>NW_015505251.1:130925-141856 GCF_001515645.1 Sinocyclocheilus grahami | reverse complement strand
CATATTAGAATGATTTCTGAAGGATCATGTGACACTGAAGACTGGAGTAATGGCTGATGGAAATTCAGCTTTGCATCACAGAATTTTTATTTATTTTAAAGTATATTATATTGGTTTTTATACTGTATAAAAGTATATTCTACATCAACCCTACACCGAAACCTACCCCTCATAGAAAACTTTCGGCATTATTACAATAAAAAAAAAATTTGTTTACTTAATTTTTGTCAAATGAGGATGTCCCCAAAGGGAGTTTTTTGGAGATTTTGTCAGGTTTAGCTAACTTTTGGGTACAAATTTGTCCCCAAAATATGTTAAGTAGGTACACACACATACACAAACATGAAATACCGCCTCTTTGACCTCATTGATGCTCTTATTTGAATGGGAGAAAATTACTGCATCCATGTTTTAATATCTACTGGAAAGCATTTCAAGAAGAGTGAGAAACTTATCAATGCCTGCAGTTGTAAAATTAAGTGTTGAAAAAAGCACATGGATTTGGGTGTTTGGCTGTCTGCATGCATTTGGCCATGCAGAACTTCATTAAATCATTCAGACATTTCATTGTTGATCACTGTGATACAACCACCACTTCCTTTGCCCCCTCAGCCCCCTGGAACTGAATTACTGACCACTTTAATTACATCAGATGGTGTGTTAATGCACTGCAGCAAAGATTGTGGAGTTTCCTTTCCCTCTGACATGCATTATGGTGCTAAAGCTTTCTTTAATGAGGATATGTTATGCTGCATTATGGAACAGCACAGCAGCTTAGAGGAGGTGGAGATGTGTGTGTATGTGTCGTGAAGGAAGATTTAATGTGTTTGTGACTAAAATAGCAGTCTGCGTAAATTTTCTTGACTACGTTCCTCTCCTTTCTGTAGAAAAAACAAAAACAGTGTAACTATTCTGGTCGCATGCAGGGAAACGTCCTGGCTGCTCTCATTAGGCGAATGCATAATGACAATGTGTGCGCGCTGCCGACTGAGGCAGATATGCAGGTTCGCTGGTTAATCTCTGCACAGACTAGCCAGTCTAGTCTTTGACTAATGAAGTCCAGGGCTTAAATATCTATTTGGTTAGTGTCTTCCCTATCAAACACATTAGGCAAAGCTAGTTTTTAAGGCTTTGCATTTCTAGGCCAGTGTGTAACACAGAGTTGAGTCTCACTGTGGGGTTTAGATCTGTTCTCTCTCTCATCTGTCTGCCAGACTACAAACCATCCTCTGATTAATTAAAGATTAGACCTAATTAAATGAGAAGTGCAACCAGGGCTAGTTTCTAAAACCAGGAGGCATTTATTTTTCAAAAGTCTTCCCCCTTCAGCTTTAATTAGAATACAAAAATTTTAAATTAATTATTTTGACTTACTTGCATATAGCAGATAAAGAAATGTTACCGATCGATCTTTGATCATTTATTTTCGCTATTAGCTTCCCTGGATGTTTGATGGAGTACAAACTGGGACTGAGATCAGGAATAATACATTATACAGATGTTTTCGTTTCCAAAGTGACGGAAATAACTGTGCTGACGTGAACATGCAGGGTGTGTGTATTCCTCAGGGTGAATATGTGACTTTGTGTGATGAATTATACAGCCATAGCCTCGGCTTCAAGGTAAGCAAGAGGACATGGGTAGTAGGCTGTTCCAAATTAATTAACACAGAATCCTTGAGTTACAAAAAAATGACTTAATTTAGAATACTAGACATAAACACAAAAAGACATTTTTTTAAAGGATAGTTCACCCCAAGAATTTTAATTTTGCCATTATTTATTCACCCTCGTGTTGTTCTACCTCTAATTTTTCAGTAAAACCCCAAATGAGATGTTGGGATGGAGGTCCAAGTTGCTCTTTTCTATAAAATGAAAGTGAATTTATTATTTCAAGCTCCAAAATGAGCAAAAGAGTATAATAAGTGTAACCCACAGTGAACATATGGCTACTTTGATGATTTTAGGATGTTTTTGTTTTTTGGAGCTCATAAGGACAAACCACCACCTACTTTTATGATAATAAATTGGTTGCTTGGACATTCTGCCTAACATCTTCTTTTGTGTTTCATGAAAGAAAGAAAGTAACTGATTTCACTTCAATTTCTAAAATGAAAATTCTGTCATTAATTACTCACTCTCATGTCCTTTCACACCCGTAAGAACTTCGGAACATCTTCGGAACACAAATTAGGAAATTTTTTATGAAATCTGAGAGCTTTCTGACTCTGCATAGACAGCAACGCAATTGAAAAATTCAAGGCCCAGAAATGGTGTGGCCATATGGCAACATGGTCTTTGTGTTCATTTCCTTGCCACTGTCTCTTTAAGAGAACGTTCTCGTTTTTTGGGTTGGAAAGAGAAGACCTTAGTTTAGCCAATGATGTGCTTTGGGTAAGTCACATGACATGCAGTTTTTTTCTGTGGCGAGATTTCTGACATACTGCGTCTCTTGTCGGTAGTTGCTGAAAGCAAACAAACAAGGACCAGTCCATCTTTGTGTTCATTTCCTTGCCACTGTCTCTTTAAGAGAACGTTCTCGTTTTTTGGGTTGGAAAGAGAAGACCTTAGTTTAGCCAATGATGTGCTTTGGGTAAGTCACATGACATGCAGTTTTTTTCTGTGGCGAGATTTCTGACATACTGCGTCTCTTGTCGGTAGTTGCTGAAAGCAAACAAACAAGGACCAGTCCATGTCACTTCCACAAAAAAATCAGAAACATCACTGTTATGATGTTATGATGACATATTCACCTCTCAAAAAAGTTTTTATGAAATTAGTTTTTGGTAAATCATTCAAATGTATGTGTTGCCAAGCGGCAACACTGTGCAATAGTGGAATGACATTATTACAATAGTTTAGCTAGCTAGCAAGGTCAGCTGCAATATATTTGTTTTAACTGTATAAATTTGCAATTTAAATAACATTCATGAAAAATGTAATGAAATTAAAAAAAATTAATCATTATTCAGCAAAAAATAATGGAATAAATAAAATAAGTTGTTGGAAAGTATGTATAAGGTGTCAATTATACTGTAAGTATTGTGTTAAAGCTTATAATAGCACCAATTGAATCAACACAAACAACATTTCTGAGGAAAAATATGAACTATAAGTAAACTTACACTTATTCTAAGTTAGATCCACTATTGTATGCTGTTGACGTATGGCAACATATCATAAAGTACCTTAAAATAATATTTTTTTCCAATTTTTTTTTTACAGCACTTCAAGTTAAGCCATTCTTAGAAAAGAAAAAGAGTCAAATATTTTTTTCTATAAGTCTATCATAATGCGTGCGGTAGAGGGTTAAAATAGTCCATGTGACATCAGTGGTTCAACCATAATGTTATGAGGCTACAAGAATACTTTTTGTGTTGTGGTACTCTTGTGAACGTGCAGCGGAGACTGGCATGGAAGAGAAGAAATTGTTGAATAAAGTTGTGTTTTTTTTTCTTTGTTCACAAAAAGTATTCTCGTAGCTTCATAAAATTAAGGTTGAACCACTGATGTCACACTAACTATTTTAATGATGTCCTTACTACCTTTCTGGGCCTTGAACGCTTCAGTTGAGTTGCTGTCTATGGTGAGTCAGAAAGCTCTCTGATTTCATAAAAAATATTTAAATTTGTGTTCCGAAGATGAACGAAGGTCTTACAGGTTTGGAACAACATGAGGGTGAGTAATTAATGACAGAATTTTAATTTTTGGATGAACTAAGCCTTTAACATTGATTTAATCATGCATATTCAAAACATCTTTAACTAAGAGTTTCTCAGCCTTACTGGTGTTCCTGCAAAAGGAGCATGATCACAGTTCTCCTGCCAGGATCGATTGAGGCTGAGGACGAAGTCCTGAAAGAAAGGATGTGTCCTGTTGAAGACTGAAAACCCGACAATGTTGACTCGTTGATCAGCTAAATCGTCCAATCGTAGCAGAGAGAATTCCTGCAAGGGAAGAGAAAACATTCAAGTTAACTCACCAATATGAGTGCTTCTTATCGAGTTGCTAAGCTCAGGTCTCTTGTCGAATCTAAACAACCTAATGATGCCCATAGGAAGTAAAACAATATCGTCAGGCTCATTAACAAGCACTGAGGTAATTCTGCCAATTCCTGGGCCAAGTAATTCAATTCAGCAAACGTTAATGCTTAGGAGAGCAAATTCCAGCAGCTATTGTGCTTCAGATCCCAGGAGGGGCACTTTTGAGATTGTGCGAAAGCGGGTAAAAAAAGGTCCGCAGTGTTGTCAGTCTGCGTCCCGGCACGTGCAGTACTTCAGCTGAAGGTTAATAGAGATGTCCCAGGCAGTTCCTGCTGGCACTATTACAGTCTATGACTCTGTCACCATCACTGGCTCAGGGGACACCGAAGATGTGATGAGGAAGAGAAGTTATAGTGCTGGACCCATGACACAGATAATATGAGACGAGATGAGGAGAGAAGAGCAAAGAGACAAGAAGAAAAGAGAAGAGACAAGAAAAGACATGATGAGAAGAGACAGGATGGACTGAGACCTTTTCTCAGAGAAGAGGAAACTGGATGAGAAATAATGAAATAAAATGAGATGATACTACACAAGAAGAGACAGGATAAACTGAGAGTAGATGACAGTGAAGAAGAGGAGACTAGATGATAAATAATGAGATAAAATGAGACAACACTAAATCAGAAAAGATGAGACTACGTAAGAAGAGAAAGATGAACTGAGACCAGATGACAATGAAGAAGAGAGAAGAATATATGGGAAGAGATGAGATGTGATGATACTAGATGAGACATGACAGAATGAATGGAGACTTGAGGACACAGAATAGAAGACTAAATGAGAACAGATGAGATAAGACTAGATGAGATGAGACAAGACGAGACAGAATGAACTGAGACTAGATAGAGAACAGAAGACTAAATGAGAAAATATGAGATGAGACTAGATGAGAAGAGAATGGATGAACTGAGACTAGATGACAAAGAAGAAGAGAGGAGACTAGATGGGAAGATCTGATATTAAATGAGAAGAGACTAGATGAGACGAGACATAATAAACTGAGACAGAAAAACTAGGACTAAATGAGAGGTCCAAGACATTATAAAAAAACATGAAGTGAGACTAGACAACAAAGAAAAGAGGAGAATATAAGGGAAAAGATGAGATGAGACGAGACTAGATGACAGAGAAGAAGAGAAATTATGAGATGAAATGATATGAGACTGCATGAGAAGAGAACGAATGAACAGACTATGACAGAGGAGAAGAGACTAGATAAGATGAGACAGTATCAACAGAAACTAGATGACAGTAATGAGAAAAGATGAGATGAGACTAAATGAGAAGAGACAGAATATACAGACTAGACGTCAGAGAAGACTAGATGAGAAGATGAAAATAGATGACACTAGATGAGAAAAGACAAGAAGAGTGGCTAGAACACAAAGAAAAGGAAATGAGATGAGATGAGAGACAAGAAGAGAAGATGTGACAGAACGAGATGAGAGACACCATAAGAATCGAGAGTTGAGACAAGAACAGACATGATGAGGTTTACCATAAAGAGAAGTGAAAAAGACTTGTCTCACAATAGGACTTTATGAGAACACAGAGGATTACCTGAGACTAGAAGACAAAGAAGAGAATGAGATGAGGTGCGACTAAATGAGAATAAAAAATGAATTGAGGTTGAAAAAGAACAGTAAATAGTAAAAGAACAGGAAGCATGTTGAAGCTGTGTGTGCAGGAGGGGTCAGGGAAGGCGAGCAAATGATCCAAACACACACAATAGCAAATCCCAGCCTTACACGAGGAAGCATGCAGTAAGATTGAAGCACCTCAGATCAAAGACAACACAATCTTGCCCTCTCATTACAAACACAAAGCCAGATGAGGACAGCCACCCGGGCCATGGATAGCGCACACCGCGTAGGATTAAAGCCTCTGCCGAGAGGACAGGAAGAAAAGGAAGGGAGCGCAGTGTCATGGGAGCGCAGAGACAAAAATGCACTGCAGAGCTTCAGGAGACAGTTTGTTTCAGAGGAAACCCGAGGGAGAGAGACCGCTGAATCTTCTTGTAGATAACAGAAGCTCCTCTTTTCTTATTTTAGAGGTGGAGCGGCCTCTCTGATTCACTAAAGGATGGCCATGTCAGCTTTTGATTTGAATAAAGGCTGTCTCCTGATCTGATAACAACACAATGCTGTGAAACAACGTTGAAATATGCTCAGATGATTCTGGCGAGAGACACAAGGCTGATTCCATTCTATAACAACAAAATCATGCTGCAAAATATGTAAATATAGCACCTCCAGCACTAAAACCTTTTATTTAAAACTCTCACACTCATTGTGAAGCGTCAAACTTTAAACTTAATTAAAAAGAGTGAATAATAAAACACTTTTCATTAGCAAGCAATTTTTGAGACATTAGATGCCGCAAGCTACAATCTGTTGCTGGCATAAACCAAAAAACATCAGAGTGATGCTGTTGACAAATAATAATGCTGCTTATTGTATGGCTTTGCAAATGAACCTTTATTGTAAATGGACTCATATTGATTAGCATATAAGAGAGTGTGAACAGTTGACCCTTCCTCCATCTGCACTCCCTGGTGCAGTCTGACAAGCCCGACGGGAACGGACCTGTAATTACTCTCCGAGCGCATGTTAATACTTCATTAAAACAGAGACTGTGTAAATGAGCCAGTCATTAACTGTGGCGCACTTTGGGCCACTCATACACGACACAGAAGGTCACCGAATGTCCCGCAGCACGCGTGGAGTGTGTGCATGTGTGATTGAGCAGACACTTCAGCATTTACTAAAAATTAACTGCCCACTAATAGCACCTTTCATTTGCGCGTGCAGTTTTTTTTTTGCGCCTAATTCACAATAGTAATTATGCAAATTAGATAGTAGCACAAACACGTTATGAACACGTTGCAGTGTTGTTACAGATAACGAAAACTACTAAACATCGTTTTTATTATTTGAAATAAAGCTGAAATAAAGAAATATAAATATTTTATGAAAAACAAATGTTGCCTTGGCAAAAAACTGAAATAAATAAGTTTAAATATTAAAATCACTAAAACTGAAATAAATATAAATTAAAGCTAAACAGAAATAAAAATAAATTAAATGAAAATGACACAAGCACATAACAAAAGTTCTAAAATTTTAAATAAAATTTTAATAAAAACAAAAGTAATTCAAAATATTACATTAGTTTGCAGTCTGAATTGAATGTTCTGAGATAAAGACTGTTGAGGTCTTTCTATTTGGTTGTTCTGTCCTCGCTAATCGCATGCAAGAAGCAAACACACAGAGCAATCTGTGTAGTCCGATTCATTTAAGTCAGATTAATAATTTAACAAATAATTCAAAAAGAATCTTAAACGCAGGAGTTACTTGTTTGAATCTGTCTGATGAACTCTAAATGAACTGAATAAACTTGCTGAATTGACCTGTGGTTACTAAACCAAATGTCTGATTCAATACAAGTTAAAGCTAAACATAAATAAAATAAACAAATAAATAAAAATGACAAAAGCACAAAAGAAAAGTAGTAAAACGAAATGTTCTGAGATAAAGACTGTTGAGGGCTTTCTATTTGGTCGTTCTGTCTTCTCTAATCGCACGCAAAAAGCAAACACACAGAGCAATCTGTGCAGTCTGACTCAAGAACAAATGAGTAATTTGAGATTAAGAATTTAACAAGTAATTCATAAGACTCACATGCTCAGGAGTTACTTGTTTGAATCAGTCTGATGAACTCTAAATGAACTGAATAAACAATGAATTAATACAAGCGGTTACTGAATCAAACATCTGATTCACTAACTGAAATATAAGTCAATACATTCATTAGCGATGTCCCTCTCAAAATGAAGCAATTTTAATATGTCAGTGTCAATGTCAATGTCACTTTATTTATAAAGCACTATTTAAAACAACAGCTGTTGACCAATGTGCTGTACATAAACATTAAGCAATAGTTTCCAAAAAATAAAATAAAGAATAAAAGTGAATACATGCAAATTATAACATGACACTATGTCATTTGTTAAAAGCCATTTCAAACAAATAAAACTTCAGTTTTGATTAAAAATTTCCTACAGTTCTGGCAGTCCTAATACTAGCCGGCAGGCTATTCCACAGTTTTGGCGCAGCTACTGCAAATGCCCGGTCACCTCTGAGTTAAAATTTTGTTCTTGGAACCACTAATATTCCCTGATTTGATGATCTCAAGGACTTCCCTGGGTCATATTCCAACAAAAGATCAGTAAGGTAAGAAGGTGCCAAGCCGTTTAAAGCTTTATACACCATTAAAAGGACCTTAAAATCAATTCCGTAGCGAACCGGCAACCAATGTAATGCCATTAACGTCGGTGTGACGTGTTCATATTTTTTAACCCCAGTCAGGAGCCTAGCCGCTGCATTCTGAACCATATGAATACTTATAAACCTGTTTCTTTTATGTCAATGTTCATCTGTTTAAATAAAATAATACCAAAACATAAAATGAATACAATTTGTGATGGTCTATAATTACTTTTTTATTATTATTATGTTTCTATAAAAATATTAATATCGTGATATCATCAACAAAAATTTACTTCCAAACTAATACTGCACCGGGGAAGTCGTGGCCTAATGGTTAGAGAGTCGGACTCATAACCCAAAGGTTGTGGGTTCGAGTCTTGTACCAGCAGGGATTGTAGGTGGGGGGAGTGAATGTACAGCGCTCTCTCCCACCTTCAATACCACGACTGAGGTGCCCTTGAGCAAGGCACCGAACCCCCAACTGCTCCCCGGGCGCCGCAGCATAAATGGCTGCCCACTGCTCTGGGTGTGTGTTCACTGCTGTGTGTGTGCACTTTGGATGGGTAAATGCAGAGCACTAATTCCGAGTATGCATCACCATACTTGGCCACATGTCACGTCACGTCACTTTCACTTTCACTTTTTTTTTTTTTCACAACTGACTTGCACCAATACTGCACCAATAACTGCTGCCACAACCAACAGAAAATGTACACAGAAATATTTTTTAATTCAGTTTAATAGCACAATGTTATACCCACCAGGCAAATAGTTATAATCTATAAGCCAAAGTTGCCTAGAAAAGAGGCGTGTTTGCACAGAAAAGAATGATAATGACTTCATTTAAATACTCACAGTGCAACGCTACTTCAGCACACTTAACACCTGGCTAAACTGGATTGCAAGTGGTTAGTGAACAAGACAGTTTTTTTTGTGTGCCAGAATTTCGCAAATCACATAAAACCACGCACACAAACAGTTCTTTAACTGTTTGGCCAGCGTAAGAGAAGAAGCATCTAGGAGACAGTTGGACCCCTGGGACAGCAGCTGCTCCTGATCTCTGGCAGGATGACAGAAGAGAGAGAAGAAGAGAGGACAAGAAAGAGAGAGAGGAAGGAAAGGGACTGGATAGAGGAGAGAGAAGGGAGGTGAGGCGCTGACAGGCTGGCGATGAGCCCCTGACACAGCCTGTCACCTGAAGATCAATCAGAAAAGCAGAACCTGGGCCAGCTTGCTGCTTCACCGCTGGCAGACTCTCTCACACACACATACGGGTGTACACACATGCATATTGTTTGTTGTGGCACAGCCAAACAGAGTTTGGAATAATGAGCTCCCGGGAGAAATGCTAAACCCCGATAGGTGGTAAAACAGTAGAGGGTCCGAACAGGTCTGGCACCCAAATCAAACTAATTCAACCTCCAAAGTCATTCTGTGTTTATTTAATTGACAATCTAAAGAGGACACAATCTGACAATCTAATATTAATTTTGACAAATAAAGGCATTCCCACAGGTTTCAGAGTACAAAAAGAAACTAAAATAAATGTGGCACAAATATAATAAGAAGACAACACGGCACAACAAATGCAAAATAATGAATTAATATGGCGGCATCTGAACACGCATACTTTCCTATATATTAACTGAAAAATATAGTACGTAGAATGTTCAAATTCGCTGTATTATTAAAACAGTACAAGAAAAGTACCAGATGACCTTCCACTTTGTGTGAGATTCTGGAGAGCTCAAGCAATGGACTGTGAAGACGTGTTTTCACAGCTGTTAACACTGAATAATAAATGTTTACATTTTCATAAAAAACTTGTGTATGTACAGTACATTATAACACTGTACTTCGTGATTACACTGGCATTAAATGACAGAAAACTAGTTAATGCTGCTGCAAAAGCGTTTCTAATACTAATGCTGAGCGCTTTCATGATGCTTCGAAACCTTCGCGAATCATTTATTTCAAAGCCTGTGATTCTGAGCATGTATCAAACTGCCAAAGTACGGCATTTGTTGTATCATAACTTTTGAAATGTTTAGAAATGTTAATTGTTCATTGTTAGGAGTGATCTCTGTGAACCCATGTCTATATGGGTTTTACCTGATTTTAAATCAGTTTTATACATTCTTAATGACACATTTGTATGATAAAAAGGACGGGTTGTAGCTATTAGTGTCTTATTGGTCTGATTAACTAAGCTCTCCATAAAACAAACAAAAGAAGCAAATTATTAAAATAACACGTATTACATTTCATTTAACAGATAAAACATGCAATGAAACATATTGTTGAAACAATTTGTTTGAAAAAGTTTTTCATGACAGTTATACCGTTCTGAATAGCAGGCATGTTTCGAAAACCTAGAAAGAGTGAATAATTTTGTGAAGCAAATGGTTCAATTGAATTCAAAGTTTTAAAAAGCTTTGCTTCTCCGATCACAATACAATGGCTGAGGAAGTGACTGTAAATTTGACATCTTTCTCTCTTTTGACCAACGTAATTGAAATCAATGTTTTTTTCCTCTTTTGTAAAGTCATATAAACACTATAAATAGATTTTTTTTTTGCTATTGGAACAAATGGGAATGTAAAAATTATATTTGTTTT
>NW_015505251.1:129420-130915 GCF_001515645.1 Sinocyclocheilus grahami | reverse complement strand
TATTAATTTTGACAAATAAAGGCATTCCCACAGGTTTCAGAGTACTAAAAGAAACTAAAATAAATGTGGCACAAATATAATAAGAAGACAACACGGCACAACAAATGCAAAATAATGAATTAATATGGCGGCATCTGAACACGCATACTTTCCTATATATTAACTGAAAAATATAGTACGTAGAATGTTCAAATTTGCTGTATTATTAAAACAGTACAAAAAAAGTACCAGATGACCTTCCACTTTGTGTGAGATTCTGGAGAGCTCAAGCAATGGACTGTGAAGACGTGTTTTCACAGCTGTTAACACTGAATAATAAATGTTTACATTTTCATTAAAAACTAGTTAATGCTGCTGCATAAGCGTTTCTAATACTAATGCTGAGCGCTTTCATGATGCTTCGAAACCTTCGCGAATCATTTATTTCAAAGCCTGTGATTCTGAGCATGTATCAAACTGCCAAAGTACGGCATTTGTTGTATCATAACTTTTGAAATGTTTAGAAATGTTAATTGTTCATTGTTAGGAGTGATCTCTGTGAACCCATGTCTATATGGGTTTTACCTGATTTTAAATCAGTTTTATACATTCTTAATGACACATTTGTATGATAAAAAGGACGGGTTGTAGCTATTAGTGTCTTATTGGTCTGATTAACTAAGCTCTCCATAAAACAAACAAAAGAAGCAAATTATTAAAATAACACGTATTACATTTCATTTAACAGATAAAACATGCAATGAAACATATTGTTGAAACAATTTGTTTGAAAAAGTTTTTCATGGCAGTTATACCGTTCTGAATAGCAGGCATGTTTCGAAAACCTAGAAAGAGTGAATAATTTTGTGAAGCAAATGGTTCAACTGAATTCAAAGTTTTAAAAAGCTTTGTTTCTCCGATCACAATACAATGGCTGAGGAAGTGACTGTAAATTTGACATCTTTCTCTCTTTTGACCAACGTAATTGAAATCGATGTTTTTTTCCTCTTTTGTAAAGTCATATAAACACTATAAATAGATTTTTCTTTTGCTATTGGAACAAATGGGAATGTAAAAATTATATTTGTTTTGTAGTTATAGTTCATGTTCACCACTATGAAAAAAGAACCCTGAAAATATAAGAAGCATCCAGGGACACATTACTGTTCCATGAGGCCACAGGTGAGAATTTGTAAATGGCAGTGAAGCAAAGCAACTGACACTGTACATGTCGAATTTTGTACATCTGGATTGCATTGATACTACATACTGTACGCTCTTAAATACAGGTTTCAAAATGGTGTTTTCACACCGATGCCATATAAGAACCTTTTTGGGTTCCCAAAGAAATCTTTCTGTGAACAGTTCTTTAAAAAAATTTTTTTTTATAATGTGAAGAACATTTTTTTCCCACTATAAAGAACCCTTTTGTGTAATGGAAATGCTTTATAGATTGAATTACTTTTTAAACGGTCACAAAGTCATACTTATTGAAAAGAAGTACCTACTCAGAAAG
>NW_015505251.1:128824-129410 GCF_001515645.1 Sinocyclocheilus grahami | reverse complement strand
GATAACATCAGTTAAGCGCCATCCTTTTACTCCGTGAATTAAAGAGGTAATGAATGCCGATTTAAACCACCGCAATAAAATCTCTGTGAGTGATTATCTGAACAGCTGAAACGTTCACACAGTGTTTTTGGCAGATATAAGTCATTTTACGCTTGTATTAACTGGCATGTAAATTCGTGGCATGAATCAGAGAGAGGGATCCCTGCTGACTGCTAATGACTATAGTTGTTGACAGTGTTGAGTACATTGTGGAAAGAGTTATCCCTCTCTTTCTCCATCTCAACCACTCTCATACACTAGATGGCTGAACATGTGATAGGATTACTATGTGTGAGCCTGTATTTTGTAGTCTTCTCATTGCTTAGACTGGGAGATTGGATTCACACCCTGACATTCACAGCAATCTATGCGGGATAACATATATTAGGGGTGCAACGGTTCAACTTACTCACGGTTCGATTCGTATCACGGTTTTAGAGTCACAGTTTCGGTACTGGTCGGTATGTGCTATGTTTAGGGAAAAAACTATATTGTCAAATCAAAATAATGAAGATAACAAATAATCTAACTACAAGAAACAGCACAA
>NW_015505251.1:127873-128814 GCF_001515645.1 Sinocyclocheilus grahami | reverse complement strand
GGTCACAAAGTCATACTTATTGAAAAGAAGTACCTACTCAGAAAGTAAGCGATTTCAGATGAACTTCAGGAACTTAGAGTCCCATCTCAACTATTACGTGACTCACTTAATGTGCTGTACTCAAATTGCCAGCGTGCTGAAACCAAGATTTAGGTGTTCGGTTGTGGGTGTTAATTGATTCCTAGCGAGGTGCGGTGTGATTATGTAGGAGAGGCTGGTGTTATGATGTTCAGAGTTGCTTGCTGTGAACATCCTTCATGGTGTCAGTGGAAAAGTGCCAAGAGAGAATAAAACAGACTTTCTCTCTGACAAGAGGAGACAGTTCTTTCACTCACTGAATCACTCATTCATTCAGCGATTTACTCACTGACGCACAGTATTACTGACTTATTTTGTTCGTTCGCACACCTGCTCAATCAATTGAACTGAGCACTGAGGCATAATACAAACTATCATTTCTAATCATCATTTTTCTGCCCAAACATAAGACAAATTCTTCAGATTTTTTGCCAATACACTTCATTAGCGGCACAAACTGACTTAGCATCAAAGAAAACCTAAGAAAAGGGACTTTGGCCTGTTTTGTACACAAAGCTATATTACTTCACAAGACTTCGAATATAGTACACTACTTTTATCTGTTGTTTTGTTTGTTCTTTTTAAAGAACAAAAAGTCGATGCTCATTGTAACTGCATGAAAAGAGTGATCAACGCAGTCTTTTGTACTGCACAGAGGAAAGAAAGTCATTCGGTTTTGAAATTACATGAAGGTGAAGTAAATGATGATGGAATTTTCATTTTTGGTGAACTATGCCTTTAAACATTTTAGGCTCTAAGGAGAACTGTATTCTAAACTTGAGCTATGAAGTAATGAATAGGACATCGATTTTCTCAATGATAACATCAGTTAAGCGCCATCCTTTTACTCCGTGAATTAAAGA
>NW_015505251.1:90806-126675 GCF_001515645.1 Sinocyclocheilus grahami | reverse complement strand
ATGCCGAACCGTGTGTGGAGAACGGTACGGTTCGATTTTTTACTGCGAACCGTTGCACCCCTAATATGTATTTTTTTTTTCTGGCCCATGGAATATTGCAATGTGACTTACATCTAGCAAAATTAAGAAGGAATGCAAAAATGACATTGTTGTACAATGTAATGCCACATCTTCACAGCAGGGGCCAGTTGAATAAACACAGGCACTATGTTAAAACCAAGTTTGAAAAGTCACAATGAAACAGAAGTAGTGACAGATATTTTCCAACATATAATGATGCATATCTGAGAGAAAAAATGTAGAGTGGGGGCTTGATTCTCTTAAATCATTTGTTAATGGGACGAAGGCAGACCTGAATGTGAGATTGAAGTTGATTGTAAGGAAGCAGAGGGTTTTAAGTGAACTAAATTATTGGAAAAGTCTGGCATACTTCACCAAAGAGAATTCTGTCAATTTACCAGAAGACTGAATTATGAGGTAAAAAAAAAAAAGAGAGAAACATACGCAAAGATGATTTTTTTTACAAGAAGATCAAAAACAGGGCAAATTTTCATTTCATGCTGACTTTAAGAACTACTCTGACCAACTAGCAGATGGGGCAATCAGTTATACTTTTTGAAATCAAATTAGACCAATAGACATTTCTTCTGTAACTGAAAATGTTATGACTAGTCTTAAAGAAAAAACTAGTCTTCTCTTTTCCTAGTTAATAAATAAACTATGGTCACTGAATGGCCTTCCAGAGGTAAAGGTGATGTTACATGACATGCTGTTTTATTGAGTTTTTCCACAGTTGAAACATTGATTGTGATTACATGACAGATTATACATTTCAGTAAGTCATAATTTACACCCCTGGATATTTATTCATGTTTATTTTACGCTATAACTAAAGTGGAAGAGATGATTGGTTCACACGCACTCCATTCTGCATTTTTGAACTGGAAAAAAAAGTTTTATCAAATATAAAATTACCAAATTATATATACACATCTTATAATCACATTTTTCTGCAAACAGATCATTGCGTCTTACAACTCAAAATGATAGAGTACCTCGCATAAGCTTTCATTTTTATTTCTCACAAAATTATAGGCCTACAACACTAGTCCGTCTGCCACAAAAATATTACCTTACTGACAGAATAATATTATGTACTTGATTAATCTAGTGTCCACAAATGCTTTCATAAATACTGCAAACACTGTTGGCACCTGCCTTAAATCCCAACCTGAACAGGAAACAAAATTGCATTGTGAGTCTTAAATTATTCACAAATTACAAATGAATGACCTCTGATGGCATGAACAAGCTCTGAGGTATAGTAACAGAATGCATAACCACTTATAATATGTCAGCACACTGAAAAATGCATGTATACCTTTGTGCAAATGAGTGCGTATGTGTGACAAACACCCTTGCTCTTTTACTCTGTTCCGGCGTCCAAAGTCCCTGAAGGTGATCTGTCTAAGTTGACGGAAATGAGCTGGGTATTATCACTTTGCGTAGCCCTTGGCATGATCTTATCAATCTCTAGAGGCCAAGCAACTCTCTTGTCACTCACCTGCCCACACCACACTTTTTATGCTTCCAAAGTCAGGTGTCATCTCTGTCTCATGCCCGCAACACAAATCGATATATAATAAAAAAATAACGGACAACAAATTATCGATTAGTTGAGCCTACACTAGTTACCTGATGTACTGTACAGCATAGCCTATAAACACTGAAAAAATTTGGCACATTGAATATTTATGCACATTATATATATATAATATATAATAAAATATGAATAATCTATTAATTGAAAGAAATATCTCGATTAATTTATTATCAAAATAATCCTACAGGTAATTTGCTAAAAGAAAGGCAACTGTTTTTAAGTAGTTTTACAAAGAATACAAAACAGAAGGAGAGAAGTGGCAGCAATCCAACTCTGTCCTCCGATGTGTTGACCTCAGATTATTATTGCTATATTTTTTTAAGCACAACAAATCAAGTTTCCGAGTGCGAACTGCATTGTCTAACCTCTATCTTGAGCAAACCACTGGCTTTATGCCATTTCATCCTGACAGACTGCAACTTGAAGCAATAAAGTCTAGGTCTGACATATGTCTCTTAGTCAAACAAGACGCTAATCGACAACAGAGCTGTTCTCGGACAGCTCACGTAGCACAAGCTGGTTATTTTACACTTTCCCCACGTTTGTTAAGCCAAAATGAATCTGTTGACAGATGTTCCATGTGAACAGTGGAGAGAAACTGACAGTGATGTTTAGGTGTTACAAAAAGAGGTGGAACACATTAAATTATGAAAGTATATCTAGTGGAAACGACAACAGAAACGCAAATTATTCTACTATTGGGTTTCATGTGGAAACAACAGTTGTTGGTTATTAGTTTTGTCTACCTCCCACAGTGAGGTGGATATCGCTATACTGGCCATATACTGTATGAAAACAGTAGCCAACCTACTCAGGGGTCCCCCAGGGATCGGTGATTGATCCCATACTGTTATCTCCAAATCTCGTCTCAATGCAGCTGGACCATACCTTTCATCAGAAATAATGGTCTGTCTTGCATGCTGTCCAACACCTGAGATTAAATCACAACTGGACAGAACAGCTCTTTCTCTCACCGTCACTATGACAGAGACATGAAGCTCTCACTACTGAAGTGCAGACAGACCTTATTTGATATCACGTTTTGTTTTACAACATTCGTCTCTGATACACTCACACCTTGTTGAATGTGCAATTTATGTTTGAGATTTTCACATCTGATATTTATTTGAGTCTTTATTTGGTCATGTATGTCAAGTAGGCTGTTTATCTAATCAATGTGCATCTAATCAATGTGCATCAGTTTAAGTGCCAAATCCTTTTGATGGATTCTGGCAGAATATACAATATGCACAGTGAGTGATAATGTAAAGTAAAGTTTAACTATATATATATATATATATATATATATATATAATTACACGTTATATAAACACATTAATTAGATTAATGGTAGCACTTTATTTTACAGTACGTGTACTTCCCTGGTACATACATGGCAAATATCTTGTACCTACTGGCAAATGAGTGGTAACACAAGGTAATTACCTGAAGTGTATGTACATGATAACAAATAAGAAACACGGCTGTACTTAACAGTCGTACATGCATGGTAACTATTTTTTACATACAGACAAGTGTGGGTACTTACAGGTAGTGCCTGTACATGGTAACTAATTAGATACTTTACTGCACTTACTAATGTATATACATGGTAAATATGTAGTACTTAGGGACAAGTGAGTATAAACAGGCACGTCCTTACAGTATCCGTATATGGTAACTAACAAGACACATAACTGTACATACTAATGATATGTACTTGGTAAATGTGTAGCACCTACGGAAAAATTTGGTATTATGTGGTAAGAAACAAGACACATGTTGTACTTGGCTAGGACTATTTTTCAATTGCTTGTGTTGGACTGTTAATGCTAAATTGCTCTCCACAACTGCTTACAAAGTTTGAAGAACTGGCAATTCCTGTGTAATGTTTATATAAAATGGTGCACTTTATTTTACAGTCCTATTTCCATATACTTCCTATGTACGTACTGGTGTATGTACCTATTAGTTAATGTACAGAATAAGTTATGCGGTACTCAAGTTGGGGGGTATAAACATGGACCAAGGTACTTATTGAGTAATTGATGGTAGGTGCCATTGCAGTTTGGAACTTTGGAAGTTGGTTGGGAACACGGCAGTAACTGTGCAGCACTGCATAGTGTTAATACTTAGCAGGCACAGTCTTTTCAAATAGGGATTTAGACACATGACAATCAGGAGTTGCAAGTGCACATATGAGTCTAGTAGCTACTGTATAATTACAAAATAAAATCTGTCTACACACATAATTATTAAGAATGTACGTCATCAAAAATCCCTATTGGACCAATTAGTTAAGAGAATCATTGTCATTAAAGATAAGGCAAGTTAGCTGCAATGGCACCTACCATCAATTACTCAATAAGTACCTTGGTACATGTTTATACCCCCCAACTTGAGTATCGCATAACTTATTCTGTACATGGAAGTTGAACCAAGTAAATGGAAATAGGACTGTAAAATAAAGTGCACCATTTTACATAAGGCAAGTTAGCTGCAATGGCACCTACCATCAATTACTCAATAAGTACCTTGGTAAATGTTTATACCCCCCAACTTGAGTATCGCATAACTTATTCTGTACATAAGTAAGTAAATGGAAATAGGACTGTAAAATAAAGTGCACCATTTTACATAAACATTACACAGTAATTACCAGTTCTTCAAACTTGGTTAAACTTTACCATGTATAGGCCAGTAGTAAGTATAGTAATGTGTCTTATTAGTTATCATATACTGACACTACACTCTTAAAAATAAAGTTGCTTCACGATGCCATAGAAGAACCTTTTTGTCTAAATGGTTCCATAAAGAACCTTCAACATCTGAAGAACCTTTCTGTTTCACAAAAGGTTCTTTGTGGCGAAAGAAGGTTTTTCAGATTACAAAAAGGTAAGAAAGAGATGGTTCTTTAAAGAACCTTTGACTGAATGGTTCTTTGTGGAACCAAAAATGGTTCTTCTATGGCATCGCTTGAAGAACCTTTTGAAGCACCTTTATTTTTAAGAGTGTACCTGTTAGTGACTGTTATTACTCACACTTGTTGGTAAGTACTACATATTTACAACTTGTATACCAAGTACAGTATGTATCTTGTTTGTTACCACATAATACCACATTTTTCCGTAGATGCTACACATTTACCATGTACATATCATTAGTATGTACAGTAATGTGTATTATTAGTTACCATATACGGATACTGTAAGGATGTGCCTGTTTGTACCCACTTGTCCATATGTACTAAATTTTTACCATGTATATACATTAGTAAGTACAGTAAAGTATCTAATTAGTTACCATGTACAGGCACTACCTGTAAGTGACCATTATTACCCACACTTGTCTGTATGTAAAAAATAATTAACATGCATGCATGACTGTTAAGTACAGCCGTATTTCTTATTTGTTACCATGAACATAAACTTCAGGGAAGTCTCTTGTGTTACCACTCATTTGCCTGTAGGTACAAGATATTTGCCATGTATGTACCAGGGAAGTACACGTACTGTAAAATAAAGTGCTACCAGATTGATTAATCACGGTGAAAAATAACATGTTAAAATTATTAACGCATTTAACACACTTGCCCCGTCCCAAACCTACGTGGGTCATCTGACATTTCATACAGCTGATTGATGACAAATATGATGCAGGGCAACAACTGCGTGATGGAGCCTAGAGAACGTAGTTAGAATGTCTAAAATTCAAGACATGGGGCAAAAATGCTCCTGTTTGAGTTTTTGTCTCATATTTACATCATATAGTTAAGCAATATCACATGAGCAATAATTGCAATATCACACGAGTGCAAATGTGATACTGATCGTATACAACAGTTCAATAAATAAGAAGTTAATATTGTGTTATTTTAGACACAATGTTGTCTGTTTTGCTCAATTTTGTCAACGAAAATATAAAGACAAAGCAGAACTGTTCATCTCCGAGCAACACACTGCTGCATTTAATTTCTTTTCTTTTTTTTAACAATATATTTATTACTTTTTTCAGTTTGCATATTACAGCAGATTACACAGTAAGTAACAATCATGTAAACACAGCAAACATTTTACACCAAATTCTCCCTCCCATCACCCCATCCCAAAACAAAAGAAGGGGGGAAAAAAATAAAAAATAATAAGAAATAAATAAAATAAAATAAAATAAAAATTTAAAGATACCTAAATCAAGTAAAGAGTGTTTCCCAAGTCAGTAAAGAAGACCATGATACTACCTTACTCCCTCAGAGCTCGCTGTAGCAGACTACCAACATTAATACTGTGTCTTAAGAAATTAGTAAAAGGTCTCCAGACATCTTCAAAAACGTTTTGTTTCTGTTTGACAATATATGTGATCTTTTCCATTGACATGTTTGACGCCATTTCTTTGATCCACTTTCCAATTCTTGGCTCATTGATATTTTTCCAATTAAGAGCAATTGTTCGTTTAGCTTGTAAAATACAAGTTTCAATGAATCTGACCTCTTTGCTTTGTAAGAGAGGACTGATAGGATATATACCCAGAATAAAAAGCTTAGGATCCAGTGGTAATTTCTTTGATAGAATTTGATCAATCATATCAATTATACCTTTCCAAAAAGACTTAACTTTCTCGCATTCCCATATACAGTGGTACAGTGTACCTCTCGCCTCATTACACTTTATACAGGTGTCAGGAATATTATCATTAAACTTGTGCAACATAACAGGAGTTATATATGTTCGCATCAGCCATTTATATTGTATGAGTTTCAAGCTACTGTTGACTGTCTGTATCTGAGCCTTCTTGCATGCCTCATTCCAATCCTCTAGAGATATTTCATCATTTATATCTTCTTTCCATAATCTTAGTTTAGATTCTGAGGATTCATTAGACCCAGATACAAACAATTCATACAAAGAGGAAATTGAACCTTTATCATAACAGTGACCTATGATTGCTGCCTCTAATGGGGAGATGACAGGAATATCTAATGAATGATTTTGAGATGAGGATATAAAGCTTCTAAGTTGAAGATATTTGAAAAAATGGGTCTTTGGAATGCCATATTTGGTTGATATTTCTGCAAAGGACATAAATATTTCATCCTCATTGTACATGTCTTGCACTTTCCTTAACCCTTTTCAGCCCATATCCGAAATCCTGCATCACATTTCCCTGGTTTAAAATTAACATTACCCCAAATAGGACTGAAACGTGACCAGGAGGGGTTTATGTTCAAATATTTACAAGAATCAAACCAAATATTAGTCATGTTCGATACAATAGGGTTGTCTGTGTTTTTTCTTAGGTGCTTGTGATCTGCCGAATACAAGTATAAGTGCAACGGTAATCTTGGTGTAATAGAACATGATTCCAAATCTACCCAAGCAGGAGGGCTTTCAGATGAAAAATAAAACATGATTGTATGCAGTTGGGCTGCCCAGTAATACCACTGAATGTTTGGAGATTTAAGTCCTCCTCGATCAAATGGTAGGTATAATAAAGGTAGACATAGCCTGGGACGTTTATTTTGCCAAATAAAGTTAGTAAACAATTTCTTAATTCTAGTAAACAAAGATGAGTGAGGCGGTAGGGGTATATTTTGGAACAAATAGAGAAATTTTGGGAGTATATTCATTTTTAGGATATTTATCCTGCCAATCATTGAGATAGGTAAAGATGTCCAGCGTTCTACTGATGAGTTAGTAGCTTCCAAAATTGGATCATAATTAATCTGAGCAATCTTATTTACCTCATGAACAATTTTTATACCCAAATATGTAAAATTATCTGTTGAATCGAAGATAGAAGCATAATCTTGGTTATTTTTTCTCTCTGATTCATTAAGTACCGTTATAGATGATTTGGAGTGATTAACTTTATATCCAGATATTTTTCCAAAGGTTTCAATGAGATCCAAGAGTGCGGGGACAGAGCTACTCAGATTTTTCAGGAACAAAATAATGTTGTCTGCAAATAATGCTAATTTATGTTCCAGATGACTCTCCTGGATTCCATAAATAGCATTATGCGCCCGTACCACTATTGCGAATGGTTCTATTGCAAGGATAAATAATAAAGGTGAAAAAGGACTCCCTTGTGGGCAACTCCTGGAGATATTAAAAGATTTAGAGACCACATTATCGGTCAAAACTTCTGCAGTGAGCCCAGTACAAAGCAATCTAACCCATTTACAAAATGTATCGCCAAAGCCAAAGCGTGTGAGCACCTCAAATAGATAGTGACATTCGACGCAGTCAAAGGCCTTCTCTGCATCAAGAGAGAGTAAAGCCGTGTCTTTTGCCCCTCTCTGGCTATGTAAAATATTGAGCACTCGTCTGACATTATGAAAGCCCTGTCTTCCTTGAATAAATCCATTTTGGTCCTCTCCCACCACCCGAGGGAGTAAGCACTCCAATCTTCTTGCAAGAACTTTGCTAAGCATTTTTGTATCTGAATTTAAAAGGCTAATTGGGCGCACGTTTTCACATTTTGTATTTGGTTTTCCCGGTTTTGGAAGTAAAGTTATTAGGGCACTCCTCATGGATGTAGGGAGAAGACCATTCCTGAAAGACTCCTGGAACATCTCCAAAAGGGTTAAAATTAATTTGGACTGAAATATTTTATAAATATCTATAGGTATGCCATCTGGCCCAGCCAATGGGCCTTACCAATAATCTTTAATTTGTTAAAGATTAGAACTATGCAACATTTGTAAACAACCAATAAAGGGTTATATTACGTTGGAACATTCAGGCACATAACCAATAACTGAGGTTTGAGCTGAAGGGTGGACAATATCAAAGAAATATCAAATAATACTGTTCAAAAAGAATTGTCATATTCTCTGTGTGAAAAATGATATAAAATGAATCAACCAATAATGCCGTTACAATTTCCTGATGGAGTAATTAACGTTAGTCTCTTCCATCTGTAAGTTCACCTTGATTCGCGTTGCATCTTGTGTATACCTGCGGAGAGGTCTGGATGAAAACGGACCTGTTCGTTATTATACAGAACATTCCCTTTGGTTCTGGCTGCCCTTAGTACCTGCTCCTTATCTTTAAAGTTCAAAAACTTCATAATCAATGTCCTCGGGCGTATCTTGCGCGAGTCGACATGTCGGAGTGCTGATTCTATGAGCCCGCTCAATTACCAAGTTCCCTCGCGATTCCATTCCTAAAGCCTCCGGTATCCACTTCTCCAGAAATGCAACCGTGTCCTGGCCTTCTGCTTTCTCCGGTAGACCCACCAGTCTGACCAGTTTTGACGGAATTTTCCAACATGCTCACGCTGGATATTAGCCCATTAATGTTGTCTTCAGCATCAGAAATACGTTGTTCGGCTTGTGCTATGCGCCCTGTGCATTCCTGTATCTCCTTTCTTACCTCCGTAATTGTTGTTTGCACACCATCGATTTTCTTATAAAGTCCACTTTTCAAGGACATTATGGCTTTCATAATATCCTGGTTGTTATTTTGACCCGAAGTAAATACTTCGTCATCTCCTTTGTCAGGGCCATCTTCCGCAGCCGCCATGGCATCGCTAATTTCTTCACCCTCGGAATATTCATCTTCGTTTCTTACTTTTTTCTTGTCTTTTTTGCCACCTTTGCGTGACATTTTAATTATCTATTCTCTTATATTCTTGTTGTTTCACTTTAAACACAATTCTGTTTGGTATTGTAGAATTAATTGCAAACTAGTAGTAGAGCCAAAAAGTTGCGACCTCTTAGCACCTTGCCATAACCGGAAGCCCTGCATTTAATTTCTTAATTTCTCCACGTTTTGAATGAATTTTGTCATCATTTAGGCCTACTCATCCTCATGGTCCAAAAGACTATATGTAATAAATTTTATGTTGAATCAAACAAAATATTTCTTGCTGAAGCTACTTTTTGTAATGTCTGTTTGATGCGTTACACAACAATGACTTTAAATTATCTTTTGGGAGTAATTTCCCAAATTTGATGGGCGATTAATTCGATTAATTAATCGCCACATCATGTAATTAATTAGATTAAAAATTGTAATCGCTTACCAGTCCCCAATATATATACTGTATAGTTTTAGTTATAAAGTAAATCTTACAAAAAGTTAAGTAATACATGTATTTTGCAATAATGTAGTCATAAATAAATACAATAGTAACATTTTACATTAAAGCTGCAGTCCGTAACTTTTTTGTGTTCAAAATTTACAAAATGTATATAATCGAGTACATCATGAATCCCTTTTCGGACTATTTCAGACTGGTACTGGTGGAACCGCTGCGGTGTAGCCCAGTACCTGCATGATTAATCACAGACATAAACAGAGAGAAGTAGCTCCGGTCGCAATGTTCTTCCACAAAACACATGCAGTTCTGTTTATTAAACGCTAGAGCATCAAAAGTTACAGACTGCAGCTTTAAATAAATATTTACAATAGTTAAAAATTACATTAATAAATTGATATGGATGTTTGTTATCTTTTTAGCTTTTGTGCTAAGAATAATAGTTCATTATAACATCGAATGTATACATAAAAATAAGTGCTACATCACTGTGGTTGATTCTAGCAGAAGTCATAATGTAAAGTAAAGCTTAAAAATAAAAATAAAAAATAATTATTATGTATGTAGTTATTACTATTACTATTATGTATTCATTATTGCTAAATGATTTTATTATTTAACTTAATTTTACACATACATATATTTTGTATGCTACTTATTACACTGCTACTGCTATAAACAAATAAAATATTGCCATAAATAAATTACATAAAATAAATAAATGGATATGAAAATTAGTTTTACATTTTGTTTACCATATTTTATATTTTCTTTGTAACTTTTCTGCTAAGAATAATAGTTTTTTATAACATGGAATGTGTACTGTCCATAACAACCAGCCTAGCAACAACACGAAAACTGGAACTAAAATAATTAATATAAAAGTATTATTTGCAATCTAACATATTCAGCTATAATGTAACATGTCTACCTCTATTTTCAGTTCTCTCTCATAGCTCTATATCTTCCTTTAACTTGAGGACACCTGAGCTGCTAGCATCTATCAAAAAGTTTATTAAAATTTCTATTTTAGTCTCACCATATAAAGCAGTCATGGCACAAACAAATACTGTATGCCTGCATAACATAACGCTTGATCGATCAGAAGCAAGTATTTCAGAGAGCTGTGTAATAATCAAAGAAACCTGGCTAAGATTGCAGCCTGAGAACAGCTAATTGATAATTTCAGAGTAATAGAATATAATTTCAGACCCATTTATCCTTATTACAGATCGTCCGAGGCAAGACCGGACATGCAGAGTGAATCAAGCAAACCCTCAATCATTCAAGGTAGGGAGCGGCCACTGGCATCTCTTGCATCTAATGAACTCAATATAGCAGGTGCCAGAGATCAGCCACTGCTTCATGTTTTTCACAGCTGAAAAATAAAAGATTGATCTTTTAGCACTTTCACTGAAATGAATTCCCCAATTGTGTAATTAGCACAGGCGTGGATAAGGAGGTCTCAAACACTTTACATAATTATAAAACAGGGGAGTTGTAAATCATCTGCTTATTGCCTGAGGGACACTTACAAACATTTTTTTTCTGGGAAAAAACTAATATAGTCTATGCTTATCTGCACATCGGGGTAACGGCAGGAACTTTCAGCGAGTGCTATCAGCTCAATACATTTGTCAACAGGGAGTAATCAAGGCCGCAGAGGAAGTAAGACTGCAATCAAGCCGACAGAAACTAATCAATATGCATCAAGGCTTAAGACAAGTGTCGTAAAGTTAGGGAGAGTTTGCCACCAAACTGAATGATTATTTTTAGCAAATATCTCAATATGGCCATTGGATCTGTGCTGCACATGCTGGAAGCAAATGCATAATGGCTGCCAAATAGTATAGTATTGCTTACAAGCTATCATTGCCTCTTAAATAGCATGGCATTAAATGTACAAGCTGCAAATATAAGGACAATTTACAGTCTTTCTGATCACGTATTATAGTGCTTTTTTCATTTCACACTCTGTTGACGGCTGAGCTTTACATCCATCCAAACAGAGAAGCAGAAACCATGAGAAGTTCTCAATGCCTGAATAATGATTTGTGTGTATTGACAAGCATGATACGGATGTTGGCTTCCATAAGTCAGTGCAAACGACTTTGCTCAGACCTCACGGATCCATGTGTTGTAAACCTGATCACTCTTAATGTGTTCGAGGGTCGTTCCACCATGTCACTGCATTGGAGGAGCACAAGAGGGTGGAAAATGGATGCAGATGAGTTGATCTGGATATTCATGAGCTAAGCTGCTGGTAAATGAGGTCAGCAAATAGGATGAATGGTTACGAATGGTTAATGGTTAATTAACTAATTTTAAAACGCACCTTTTCCAACCAAATTTGAATATAAGGAAATATAATTCAATAAATGAATTTAAATGTAAAGAAATTCATGTACTTTAAAAAATATATATTGTCAATAAAATTGAATGTTGATTTGAAAATAACTTGTTTGAACATACCGACAAACAGATATGACAGATAGAAGAACAGATAGAACAATAGATAGATAGATAGATAGACAGACAGCCAGATAGACAGACAGATAGAAGGATATAATGAAGGATAGACAGGAAAGAGAGCCAACTGTTAAAGGGGTCATATGATGCGATTTCAAGTTTTCCTTTCTCTTTGGAGTGTTACAAGCTGATTGTGCATAGATAAGATCCCTGAAGTTGCAAAGACTAAAGTCTCAAAACCAAAGAGATATTCTTTATCAAAGTTAAGACTCTGCCACGCCCCCCTAAAACGGCTCGTTCTAACACGCCCCCACATATCTACCTCACTATGTGGAAATATTAGCATAATGCCGCCCAAATGTGCACGCAAAGAAAGAAGGCGTGGTTTCAGTAACCGCAGTTAGTGTTGAAGCCAAAAGAGAGAGAGATTTGGTGTAACAGAATATGTTGACATGCTTTAATGTTTGTGACTTGTGTACTGCATCACGTTTTAGCGAGAGAGAGAGGGGGGGGGGGGCACATCACCACAGTGGAGTCAGCTGTCTTAACCGTGGCTTGTGTACTGCAAACACATACCAGCTTCATCACTGTGTCTGTCACGCGACTCTGTTCCCCTTTCGGGCTCTGTCTTTACATTTATTTTGAAAGCTGAAGCTCGCGATTATGGTAAGGGGCGTTACATTTCCGACGAGGGCTTGCGGTGTTCGGCCAATCACAATGCACTGGGTCAGCTGGCCAATCAGAGCAGACTGCGCTTGTTGGAAGGAGGGACTTTGTAGAAAACGAAGCATTTGAGAGAGGCGGGGCATAGAGGACCTACAATAATGTACAGTATTTGAAAAATAATGTGTTTTTTGAACATTAAAGCATGTCAACATATTCTGTTACACCAAATACACAAAATAATGATCTTTAAAATAGCATCATATGACCCCTTTAAATGTAGAATTTTATACATCATTGTAACGTAGTTTGAAGATCGGGAAGAAGGAGGCGGGAACCGGCGAACACTCAAAAGAAAACTTTAATAATAAAATAAACACAAAATAGCCCTCGCGGACGAGTGCCGCGCACAAACGAACCCTAATTAAAGTCCAGGCCTGGTCCTCTCTCATCTTTCCCTGTCGTCACTCCTCCTTTGTATCCTTCCGGAGCTCCTCTGTGAGACTCGAGACCGGTGAGTGGTGCAGGTGTCGCTCATTATCAATTACTCCACCGGCCTCGCTCAGTTCCCACGGCTCCTGGCCCCACCCCTCTCGTCACAATCATATTCCAGCGATTTACTAATGTAGAGACTTCAAATCAATCCCATTTGATTCTGCACTTAAAAATAGCTGTCTGTGTAGGACAGCAATGCAACACATGCTTATGGGCCAGATGATGTGCAGCAATGTATTCACAGCAAACACAGATAATATAGTAATAATACATGAATGAACACATGAACGATCAGCCCGATATCCTCAGCAGTCAGCAGCTGGACCACCCTGCTTGTAAAGTGTGTGCCTGTATGTATGACTCTGCTCTGATCCCTGCTTGAAGCGCTGTGGTGATGACATGTCTGACAGGGCGCATCAGGACCGTGTGGCAGGGAAATTAAACACGAAGAACAAAACAAACAGAAGACAGCAAGACGGAGACAGAGAGAGAGAGAGAGAGAGAGAGAGAGAGAGAGAGAGAGAGAGAGAGAGAGAGACAGAGACTGCTCTGATCCCTGCTTGAAGCGCTGTGGTGATGACATGTCTGACAGGGCGCATCAGGACCGTGTGGCAGGGAAATTAAACACGAAGAACAAAACAAACAGAAGACAGCAAGACGGAGACAGAGAGAGAGAGAGAGAGAGAGAGAGAGAGAGAAACAGAGACAGAGCAAGAGAGTGGCAGCTGACGACAGCCATAATATGTGGAGAGGTGGCCCATGCGGAGGCCTGATGAGCATCAGCGTTGATCTCCCATTCACACAACCTTCAAATGACATCAGAGCCCCCCAGCAGCTGATGCAGCTGAGCTGATGTGATTTATTTAATCCAGCCGAGTAGTTTGGAACTAAGGAGAACAAATCACTTTGATGGAATTTATGACGGAGACGTAGGAGTAGAGAGAGAGAGAGACAGACCAGGCCTAGGCCTATTTCACACAGCTGCTGAAGCTCTCAGCATTTCTGCTGCATAACTGTGGCTCTAAAAAAAAGAACGATTTCTGAGTTACTATATTATGGATTTCCTTTGATAACGGCCATAAATTATACAAAGTGTTATCAGGAGTTGGCTATTGAGAACTATTACAAACTACATCATAATGAAATCTAATAATACATGAGGAAGGGGGTCATATTTACATTCAAATGGTAATTAATCTACGTAGAATAGAAGCCAAATCCCAAAGTGCAACTATAAGCTTCTTAAATGGTCTGGATTCAGTCAGATTTACTGAATAGAAAGAGCTTTCTGTGTGCCTGTCACAGCATGTGTAAGCGCAAAAGAAGTCTTTTTCTCAAAGAATGGGTAAGTAGTTTAGCCCATTTATTATACTGCTTCCTAAAAACAGAAACTGATTAAATGTATACCTTGGACACAATGTCAAAAATGAAATAAATTGCTCTGGATTAAAACCATCTGCCAAACCACATAAATGTAAATGTTACAAATGCCTAAATTGTAAAATATTGTGTTGATAAATTAGTTTACAGAGCATTTTCAGTGTATTTTCCAGAGTCCCGTACACTCCTACACATGGCAAAAATAGCCAGTGCTTATGCTTAATGTTGAGACCTGCTAACATGGCTGTCAAAATAAATATGTGCAAACTTACTGTACGATGTGAAACAGGCCTGGTATGTATCAAAGCAAAATGACCACCACAAACATAAATCTTCTTAAAGGAACAGCTCGATCTTTAAATTACAAATTATAATTTGCTTGTTGTCACAAACTTAAATGACTTTCTTCTGCACATTCAAAAGATGATATATTGAATATGTTACAGCTCCATTCAATGAAAGTCAAAAACATATAGGAACATTTAAGGTAATGCATGGTCACATGATGTGCAAGAACCAATAAGATTAAGTTGATGTTTTAAGTTCATGTCAATGTTTTGGATCCCATTGGCTTTTATAATATGGACAAAAACAGTTGAAACTTTCTCCAAAATATCTTCTTTTGTATTCTGTAGAAGAAAGTCACTCAGGTCTTGAGTAAAATTTGGGTGAACTGTCCCTTTAAAGAACAGTTCTCTCCAACTATGAAATTACAGATGCTTTAGGAAATCTATTCTGCCCTATGGCATCTCTTTCTCCATAAATATAAACTGATAGAGCTATATTTACGTCCACTCTCACTAATAGGACAGATGGGAAGGGTTCTCGACACGGTGTATCAAAACAACACAGAGGCGCTGCTCGCGGTGCTCCACGATAAATGGAAAGTCTTTTTGGTGATTGCGCGATCACGGCTAATTCAGACGGGGCCATTATCCGAATTGAGCGATTGTTTCTTGATTATTCATGACCTTCTCCTTTATGAGGCCCTTCCCTGCAGCTGGTTTGCTGAATTAATGTTTCGAGGAGCACATGGTCTATCTCATAAGCCCTTATCAGCTAAAAATGGTAAAGATAGATTTGTAAGGAAGGAATTCATTTGTCCCTTGAGGCCCGTGCGCATCTTCTTGCAATCCATTTAATGATGGCCAAATGACAAGCATAATTGCTCATTCGTCTCTACGGGCCCTCATGCGGGCCACCTTACATGTGCATCAAAAGTGAGTAGGACACATACACAAAAAAACCAGCGAGCGAGCTGTGAGAGAAAGAGGCTGTTTCCTGATGGAAAGAGTGGAGGAAGCTAATGCTGCAGAACAGCTGATTAGGCCTCTTTACCAGGTCAGCTGTACATCTCCCCGCTCGGCCCAGGGCTGGACGCAGAGCTGAATTATAGGGGGTAAACAGTGTAGACGGCTTGGGCTGATGGGAGTAGATGGCCTTGGTGAGCTGCCCTGGCCCGGTCTGTCTTTCTTCATTTCCTCTCTATCAGCTCCTGTGAGGAGATCTGACTATGAGGAGACCCCGGCAGGCTTATCACTGACCCTGCATAATTCTCTCTCTCTCTCTCTCTCTCTCTCTCTCTCTCTCTCTCACACACACACACACAAACACACACACACACATACACACATACAAAATATATACACACAGCACATAAAAGGCCAGTCAGCACTCTCAGTGGAAAGGACACTCCAAAATGAGGCTGTTTTATGCAGTGGGAGATCACAGCGCATGAATAAATGAAGAATGGCAGATGGTCACACACACACATACACATCCATACACCACCAAATGTTTGTTTTATATTATGCTCGGTATTTTGCATGGACTTTTATTATTTTTAAATTGAGCTAATTGTATTTTATCATCTAACTTTAAACTTAACCTTTACATAAACCATTTTTCATATTAGATTCTAATGAAGATATTATTTCGTTCTTTTATTAAGTCGATTTCATTACAGGCTGTTGGGAGGTAATGAAAAGTTGTACTATTCTTGTAGGGGTATTTGGTCCCTGCGAATAAAGCAAGACCCGAAGGTGCAGTCACATTTGTGATGAAAATCCAGTCATTTCAATAGGAATCCAATCAATGGGCCCTTTACACAAGACTATAATTACGCATTTTTTACATTTTCATTTTTTTTTAAATGCATGTACATTTAAAACATTACACTTTGTATTATATTACCTTTGCATCAAATCACAAAAAACTAGTTAACGCTAATTTGATGGTATTTCTAATACAGCGTCTATGGGAGTGGCTGTAAATTTTACATCGCTCTCTCTTCTGACTGCTGTTATTAGGCTCTTTTGAAAGTTTTGAATACACTATCATGGTGTTTCTCTTTTGATATTTGAGCAAATGGGAATGCAAAAAACATATTTGTGGTAGTTTCACATTTACTGCTATAGAAGTTTACCCTACTACTTATTATGCTACTGAGAAACCCAGAAATGTGAAAAAGGTCCATTGGGAATTTTGCATAAGGGCAAAATATTACCTTATGCAGATTTTGTAAGGGTTTGGAAGTTGATCACGTGATACCACACTGACCGACAGAAAAATTATTGGTTTAAACTACACTACTGACAACAGGCAATGGACCTTTTTTTGCCCATAAAAATCTGCTTAATTAAAAAAAAAGACATATTTGTTAATTTTTGTATATCAAAAATCATTATGTGTAGCCTGATTCCCGAAATGAATAACTCTTATAAAATGAAACTTTTTTAGCAAATACAGCAAATTCATATACGAATAATTCTTATAAACCAGTTCCTTGCATGAATCCAAAACATAAAACTACATGTAGCTCAAATCACAAAACAAATAACTATATTGAATAGTTCAAAAAGATGAGTTACTGGTTTTAATCAGTCTAAAACACTACCCCTGTTTAATTTACAGCTTTAGCAGAAAGAGAGAGTTTCTTTCATATATCTGCAAAATGAATATTTGATCTAAAACACACCCAAATGCATTAGAATCAAGAGCTTGTGAATTATAATCAAACTGAACAGGGAATTCTGTATCAACCTTACCCACATGCAATACATGTACACATAATATATTATGCATACGATTTTTATTAGATATCCCTGTATTAGCTCACTCTACACTCAGAAAAATGGTACAACAGCTGTCACTGGGGCGGTACCTTTTCAAAAGGTGCACTTTTGTACCTTTTAGGTACTAATATGTACACTTTAGGCACTAATATGTACCTTTTAGGTACCAATAAGGGCTCTTTAGGTACAAAGGTGTGCTTTTTGAAAAGGTACTGCCCCAGTGACAACTTTTGTACCTTTTTTTCTGAGAGTGTAAGATAACAAACACCTTGGTAAACACCACAAAACAAGGTTTAATGTCAGTAGTAACCAACCCATCAGTTTGGTGACAAGATGTATGCGACTTTTCTTTCTGTCCCCTACCAGCAACTTGAAATGATTAAAAAACAAATTACACTGCGAGTGGCATGGCAGCCCATTCATCAGTGTCATGTGAGGCTGGGCCTCGTGGGGCTGCTGAGGAGACTTTGAGAGTGGCCAGTAATGACAAAACCCCTCCATGCTCCATAGAAATACAGCTGCTAGGTGATGCTGACCAGCTTTTTATTCAGTCTACTTATGCAAAGGCACCCAAAGATGGTCTTGTTCATTTCCTTCCTGTCTCTCTCTACTGTCTGGTCTTGGGTCCCTCCTGAGCCTGGCTCACAGCCTTTTACCTTGTGTCCTCTGCTTTACCTCTGTACACCCGCCAATGTTTGCTCTCCGTGAGTATGACTTCAATAGACTTTTTAACAATGGCTCCTGCTGTTTACAAACCGTGAAGAAACCTTCCCTTTCTGCACTTATCTTTGAGAAAAAAAGTAACCTCTGTAATTTCTTCCTGCTGGTTAATGCTCCAACATTTAAACGGTGGAACAAATAATAGAAAGAGAAACTGGTCTTGTTAATTACCGGCAAAGACTTCAGTGTTTGAAAGAGCTATAAACAGAATCGTGTGATTTAACAGTCTGGCCCGTTCTCAAAAAACCTGGCCCAAAAAGATAGTGTGTTTGTGTTTTATACGCTTAAACAAGCCACATCTCTTTTGTTGTTTTGCTGTATGTATTTATGCCACTCACAATACTACATATTTTTGTCCGTAACTCAAAGTTAAAGCTGCAGTAAGCAACTTCTATTTTTGAATGACATGCAAAAATATCCCTACTACCTGTCAGGTAGCACTGAAATTGGTGTCCTGAGAAATATCACTCGTTTCTGTGACAGCATTAGACTTTATAAACGGCTCTGTAAAAGGGGAAAAATAACTGAGGCTTGCAAACATCAGCCAATCAGAAAACTTGACGGCCAATGGTGTATATTTGTAGGCAGTTATATGTTTGGGGTTATTTGTTGAATAATGAAAGAAAGAGGACACTTACAACAGCTTTAACATGACAGGTAGAAGAATACTTTGTGTGTAGGATACATGACACACTCTTGTTTTTAATAAAAGCTAGGTGGAGCGAAACATAAGCAGTCACCAGACGTAAAGGAATTTTTAAAGGAATAGTTCTCCCTTTCTGTCATCATTTATTCACCTTCATGTCAATCTAAATCTTTAGAACTTCTTTCTCCTGCAGAACACAAACAAAAAGATATTTTGGAGATTGTTTCAATCATTTTTGTCCGTACAGTTAAAGCCACTGGGGTCCAAAACAACACTGTTCCCCGCTGACTTTAATTGTACAGACAGAAAATATATATTTTTCTTCTTTTGGGTTGTGAAAGCCAGTCATACAGATTTGGAATGACATGAGGGTGAGTAAATGATGACAGAATGGTCATTTTTGGATTCAGAAACTCATGGTACAAAGTGCTAATAGCGAGATGCATCGCAGCTGTCAAAAAACATCTGTTTAGAGTATGTCTACCTTAAAAAGACAAGAATGTAGCCAGTGCTAATGACCCGACTTCTCATGTTATTACACTCTGTCAAAAACAGGCTATACTTGAAGTACAGGATTGTAAGTCCAGAGCATAAAAATGACAAAATTTGCCTATATGATTGTCTCTTTCATAATTCTTGTTAAGGTAGAAAAACCCCCACAAACAAAATGTCTTTCTTTGTAATGCTTGTGGTTATTATGCAATTAATCTAAACCTGGGGTTTATAATGTCTTCTTCAAAAGGAAGTCTATAATTACACCCATGAACCGAGTATGAGGGACCTTCATCAATTTTTCTCATCACATGCTCTACTCTGGATCGGCAACACATGTGATGAGGGAACGCAATCTGTTGCATGTGTTTCAACAGATGTGTCAAGAACGCGTCGATGCATTTGTGAAAAACAATGTTATCTGAGAACTTTTGCAGAAATGTCAGATATGTCAATGTGAACTTTCTGATCTGCAGAGATTGTTTAATAAAAGCAGATCTCTCAGGCACGTTGGTCTCGCTGACACACCTCTTCCATTTAAACGCAGCACAACAGCTGAATCCCTGGGTGACAGTCAAACACAGATGAAAACGTTCTTCACTCTGCAAAGTGTTATTGCTTGCACAAATCACAAAGCAACAATCCCTTTACTGTTCACCTGTACGGCAGTCACCACCAGAGAGAATACATCTAGTAATTAGAGCAAAATGGCTTCGCTCCTTTCCTTTCATTATTGCAATTAACCTACTGAACCCGATCTCTAACGAAGAGGGGGAAGGATGTTGTATCAAATTACAGGGACGTTTCATAGCAGCGGTAGCTCTTCTCTTCCTGCGTGATAATGAGGACGAGATTGGAATTGACATGTAAGGTCTGAAAAGTGAAGTTTCTGAAAAGAGCAAGCTGGAAACTGTACTGGATGGAGCCAGAGATGGAGATGAGATCAAAGACAAAAAAATGGGGCTCTCTAGAACATGTGGTAGTTTTTATTTTTAATTACCACATGTACTTAAAAAATAATAATTTTAGCTAAAGATGCAAAATAATAGCATTGTTGTCAGATTGTATTGCTGATTTATGAAATATAATATTGAAACAAACAGTTTTGGAGATTTTAATCATTCCCTGTCCAAGTACATAGACCTAATCATCTTCTCAGTGTACTTTAGATTTGTAGACGTCAAATTTTTTTACTCCAAAGCCCCGTCAAGACAAAATTTAAAGGCCCTTACTCACAATTTGTACAGTGTCCCAACTTTTTTGGAATTGGGTTTGTAAGATTTCATTGCTGATTTATGAAATATATAATAGAAATATACACTTAACCAACAGTTTTAAAGATTTTGGCCTTTCCCTATCAGACATGATCGATACTTGTATGCCTAATATCTACAAAAAATAGATGCCTGGAGTTGCCAAGATGACATCCATGTACCAAAATAAGCAAAAATATGTATGATATATATATATATATATATATATATATATATATACATACTGTATGTATTTCATAAAAGAATCAATTTCAAAAACTATCTTCAAGTTTTACAGAAGAAAGTCATATTGTTTGAAACGACATGAGAATAGCAAAGATAGCAAAGCGCATTGCACATGATAAATAACTGCACTAGAAAAGTACACTTTTGGAAAAGGTTTGTATATATGCGGTCACAACTAATGACTGATTCCTCAAAATTATTCACAAGCAGCAGGTGAGCGTGATTCACAAGCTTGTCTGGACACTGTGAAGTCCTGATTTACATTCGCTGCGAAACGCTGTAGCTGCTGTAATGTACAGAAACAATATATCTGAGCCAAGATCCCACGGGGACTTGAATTATTCCCAAGACAGATAGATTCAGGTGAGATGACAGAGATGTAAAGCCATGTGTGGGTGGGATGTTTTGGCCTCGGCTCGCAGCTCGATCAAAAATTGCCTTTGAAAAATGCCCCGCCCCCAGCACAGTCATAAATTGGACTCGCTTATCAGCAAACCGATTCGATCTCTTAAAGTGCCTAAGGTCTCCTCTACATCTAAAGAGGCCATCCATTCATCCATCTAGTTCTTTTCTGAGTTTGTTTAAAAATGGAGGCAAGACAGTTTTGCTTCCATCTTGGCAAGGCCTTCAGCCAGCTACTTTTTCGGTCAGAGGTTCCCAAAGTTTTTTGTCAGCTGAAAACCTATGTGAACTATTTACTTGAAGTACCATCTGAGAATTAATATTGTTATAATGCAATAATGCAATGTTCAGTTCTGAGGTAACATGGCTTGCAAGTAAACAGAAAAAATATTTTTTTTTTAGTAAGTGTTTTATTTTGATTGGTTTTATTTTTTTAGATTCTTTATATACATGTAGGGCTGCACAACATTGCCAAAAAATTATATTGGAATTATTTTGTCATATATGATTGTGATTTAAACTGCAATGTGACAATTATGAAAACTATATCTATATATGTAAGTATTTTTAAGCATATATCTAAGTATATTTATAAATTATATTGCAATTTCAGTTTTATTTTAATGAATTGTGCAGCCCCATTTCTTAATTTTAATTTGACATTTGATGATAAGCTAATAATCATTATATCTATATATCTAAAAGAATATTTATTATATTGCAATTTCAGTTTTATTTGAATTAATTGTGCACCTTCATTTTGTTTATTTAAATTTTACATTTGTTGATAAGCTAATAATGAAATAAACCCCTGCATTTCCATCAACAGTAAAATTTTACAACAATACCCTATTTTACTTTTTTTTTCTTAGACTGGTCCACTGAATGTTCTTCCTGATCTAATGTTCTGATCTATATTGGTGCTTTTAACTGAAAATTGAGACTTCCATTGTTGTCGTCGCCATATTTCTCCATCTTTGGTACCTGTTGAACACACACCTTGCTGGATTAACCATGAGACTTTGCAACATGTCAGCTATAACCAAAGGTGCCCATATCACCATACAAAGGGTTTCAGTAATTCCTCCATGCAGGGGCGGAGCCAGGGTGGTGCACACTCTTCAACTTTACGCAAATATAAGGCGCACGCTCTATCATCATAAATAAAGCTAACAAGAAACTATGAACACACAATGTAGTTCTGTCATCAGTTAAGCCATGAAGTTACCAAAAAGGCGATTAGTGCATTCATGCATGTATAGCATCACATTAAAGAACGTCTCTAAAATGCATGTACTAAAATATTGTGCAATTCGAGATCACAATATAAGGCGCAAGCTGATGTTTTTTTTTTTGTATTTTAATGAACAAGTAAATATGAACACAGTGCACTTAGACTAGAAAACATGCACTTTTTTTTTTTTTTTGTAAAGTATAAACGAAAATGAAACCATTTAAATGCATACAATAACTAATTTTACATTCTGGCATTTATGTGATGTTGACTTTCGGCCTTTTTTCTTTTCTTTTTTTTTACTAACCAATTCTTATCACTATCTGCATGTCTCATCCATGAGTATACAATGATGGAGAACAAGCTTCTGGTAGTTTTGAGAACCAGAACCAAGCTGACTGAGCAATAAAGCTATAATGAGCCTCTTTATCAAAATACCTGGAGGTGGGGAATAATACACAAATTGTCATATTCACTCAGCATTACTTGATCTAATTCACAAATATCTCAATTACAATTTAGTAGAAATGAATGGTATTCAGTTGTGTTTTAGGCACTAAAACAGTCCAATACTTTATAGTCAATGACATTTTTATATTGAAATAATTAAGATTTCTGTGCCACCCCCTCCCTGGGCACCCCTATAAAAACATCCTGGCTCCGCCACTGCCTCCATGTACCTGCAGCACCGCAGTGCTTCATTACTCCCCAGAGTGTGGCCAGAGCAAAGGCTGAAGAGCTCTCTCTGAGTCATTTACTGATTACTGGCTTTCTGATGGATGTAGTGCGTTTTTGACAGGCCTTTTTCACACTGTGATAATGGTGTAATGAAACACCAGCATGCGGATGGGAGGACGGTGTGGCGTTGGCGTGTTGGACGCATGAACGATGGCGACAGGAGAGACTAAATAAGCGAAGGAAAGCAGTGTGGGGAAATGAAGTGGCTTCTTTAAATTAGGTTGGAGTGTGTTGAAGTGTGGCAGTTTGTTCCATGCTGAGTGGCTGCTCTTAAAGCGCTCTGAACTTAAAGCCGTATCGGATGAAAAAGTTTTGAAAAATCCATCCTGGTTTGTTATTTCTAGCGCACATCAGTGTGAAACAGAAAGATTGAAAAGGAAACATCAAAGATACTGTTTATAGGATCCTTGAATCAACTCAGGAAAAAAAATCAGTGCAAGTGCTGCACCACTTTACGCTTGATTTCAGTGTGGTTTTAGCCTCATCATTAGCCATTTACTCTCAGATTTTCAATTTTACGCATAAAACAATACTGTGTTAACTTCCAACCAAGAAGCCAAATTTAAGCAGTTAACTAAATTGTCCCTCTCATATTAAAATGTAAAATAAAATGTATATATATTTAATGTATACTATAATTTTACATTCTAATGTGGGAGGAAAAATTAAACTCGACTTCTTTACTTTATATTTGACAGGCATGTGCTTAAAAAAACTCTTGGAATAGAGAGCATCAGACTTAAATTCTCTCACCAAGGAAGTCAGGATGTAGGTGTAGTACACTGACAGCATCCCCAACTCTGAGGCCTGGAAGATAAAAGAGAAGAGAGAGCTCCATTAAACACTTTTGACAGTGCTAGACTAAATTAAACAGCTACTAAGACTAAATCCGCGCTCTGCATTGCCGGCATTGAGAAGCAAAAGGCAAGGTTCACTGCTTTGTAAAACCTGTTCAGAGTTGGATGAAAGCTAACAAAAGACAGACAACATTCCCGTTCTGTCATTGCCATTCTATTTATCAATTCTCCAATGTCTCCAAGGAAACCAAGCAGCAAATATAATATGTCAATCAAATGTCAGGGGTGAAAACACTTTCAACAATTATTTCTATGGAAACGGAGAGAAAACTGAGTAAAAGGGACAGTTTAGAGTACAATAAATGCACGAGAGGGAAATAGACTGAGCGGTTGGGCGTGTTGGTCTTCTTTCTATAGCAGAGAAAATTGTTAAATAATTAATTAAAAATATATTGATCAGGAATAACTGGCAGTGAAATATAATTACACTTCCTAGAACAAAAAGAACAATGAAGTAACTTGGTAATTATTATAGGTCTCACAAATAATCTCTCCAAAACTGCTCTTGCAGATCTTTTCATTAACATTGCAGCCATGATCAATAACCTCAAGCCATACAGTGCATACACAGATTTATTTTTAGTTATTGTGCACTGCAGAATAGGGTAGGAATCACAGTGGTTGATTAAAATTTTGGCTCATTTTTTTTTTCCTGGTTACTTTGAAAATAATAATTACATTTTATTTCCATCATCACTATTACTACTACAACTACACTGGATAGACATCTTTGACTGTTGAGATGCATTTTGCACCATTTTGGGATGGTTAAAATTTAAAGGCAGTTAAAAAACATTATTCACTATAGCCTTTAAAATTTGGGAACAGTAAGATTTATTTTTCAATATATATTTTTTTAAAAATTTAACAAGGAATAATTAAATTGACCAAAAGTGACAGTAAATATATTTATAATGTTACAAAAGACTTCTATTTAAAATAAAAAGCTGTTCTTTTGAACTTTTTATTCATCAAAGAATCCTGAAAAATTCACACACACACACACACATTTCTTGAGCAACAAATCAGCACCTTAGAATGATTTCTGAAGGATCATGTGAAACTGAAGACTGGAGTCTTACTCCATGGAAATAAATTACATTTGAAAATATATTAAAATAGAAAAAATGTTATCATTATAATAATTTACAATATTACTGTTTTTGCTGTATTTTAAATAAATAAATAAATGCAGCCTTAGTGAGCATAAGAAATTGCTTTCAGTAACACTTAAGTATAGGGACCAATTCTCACTATTAATAAGTTTCTTATTAGCATACCGTATTATTAACATATTGGCTGTTTATTAGTACTTACAAAGCATATATTCTGCATGACCATATTCTACATCCCTAATCCTACCCAATACCTAAACATAACAACTACCTAACTAACTATTACTAAGCAGCAAATTATGAGTTTATTGAGGCAAAGTTGTAGTTAATTGCTTGTTAATAGTGAGAACTGGACCTTAAAATAAAGTGTGACCTTTCTTTCAAGAACATTATTTAAAAAATCTTATACCATTGCCAAAACTTTTGAACAGTAGTGTACATGACTTCCTTAAGGCTGATTAACTGACTAGTCACTCAGGCAACCCACTGAACAGTTTTTCTAGACTTGAAATTAAGAATTGTGCTCATCCCTTCTTCAAAATGTGCCCTCTAAACTTTTTTGTTTGAACATTATTAATGGCACAGCCCCAAAGTTATGTTCCTTCCGACCTGTTTGACATGTACAACTTATGTGGCAAAGCATAATTTGTAGATGCCTCAGATCTGCTGACGGTAGCGGAAGTACCAGATTTGAACTTCCCAAACTCCCGGCTTTGTTCCTACATTTTAGAGCGCAAGTCATGCTAACACAGCACTCCTAGACACCTGTTCTCTAGTGGTTGCACTACAGTTCAAAGCAGCATCTGTATTATTGCACTTATACACACCCAGACTCCCTGCCTAGCGTCCCGTAATGCCCATCTGCATTTCATTTGACCAGTGTCGTGTTAAAAAGAGAGAGAGAGGGAGAAAATGGACCACAGGAGCGGAGAGTTTTTCCAGGTTATGATGATTTTGTCCTTGCGTAAATATTTTATAATGAAAGATTTTCCCTGCAATTGCCCATGTAATTGAATCCTGTAACTCAAGCTGGTGTGTGAGCCGTGCTGTGAACATTGGCAAACAGCTCTAGCATGCTTGCCCTACACTCGCTCCTCACAACCTGAATGAGTGCCAACTTTCCACAGCTCTGCTGCATGCTCGCTCCATATAGATCCAGAGAGAGAGAGAGAGAGGAACAGGGAAACATGAAGGGAAGATGTGAATGGATAAAACAGAGACAGCGAGAAATACAGAGAGAGAGAAAGAGAGAGAGCGAGAGAGAAAGAGATGGGTTCAAGGGGGTATGAGAAACATAGTATGGGTGACAAACTGACAAGGAACCCAACTGTGAACCGTGCAACCCACCGGTGTAACAGTGGCGTTCTTGTCCCTGTCTCCATAGCAACAAGGAAAGACCTGTGATAGTCATCAGACACTTTGATTAAAGAGCAATGGTGTGAATAGGGAGGAAAAATGGATAACCATTGGCTGAAATGTATGAAAAGAACAAGATTAGATGAAATGAGCAGAGAAGAGTCGAGATAACATGAGAAGAGACAAACTGAGTCAAGACAGAGAAGAGAAGAGAAGAGAAGAGAAGAGAAGAGAAGAGAAGAGAAGAGAAGAGAAGAGAAGAGAAGAGAAGAGAAGAGAAGAGAAGAGAAGAGGAGAAGAGAAGAGAACAACATGAGCAGAAATGGGCTTGTGGTTATTATGAGATGTTATGACGTTTGAACCCTCTTTATAAACACAGTTTTTCCTGAGCCAGTGTTATTTTAGCATCATTGACATTAAGTATTATAGTTTTCTTATATTTTCCATTTATATATTTAAATTTTTATTGAAGTTTTAGTTTTAGCACATCGGGTTAAACTAAATTAAATTGAGAAATGTTGCCTTGGCAAATAGCTAAAATAAATAAATAATAAATATTAATACTGAATAATAAATAACATATAAATAACATTAACCCTCTGGGGTCTGAGGGTGTTTTGGGCCCTGGAGAAGTTTTGACATGTCCTGACATTTGTGCTTTTTTCAGTTGCTAATAAACATTTTAATGACTAAGTTTAGTAGCACCATAATCAGCACAAACTGGGCTACAATAATATGTGAGCAGCATGTATGTATGTGATTGTGTTTTTGAGAAAACAACGTTTATGCGTGCTTAGTGAAAAACTAAAATTTTAAAGTCACTGAAATAAGGCCATAAAACACATACAGAACATTTGTTCACAGGACTATTGAGAACAGATCTTGAAGTCTAGAATTTTTTCATCAGAATGATGTGAAAATCATCTTGTTTACTCACTCACAGAAAACAATATATTGATTTAAATTTTCTAAGACACTTTTTGTGTAGAAAAGGAATATGCGAGGGGGCGTGAATGGTCATGTATAATGAGTGATTTCAATATAATAAGAAGTGGAATAAGACAAATAAGTAACCAATCATATGAAATTAGTAATAATAAAAAAATATTTTGTACTACAGAGGTGGCACAGAAGGCGCTGTTTAATGTGGAGTGACAGATCGCTGTAGCGCCTCAGATCAACAGACGTAAACTGATCATCTCCTCCACATTACGTTCAGTGAGGCTCAGAGGTGGCATGAGTGCAATTAAATTCATAAATTCATGTGGAGATTAATGTTTTAAATATAAAATTTTGAATACAGAAATATTAAATCATTTAAATAACTGAAATTATATGTTAAAAATGAAACAAAATTCGCCAGCAGGTGGCAGAAAATAACAGATTTTTATCACTGAATCATTAATACAATTGATTACTGAATTACTCAGTCATGAGGCCGCATCCATGTATGTTCATATTCATTTGCATTGAATGTGTCAGAAAGAAAGATTTACTTACTACAGTTCATAAGTGTCAGTCTTACAAATGAGGAGCAACAGGCTCCAACTGAGTTCAAGGGATGGATGAATTATTAACTATTATATTTAACTCTTACACTTAAAAAACACATGAACAAAAGGTCATTAGAATAATGCTACACTGAGAATCTAGTGGAACACTTACTTATATAGCTTAATGGCATCATTATATTCTTCCATCTTCATGAGCGATTGTTAATTTTATTCTGAGACTCAAGGTCATTGACATCCAGATCTATCATTTAAATAGTAATAGCAAACTATTTTCAGCTTATAATTACATGATCATAGCCTTTTACTCATATTTTTGCAAACCTTGGATGTATGGAGATCCTATGGAAGCTTATTTCTGAAAATTATGACTTTATATCTCACAGTTATTTTTTTCTCAAATTTGCACGATTCATAGGAAGTTTCAAAAACATTTTTTTCCTCAGAATTGTGAGTTTTGAGAGCAGATGGCTCTGCATGCTTTTGAATCGCTCTTGTAGTACATTTGATGTCATACACCGATCGATCTGTGCAGCGCCGCTTGAAATCCAACGAGCCTAATGGTTCACCCAATTCATTCAAAATGTGGATTAAGAAATGAAATGCAGCTGTGTGTTGCTCGGAGACGAACAGTTCTGCTTTGTCTTTATATTTTCGTTTGCAAAACTGAGCAAAACAGACAACATTGTGTCTAAAATAACACAGTATTAACTTCTTATTTATTGAACTGTTGTATAAAATCAGTATCACATTTGCACTCATGTGATATTGCAATTATTGCTTATGTGATATTGCTTAACTATATGATGTAAATATGAGATAAAAGCTCAAACAGGCATTTTTGCCCCATGTCTTGAATTTTAGGGACATTCTAACAACGTTCTCTAGGCTCAGACGACCCACGTAGGTCTGGGACGGGGCAAGTGTGTTAAATGCATAATAATTTTAACGCGTAATTTTTCGCCGTAATTAATTAATCTAATTAACGCATTAAATATCCAGCCCTAATACACACACACACACACACACACACACACACAAACACACACACACATATATTCTCGTTTATTATCATTTACATTTATTTAATTGAAAAAATAACAAAAATTATTAGTTAACTGATTAGTCATTTTTGCAGCACATCTCTCTCAACACATTCCATCCTATTGTAAAAGCTTCCATGTACCATGTAGTAAAAAAATAAAAAATGTAATTGCGAACTTTTTATCTCTAATTCTTTAATTCTTTTTCATAATTGGGATATAAACTTTCTATATATATAATTCTGAGAAAAAAGTCACAACTGTAAGATGTTAACTTGCAACTGTGAGATATAAACTTGCATTTCTGAGAAGAAAAGTCTGAATTGTGAGATATAAAGTCGCAGTTACCTTTTTTATCCATGGGATATGCTGCTAAAACCATTTTACCAATCAGTTTTTTTGTCTTGTTTTCAATTAAAAAAATACTAAACAACCCTAAACAAGACAAGTTTACTTGAGAAGAATTTCACAAAATATTGAAATGTGTTTTTAGTGAAAATACATTCAATTTTACCTCACTGGAAAAGAAAAATAAATAATGGTAATATCTAATTACATTGCACAAATGTGGTTTTAATTAATTTAATGCTTTTGATTTAATTAAATTGATCTTGTTTCATGGTTATTTAGACAAAAATAATGATTTTTGTTTTGCACAACAGGCCGACTGTCAAGCTGAGACGTACCCTTTCCAAAATAATGTGAGACATGGTGGCGTTGGCATCCACTATGATAGTGGCAGTCTTGTCATCGCGGATCTCCTTGAGAAGGGGGGTGGGATCCTGGCTGTCATCTAACATGCGAACGGAAAGGGTTTCCTTGGAGATGAGAAACTGTCGCAGTAACACCTCCAGGTTTAATAGGCCTGTTGAAAAGGGGCACACACAAAACACTTCAGCATTCTGAATCATGTCACCTTTGCTCACAACAAGAAATACATCCTCCCTCTATTTTCACAGCAATTATGATGCCATGGGATCGTCCCTTTTAAGGGACTACAGTCGATTTTCTGTGGGTGTAAATATAATGCTATTACATTTGTCTGACAAATTTCAGCTAAATTATCTGCCAATATTTTTTAATTGAATTCAACAATGATAACAAAGCTTTTTTTGCTGTACTGTATGTCCGCAACTAATTTAATTAGCGAATTCATAATCACCCGAGTGTTTAATCTCGGTTCCTTTGGCAATTAGGAGGCCCAGGAGAATACATGACTTGCGAAATGCGCAACACTGTATCGCAAGAGAACGTGACATCGGTTTATTATGATCTGACTCTTTCAATCTGAAAGGCTTTAGCTGCTGACTTCACACATAAAGCGGCCGATGCCATTGCTCACAGCTGTCATCTCAATTTCCTGCCGAGTTACTCAGCGTATATTTGATTAACCATAAGCATTCGGATTCTGTCTTTTGCTCATTGCACATCACATGCAATTTCATATTTAGTGCACTACATTAAACACAGTGCTATAGCACTGCTAGCTGACACATGCGCTGACTGCGCCGATCAAGTTGGACAGGAACTTGTGAGAACTGCAAAACAACTCCTCTAACTTTGCTTGGCTTAATGAACTTTGAATTAGGGAGGATTGGCTAAGAGGGCAAAATGTGAGGATACATGGAAGGTAAATGAGATGATGAAAGAATGTAGGGTTAAGTTAGCACAGTGGGTAAGGTGGTAAAGAGAAGGTTCCAGCATTGGCAAGAGAAAAGCACAAAGCCTCTTCCCACACAGAGACTGTGATAATGACTTAGCCTCCATTCAATATGAGCAGCCAGTCATTTCCTTAGCTATCACTTTCCACTGGGCTTTTACAAAGCACCAACTTCATTTATCATTAAAGCTCACACACAACATGGACATATGCTACAGCTGAAAATACACACATGCTTAAAAGCTCAGTGGAGCACAGTGCAAACAGCAGAAGACTATTCGCACAGGTAAATAACTGAAGTATGTACACATGTACTCGGCGGACTGGATTTGACTACGCTACAATGTGTAAACAATTCCTCAAATCTGAGGTAAAGTCAGCTGTTTTGCTAACTTCCACTAGACTTGTGCTTAACTGCCACCAACCTTGCTGAAGAAAAAAAACATAAAAAAAACCCTGCAGGTTGCTGGTCTAATGTAGTCTCTGGGCTAGGCTAGGCTGTTTTTAAAGGGGATTTGGGCACACATCAACAAAGATAAACAAGCAGAGCTCCTGCTTCCTAGCTAACAGGGAACATTCTCAGAACTTCAGCAAGTTCTGAAAAGGTTCTTTCAAGTTATGAACAAACTTTCTTCCAGTAACGCTAATAGAATGTTCGTTCATTCATTATTTGGTCTTTAATAACGTTCTCAAAACATCAGCACAAAAACTTTATTCATAGAAAAATTTTTCTTGAAACATTTTAGATGGACACCAATCTAACATTTTTAAATGAATTCAGAAGAAAACATTCAAAAGTAACCACCATAATGTTTGAAAATGTAATGTACCCTTAATGTTCACATAACCTTTTGGACATTTTGAACGTTCAGAGAACATTCAGAAATAATGTTTTTAAAATTTTATGGAAACTTTAGCAAAATGTTCTTTGAACATATTTTTATTAGCTGGGTTAGCCAGTCTAGGCTAGACCAGCAAACCAGTTTTAGATGGTTTTGGATATTTGGTCTTCTCAATTGGTGTTCTTCAACTAAACATCTGCTTTCTAGTAGGTACTGTATATTTAATGTTGGTATAACAGTTGCGACAAATCAGCAGCAGCAACAGATATTTTCTTCTGTGACATACGGTACATCATCTGAGTGTATGGACTAGCGAAAAAGAAAATAAATGCAAGATGTGGACTTGGTTCTATACAGTAGCCATTAATTGAAGTTTGATATGTGGGTGTTGCACTCAAAAATAAATGCAGTTTATTGTGGAGTGTCGGGGTTTAAGCAGATTAAATGATTGGAGAATGCTGGCATAGATCAACAGAGAGAAGTCTGTCAGTTCACTGGAAGATTATGACATTTTGATTAAAAATTATGGGGACATACAGTATAAGGGTGATTAATCAGAAAAAGATCAATAATGTGCATTTTGAAAATAAAGGTGAATTTTTAATTCATGCCAGCACCCTTTTATCCTTTCTTTGATATGGGGTGTCAATACACACTTTCATTACAATAGTTAACAGTTTGAAGAGTTTTTGATTAATTATGTTGCTGTCTGGTCATCTTGTTGTTTTCTCAAGATAAGCAAGTTGAAGAGTTCGGTAAACCTTTTATATCAGTTCTTGCTAAAAAAATAAATAAAAGAGTCAGATCTCATCCTGCTCGGGGCCAGACAACCATTCTTGCACTCTTTTCTTCTCATTAGACAGAAAAAAGGGAAAGCTGAAGGGGTGTGAGCCACTGAAAAAAAAGCTTTTGTCTTCCTCCTTTAACAACGCATGTCAGAATCCCATTACGCTCCTTATCACATTAAATTAATGTCTTCCAGCACAAAGGAGAGAACTTCAGAAATAAACACAGCCAGACAAAAGAGAGTTTCCAATGTCCTGCTTCATATCAAGTGGCCTTTTCTAGAAAGGCGATCCTTTCTCTACGACTTCTGTGACTCTGACTTTTCATTACAGGGGCTTTTTGCTTGATTTTACAGTACTATCCTTATTTCATCTACACATTTAACGTATTCTTCTTGAAGAGGCAGGAGAATTAGATCATCCCAATTCACCCACGTTTGGGTTCTCGTCTCTCTCTGTGGGACACGGGCTGAATTCTTCAATTAATCATCTTTAATTACAGATCACTTCAAAGCACTGAGAAAAATGTTGGGCAAACAAGTAATACAATATTTCTGTTCAGCGGAGAGGCACAGCAAACCTGACAGGTGGGAAACCTCTTTGAAGTGTGTGTATTTGATTCACTGTCTTCAATCTGGGCACCAAAGCTCAGTTCCTTTCAATTAAATCCGTGAGCTCCTTTAGTTCAAGAGGACAAACTTGAAAGAGATTGTAGCGCTCACCTGTCTGACCCCGTTCATAATAATTTGGGTAATACCTTAGGTAACACAGGGTCTTGGTGATCTTCTGGGTCTCCTGACTGGATAGTACAGGTCAGGAAATTTTGTTCAATAATGAGACCTTACTCGCCTCACTACACGGTACGGACCTTTGGAGCCAGATGAAGCCTAGCACTCATCCAAAGGAGGTTTATACAGTAATAGGAATGAGAAAAAAATACATATTTTCAAAAGTTATCACTATTCATCTCAATGGCAAACGTTATCCTTTAGCGTTTTTCATTCATCTCAATGGCTAAATCTATTTAACTTACATTTTTTTTCTGTAGTAAAATCTATCAGTATTTCTATTCATCTTAATGGCTCTCAGCAAAAGTTATTGGTTAGCATTTCCATCGATTTCAGTGGTAAAAGCCATTGTTTATCATTTCCATTCATCTCAGTGACAAAATCTATCAGTTAACATTTATATCCATATTAAAAGTCACTGATAAGCGTTTCTATTAATTTCAGTGGTAAAAGCTACTGGTTAACATTTCCATTCATCTCAATGGATAAGGTTATCGCTTATCGGTTAGCATTTCTATAAATTTTTGTGCTAAAAGCTATTGGTTAGCATTTCTATTCATTTCAGCAACAAAAGTTATCGGTTAGCATTTCTATTAATTTTAGTGCTAAAAGCTATTGGTTTGCATTTCTAGTCATCTCAGCGGAAAAGGTTATCAGGTTATCAGTTCATATTTTTCCTTCATCTCAATAGCAAAAGCTATTAGTTAGCACCCTTACAAAAATTAACCATGGTTTTATTATAGCAAAAGTGTAGTAACCATCGTTTTTTGGCAGATTGATTACCAATTGTATAACCACAGTTTTACTACAAAAGTACCATGGTTAGTGTAGCAGAACCAATTTGTTGTTAACATGGTTTAACTGCAATAATTCATATTTTTCCTTCATCTCAATAGCAAAAGCTATTAGTTAGCACCCTTACAAAAATTAACCATGGTTTTATTATAGCAAAAGTGTAGTAACCATCATTTTTTGGCAGATTGATTACCAATTGTATAACCACAGTTTTACTACAAAAGTACCATGGTTAGTGTAGCAGAACCAATTTGTTGTTAACATGGTTTAACTGCAATAACCATGTTTTTTTTGTTTTGTTTTTATTTGTAGTGAAACCATGGTTAATTTTTGGAAGGGCAATTACTGACATTTGTTTTTGAGCCAATCACCTAAGCAATACCTAAATGACCATGTGACAACTGAAAGTTGGCTTATGGTACCACTAGAACCATAAACACATTCTCAAAACCTTCACTAGTGACTATCCTGAGCTGTGACATGCAACTTTTACATGACAACTTTGCAAAATGTTGCAAAAATTGGTATAATTAGGCTGATTTCAGGTTCACCTGACCCTGTTTTATATGTGTGTTACGACCTGCGTTTCTTGTATTTGCCATGTTGTGTGTGTGTACGTGTTTTTTTTTCTTCTCCCTCTTTCATTCTGTCTGCCTTCTGGTAGGATGTCCGTTGAGTAGCTGTTGAGTACTGTGTTTGATCGTTTGCTTAAGGCATCTCTCACACTTAATTTACTTAAATGTGAGTTTGGCAAGGCAACTATTACCTACCTGGGGAAACAGGTGGGACAGGGTCAAGTTCGACCTGTTGCCTTAAAAGTGCAAGCTATTGTAGAGTTTGCAGTGCCCCGCACGAAACGTGATCTTAGAAGATTCTTAGGAATGACTGGTTATTACCGGGGATTTTGCAAAAACTTCTCAGATGTTGTGTTGCCTTTGACCAATATGCTCCGTGCTTCACAAGATTTTGAATGGACTGTTGAGTGTCAAACTGCATTTGAGTCTGTTAAAACAATTCTGTGTAGCGCTCCAGTCTTGGTTGCTCCAAGATATGATTGTTCTTTCAAAATGGATGTCGATGCGAGTGCTACTGGCGCTGGCGCTGTCCTGTTGCAGGATGATGAGAATGGGGTAGAACATCCTGTTGGGTACTTTTCAAGAAAATTCCTAAAACACCAACTAAATTATAGCACTATTGAAAAGGAGGCATTGGCCTTATTAATGGCGATACAACACTTTGAGGTGTATATCAGTTCTAGTTCCTTTCCGGTGATTGTATTCACTGATCATAACCCATTAGTCTTCTTGTCTCGTATGAAGAACTCGAATCAACGGATCATGCGCTGGGCACTTTTTGTCCAGGATTTTTACCTGGAAATTCGTTACAAGAAAGGCAAAGATAATGTACTTGCTGATGCCCTATCACGGTCGTTTAATTCTGAGTAAATCTATATGTAGATTCTTTGTGTCCGGGGGTGTTACGACCTGCGTTTCTTGTATTTGCCATGTTGTGTGTGTGTACGTGTTTTTTTTTCTCCTCCCTCTTTCATTCTGTCTGCCTTCTGGTAGGATGTCCGCTGATGGGGTGTACGATCGCTATTGG
>NW_015505251.1:77784-90075 GCF_001515645.1 Sinocyclocheilus grahami | reverse complement strand
TCTGTCTGCTCTCTGATAGGATGTCCGCTGATGGAGGTATGATCGCTATTGGTGGTTGAGACGAGGCGTGGCCTTTATAAGGACGCCGTCGGCATTCAACGGGGAGCTCATTGTTGGTTCGGACGCGATTGGGTTGAGAGCTCCTGGATCCCTCCTCCGGCCGATGATCAAATGTGTATTCTCAAGTGGAGTGTGAAATATGTTGATCACGTTTATTCGTTGTCAACTTTGTGTGTTAAGATCGTAGAGCAAAAGGGGTGTCCTGCCATTTTGTTTTACTTATCTTGTTTGGGCTCTGTTTTGTGCTAGGTAGTTAGGGAAGTAATTTGTATTTTTATTTCCTTATTTGATTAGGTTATTTATCCTCTTCTTTTTCCCTCCCTAGATTTGTTTTGTTTGTTATTTTGGCCTTTGGGACATCCTGGAGAGATGCTCTTTATTTCACTTGTTTTAAAATAAATCTAATCCTTTAAACTAACTAACAGTGAATATGTTTGATTATCGACCGGAGTGATTCGTACTTGGGATTCCATTACCACAACCCAGATTTATTATGCCCTGTTAAGAGCTATATTTTTACTACCCCTAGACGTGGGGCGTAATAATGTGTCTCCTGTTGCTTCTCCACTATCCTGTCAAATTAATGCCAAAAGCCCCCAATATTAGCAAATTACATTTCCATTTACGCATTTGACAGACATACACTGCATTCAAGCTATACATTTGATCAGTTCAATTTAAAAAGTTGGACCATTTTAAAGAAAATTTTAAGACAGCCTTTCAAAGAGGTTTATATCGTCAAACTACGCACAGAAAGCTAATTAAAACAGACATATTGCGCTAGACATATCAAAATCAAAATATGTATCTTATATAAAATAGATAAACTCATATGTTCAATGGCCTTTTGCTGTATAGGTTAACCGAATGAATAACTGTCCTTGAATGGTGTCATCTCAGCAAGCCAGCTCTGTGAAGTATTCATGAGTGGGCCATGCTCTATTAAGCTGTCAGCGTGCTAAGTGATTAATGAGAGCTGTACATCCTGTGAGACTGAGCGTGAGAGAAAAAGAAACAGTAACGGAAGACGACAAGCAAACACTGAGGCGCAGGTGAACAGGGTTATTACGCTGGCAGCACTGGGAGTCATCATCCGCTTTTATAGAAATGTATTGAAGGGCAGTCACTGCGGCCCGCGGCATTTCCTCTCAAGCCTTCGGCTCGCACGCCCACTTTGCAACCTCGTAATGTTTGTCAGCCAAAGCAGAAGTGACTATTACCCACAATGGGCCCCAGACCTGCCACTGCGCGGAGCAGCTAGCCAATGGTGCGTACATATTTGTTCCAGGTCTACAAACACATCAACAATAGCGTCCTCTAACAGCTGTTTGGGAAAATATTTGTAATGGTGGTAAATGTCTTTTATCGACATATACATTTTCATATTAGCAGCATTACTGATAGCAGCTGCTCTACGATGAAATTATCATTTATTTCTCACCTTTGCAAATGTCCTTTGGTAATTAGTTTACAGTATTTTACATACTGATTTCTTGAGATTGATTTACTGTATGTGAGAATAAGGATCTTTAAGATTTCTCTTGTGTACTATACAAAGGCAAATTGTATTGGGAAAGTCATATTGCAATAAAAATGTTATTCAAGTTTCAATTAAATGCCCATTTACACCAAGAATAGCTACGACAATAACCATAAAGTTTTTAAAATTTGTTCTGAAGGTCTGTGCATACTGAGAAATAACTATAGTGGTAACATAACGATAACTATTAATAGTACACTCTAAAAAATGCTGGGTTGTTTCAACCCAACTTTGGGTCAAATATGGAGTAACCCAGCTTTTGGGTTAAAAATGTAATTAAAAAAATCTAACCCAACAGTTGGGTTAGTCCATATTTGACCCAAAGTTGGGTTGAAACAACCCAGCATTTTTTAAGAGTGTACATTATTGTAACTGCCATCAATATATTATTATAAGTGTGTGCTTATGCTATATCATTTGCAGCTTTAAATGCTCAAGTGCTGTAAAGACTGATGGATTCTGATTGGCAGTCAATGTTTTTATTGTTCAACACCTGGAAAAAAATCATTCTGAAAGTGTTTCCAACGGTACCAATGTTGCTATTTTCATAGAATTAGAATGATTATTAAAAGAGTACAGTTACCATCCTTTAACTTAAAGAAAACAATTTTTTTCGACTGATGAATAATAAAAACATTGACAGCCAATCAAAATCCATTTGATCGAACAATAATACACAATAGTTATCATTAAAGTTATCATTACAGTTATTGTTCTTGGTGCAAATGGGCCTTAAGTCATAAATCTTGAAAAGGCTATTGATTATAAATTGTTTTAACGATTAAGAGACCTTATGTTACATATAACTTTCTCAATACAATTTCCTTAGTACAATACTCAAGTTCCCTGAGGAAAAGGGGATTATGTCAAGCATATAAATGCAAATATAACTTCTACTCGCTTGCTCACATATATACATGCACTGATTGACAGAAATGAAATATTATTTAGAAAGAAATAACTGCACCTGGAGTTAATATAGGTTATTTTGGAAGCTTGCTAAGTTTAGCATTGCTCTAAGGGAATTTTTATGAGAGCCAAAAGCACCTTGGTACAGTTTTCTAAAAATTTTCTGTCACAATGCATTTTAAGTTTGGTCTGTCGTTGCTGTGAATCTTCTTTATTTTCCTACAGAATTCTTCAGGGAGTGCATGCACTCATTATTAGCTGGAAAACAAGGTTATTTTGTTTTTCCTGTTTCCGACTCATCTCTGTGTAGAAAGTCGGGCTTTTACTCTAGAGGTACAAAGAGAAAAACATTTGAGTAATAGTGTTGGCATGAGCGTGAAATGGTTAACTTTAGAGTGTACCACAAGACAAACTCTCCAAGTTACCTGAAATGCTGTCTGCTTTCAGTTTTCTATGGTAGAATGAGCAAAACACCGGGTTCTTTTAAGGACTCAGAACTAAGATGAACCTCAGATATTGCTATTGTAGATATAATCATAATGGCATACCAATCCCCCACGGTCAGTCTTTCGAGAGTTTGTTCATCTGAGCACCAGTGTTGTGCATCATTCAGAGCAGAATTGAGAACACCTTTTAAATTATAATTAAATTCCTAAACAGGATGCTGAATTTGAATTCAAATCGAATTAAAAGGTTACAACAGATTTAGATTATCTTTCAAATAAATGCTTTTCTTTTGATCTTTCTATCATCAAAAAAATCGGGGAAAAAGTATCATGGTTTCCACAAAATATTTAGTAGCACAACTGTTTTCAACACTGATTATAATAAGAAATGTTTTTAAGCACCAAATCAGCATATTAGAATGATTTCTGAAGGATCATGTACACTCTTAAAAATAAAGGTTCTTCACGATGCCACAGAAGAAACTTTTTTTCTAAATGGTTCCATAAAGAACTTTTAACATCTGAAGATGAAGATGTTTTGGTGGAGTCAAAAATGGTTCTTCTATGGCATCACTGTGAAGAACCTTTTAAGCACCTTTATTTTTAAGAGTGTAACACTGAAGACTGGAATGATGATGCTGAAAATTCAGCTTTGCTATCACATGAATAAATGAAATTTAACATTTTAAAATATATTTAAATAGAAAATAGCTATTTTAAATTGTAATAATATTTCACAATATTACTATTTTACTGTATTTTTGGTTAAATCAATTTAAAAAATGTTTCAAAAACATAAAAAAATTTACTGATCCCAAACTTTTGAATGGTAGTGAATATTTCATTATATTTAATAAATAAAATTTTGTGGTATTTTTTGGGAACATTTAAAATCTGTTTTGAAAGTCCTGAACTTAAAAATATCTCTAATCATACAAAAATAATATTTAATATCTGATCAAATTATTCACGTTTGGTCACAAATTGCAGTTCAGTAAAATAGAATTCAGCATCCTTTAGGTGTAGCCAATTAAATCAAACACCAACTCATGAAAGGGATCAAATACTTAAATCCTGAATTCGGCCCACATAATATAAGGTCATTTTTTTCAATATGAATCTTTGTATTGGTTTGGTTCATTCCTGACCCTGTTCTCAAGTCCGTACTGGTAGTTTGCCATCTCTCTACACCCCTCTCTGACGTCTTAGTGGGAATTATAGCTGTTCCACTTGAAGGCCTTAAGCTGATTACGGAGAAAGGTAGCCACTGTCTGAAGGGGCAATGTGACTTTGTTTGGATTCTCTGGGTAATTTGCGGCATCCTCGCACCGAGATGTGAAGTCAGAATACTAAACTTTAATCCTCTGCCAAGCTGAACTCAATGTGTGTCTAATAAGGAGACTTTGCGAAGACTTCATCCGTCAGCTGCCTTTTCTTTGACTACAGCGGGTTTGATTTGAACCTTCAGCCATTCATTTCCATGGACATCTCTGTTTCAGCAGAGTGCACTGACATTAGTGGCAGTTTGATGGTGAATGAATGGGACAGCACAAATGATGAAGGCCTGAAGGACACAGATGGACAAGAGACAGAATGAACAACACATTTGAAATAATCCAGTACAGTCAACGCAGTACAGTCAAACAGCATGAAATTAAATCAACATCATCATCAAAACTGTGTGGATGTGTGAGGTTTAATAAGCAGTTGTTATTGCTAAATAACAACAGAAGCAGAAGGTAATGGAGCATGTGAACGTGCACAAAAGCATACAGAGAGTGGCAAAGAGTGCAGAAAGTGCATGTACCACTATGAAACACAGTCATCTTTGTAGAGAATGCATATGTCAGAAAGCAGCTGGAACAATCTATATGAGAGGACTGCTGCTGCTTGACAGATGCAGGCAATTCTATATGTGCCAATTAAGAAAGAGTCCAGCAGAACATGTAATTATTGCACATGATTTTTTTTTTGCCTCTAATGCTGGTGTCACCAACCACCGTGGGCGAGAACGAGTAATATAAAATGTATTTATTTAGTTGTTTATTTCAGAATCGTTGAAGTCCCTCACATCTTTTATATATAAAGAGCTGTAGTAAGGGCTGAGTGATAAACAATATCATATCAAGATGGCAATAACATTTTTGTTGATAACAGTGATACTCTTTGGACATTTTTACTCGATATGGATCATTTTGTCAGCCGATTGCATAGCAGAAACAAATGCGTCAACAGCCAGTCAGTGCATGTCGCTAATAAGTTTCTCTGTGTAAATGAATGCCGTGGGTTTTCAGCACCTGCCGTCTCAAGATATGATGATAGTCCACATTTATTTCATCTCCAGAGCTGCTCTGAGAGTCGCTTCGTGAGCTTTTCCCTATTTCTTCTGAGAAAAACTACCGTCAAACACGCACTGAAACTCAAAGGTCTTCATGACAACACGTCAAAATAAAATCTTAGTCTGACATGAAGAAATTTACAGAAATATATTACTAATATTATTTTTAAGGAATATCATACAACTAAGACATATTTATAATCATGTTTTAATCTATACAGCTCTGTTGTGCTGCATTTTATTTGACAAACAAATAATAATGAAATGCTTAGTTGTGAATTACATTTGTTACATGTTATATTTTCATTTGATTACATTTTAAAATATTGATTATATTGTTAAATTTCACCAGACATCATCTAATGATAAATTGCTGATACATTTGTATTAAATTGCAAAGGATCTAGAAAAAAATGTAATGGAAAATTTAGGGAACAGAATTTAGGAACGTAAGGAAAAATAAATAATAGATTTTAAAATATATGTTTTGAGGCCTAAATTAAAAGGTATAGCTACTCTGTGGAGCTTACTGCCATTAATATATATATATATATTATACACACACACACACACACATATTTGTTTTTGTGAAAAGTAGGGACATCCCATAAGCGTAATGGTTTTTATACTGTACAGACCGTATATACTATTTTCCCTACACCAACCCTACCCCTAAACCTACCCCTTACAGGAAACGTTGTGCTATTTCAGTTGTTCAATACACTCCATTCTGTGTGATTTATAAGCGTTTTGAAAAGTGGGGACATGGGGTAATGTCCTGAAAAGTCACCTTCTCCTTGTAATACCTATGTCATACCTTTGTCATTATACAAATTTATCGCGTGTGTGTGCTCGCATTTGTCACAAAAACGAGCACACACACACACACACACAAACAATACAAATAGGAACCCTGTGATACTCACAATCGGCCTGAGCACATATGAGACACGACGTGCTGCTGTTGAAGTACGTTAGCAGTCCAGCTACAGCCATGCTGATGTCTGTATTAGTGGGCCTGAGGTCCAGCGTGGTAAAGCGAGGAAACTGCACCTTCAGTATATCCTCCGGAGCCACCTTCACGTACGGCACCTGTACAGGGACACAGAACATGACAGAGAAATTGAGCCCTGTAGGACCCCTCTTGTTAGGCTGTTACCGCAGGTAAATTGAATGAAAGAACATTGCAGGAGGGCGTTTTGTTTACTGCGCTGTGATGCGGGTCTCAAGAGTGGCTGTGCAACAGAATCACTGCATTCTCATCAGACTAATTAGATCCATTTTACGCCTAAAACTAATAAAAACTCATTTGAATAATTTCAAAAGGTCCTCTCTGAAGGCATGCGAATTAACAATAAAAACTCAGCAACATTAGATGAAATAAAAACGGATTTTTTTGAACCTCAGCGATGATTGAGGCAGAATTTCTCTCTGTGTAAAGGCCAAGTTAGATGTTTATTCAGACAGAGGTCATGTGCAGTGACCTTTGACATCTTCCAACAGTCTTTGAACAGAGATAGAACACAACGCAAAATGTCTCGCTATCCATGGAGACCTCAGCGTTGGCTGCTCTCTAATTTGATGTGTGCTGATGTGCGGGTGTGTCGGGTTTGGGAAAAGTGGGTGCTGGTCTCATTGGGGCTTGAAGGGGATCCTAGAGGACACAGGCGGGCTGAGTAAAGGACCTCTTCATCACAGCAGATTGCCTGTCTGCGATGGGCCGTGTGTCCATGCATTGTACTTGCACGGCCCTGTATCCCCAATTGGTTTTCCATCGCTTTCCATCAGGGAGTAATGGAGACCCCGCCAGTGTGGATGGATGGGGCACGTGGGCTCTCCGACACTCGGGGGACAACTGGGATTCTTGGAGATGGAGGGTTCAGAGAGAGACTGGTAATGGGCTTGCTGCAGTGAAGAGACATGTACAAGTCTCCAACCTTCCTAGAATCGTTATTTCTATTTCTCAGAGAAGATGCTTTTCTCTATTCCCCACGCTGGCTTTCAGACAACATCCCATCTGTCCAAAGCCCCTGTGCTAACTTGTAAATAGCAGCTATAGTTGAACTTCCTCCTGTGTGCATAAACTCTTGTTATTCAGAGGTAATTCAACAGAGTGACACATACAGCTCAGCGAGGAAAGACAAACAGCACTTATATGAACAAGAAAAAGCACCTTCAGATTTTTCTAGATTTTCCAGCATGAGATTTGAACTAATTAATGGTTCAAATGGAGCTTCAAGTGGAGCTCCTGGGTAACAATGCTGGGCAGTGAAATTAACTTCACAGAGGTTTAATGAGCTGCCATGTGGACTGACTCCAGCAGACATTAAGATGTTATGTCAAGGGTCTTAATAGTCAGAGTGGTTTACTTTGAGGAACCAGTCATGATTATTGGACATGTATAGAAACGCATTGTAAACAAGTATTTAATATTAGCTTGAGTGATGGAGTTTGACAAAAATAACATTTTGAAATCCTGAAGACTGTACTGGACACTTGTTTTAAAGGGATAGTTTACCCAAAAATGAAAATTCTGTCATTCATTACTCCCCTCATGTCATTACAAACCCGTAAGACATTAATTCGAGAATACTTTTTGTGCATAAAGAAAACAAAAATAACCACGATGCATAATGCCATTATTTTTGTTTTTTTTTGCACACAAAAAGTATTCTCGTAGCTTCATAAATTTAAGATTGAATCACTGATGTCACATGGACTATTTTAACAATGTCCTTACTATTGTACCTTTCTGGGCCTTGAATGTGTCAGGTGTCTATGCAGGGTCAGAAAGCTCTTGGATTTCATTAAAAAATATTTTAATTTGTGTTCTGAAGATGAACAAAGGTCTTATGGGTTTGGAACGATATGAGGGTGAGTAATTAATATCAACATTTTCATTTTGGGTGAACTATCCTTTTAAGTCAAATTTTTAACTGAATCAATCTGATTCATGAATAAATCATTCAGACAGGTGTTTTGAATTAGGTTAATAGATTCATTTAAAACGATTTGATTTAAAATATTTGCTTGTTTGCTCATTCACAAATTGGATATCAATACATCTCTCATGAACTCTCATTAATAAGCTACGGGGAGCAATGCTGGCTGTCAGGATCTTCAATAATCTTGGAAAACACAAAATAAAATATTTTTCATGAAACCTGTGAGATTTATGTCTCTCCAATGAAAGCCAATGACACCAAACGTCAAGAAATTCATAAAGAGATTGTAAAAGTTATCTGAAGAGACATGATCACTTTTCATTAAGAACAGATTTAATGTATGCTTTTATTCACATATAAACACTGATCAATGCATGTACATAGAGCACATTAAATATGATAAAAGAAAACTCAAACATGCTTGCTTAATGCGCAAGAACAAACCTTAAGACCATTTAAATGTGTCTACGTTTTTTTGGTGTAAAAAAAATTCACTGGAGGAAGGGACATATTTCAGGTTTCACTAAATAAATGTTAATTTCTGTTTTGAAAACGAACTAAAGTCTTATGTGTTTGAAACAACAAAGGGTGAGCAATGGATGACAATTTTCATTTTTGGGTGAACAATCCCTTTTAAATTTCAGTATGCTCATAACCCACAGCTATCGTATGATGTGGAATATATAGTGCACATTTTATATATGTGGAATATAGACCACTTTTATTGTGTCACGTTTTATACATCTTTAAGCTAGAAAGCTATAGTCCCTGTTCATGGTAACTGCAGGAAAAAAGCCACATTCTTCAAAATCCTCCATTTTCCATGGAAAACAAAGTCATACAGGTTTGGAACAACACGAGGACGAGTAAATAATGACAGTATTTTAATTTTTGCGTGATCTATCCCTTAAAAAGACTCACATTCGGACAGATGTCAGAATCTAATGTCTCATTGCGTGCTCGAACATACATAGTAAATATCCATGGTGTGTGAACAGGAAATGGAGCATAACACTGAAAGGGGTTTGAAAGCCATTTTGCTTGTGGTTACAGCACACTGCATATGCATCAGCATCATTTCCAGGGCATAAATAGAAACTCTTTGGCCTGGTGGAGCCAATCTGGGCTGCAACATTGGAATTGTGGGCCAGAGGGAGAGTTGTGTATGAAGGTAATATCAGTCAGTCCGTGTGCTGTCTGCTCCTGCGGGTTGACAGAGTGGCTGTCAGGCCTACAGATTCACTGCTGACAGGCTTTTAATGAGGGGCCTGGTGCAGGCCAAAAGCAGCTCACTGAAGTCAGGCAAACAGCCACGCAACACTGCAGTATAAGTACATGTGCTGAACAGTTCATTTAAACCAGAGGGAACATGCTGACCTGGTACAAATGAATATTGAGGCACTTAACAGATGCTGCATTTTGGACATTTTTTAATGTAGAACAGTACAATTGAATGGTTTTGCAATAAGTATCTTGTGAATTATATTGTAACTGTTTCGACAATTCAGTTGATTTAATTATTATGCTTGTACACATTCTTTGAGCAAATTGAGCTCTTTGTTGGTCTTTATCTAAATAAATGTGCATTGCCAAAATGTTTTATTTAAAGTACACAATCATTTTTGCAAAGTCATCTTAATAGGATTTTAAACTACAATAAGGAAATGACATTACTGTGCAACTGCCAGACTAAAATATGCAACTCTGAATAACAAAAGTTGTTGCGACATCATGAGCATTACTTAAAACGTCCCTTGGCTTATTTAAATAATCAATTTAAACCTCATAGGGAAATACATGGCTTTCACAAAGTGCCATTTGTGAAGTCATTTGGCACACGTAAGGTTTTCTCACTTAACCATGAAATTGTGCAGACTGTTGTGATGCTGTGCTAAAAGAAACTCTGCAGTGTAAAACTCCCACCTTGACCTTTTTTACCATTCGGTATTAAAGTTAGGCCTGGTTTTACTGAGTATGGTCATCCAGCTTTCTACCTGTGGCTCTGAACAAAAACACATCCATAAGGGTGGACGGTCTCAGGAGGGAACCCTGGGGGATTTCATGCCATATGGCAAGGTAAAGTATAATGAGATCTTACATCTGTTCCCTTACGTGCCAGAGGAACAAAATCATGTTTAATAAAAGATCACAGAATTTTAACCAGGATTACAGTGTCAACTGATACAGCTGGACATACTGTTGTTCTGTAAAGTCGGCCATATTTGTCCGTTGTCATGCTCAAGAACTGCAGTGAGTGACAAAGCCATGCTAGGTTGCCTCACAGGTTGGTGGGGGCGGATGCAGGCAGAAAGCAGTGCAATTACTCAAAGACATGGAGATCGGCCATATGGGGATGGCAGAGTGGCTGGAAGGGTATTGTGAATGATCGTGACATCGCACACCTCTCTAATGTGGTGCAGTGGACCATGGGAAGTCAGCTGCTTGGGGAAAAACACACACACTCAAGCACTAAGTGGAGTAATCATGTTTTGGAGGCTATGTGAGCGCTGAGAGTCCCTGGTGGAGGGAGCAAAGAGAAGAAAGGCCACCAAGGCCTTGAGAGAAAGCTGAGCATTGACCACAATCTCATTGATCAGCCTGCTGAGAAAAAAAAGAACGCTTTCTACGATCACTGTTTTGCAAAGCATCACTGCTGGTTCTGAAGAACACAGAAATCCTGTAAAAGACTCTAACGTTTTAAAGCTGTGACCGTGACTACTAGCGGTGGTGCAGGTGGAAAGGTGAAGCCGTGGTGAATGGAGGTGAATTGGACAAGTCATCTTTGGTGAATTTCAAATATTTCATGCATTCAGCCATTGTGGACAAATGTGTAGCACTCCATGTAAAACAACAAATCAATCCATTGATGCTCAAGGGTAGTTATGGAAGCCAGTTCCCTCCTAAAAATAAAACAGGTAATTGTGAGAAAGCTGATAATATGAAATAGCTATAATTGTAAGTAATAAAGTCACAACTGTGAGTTCCCTTTCAGACGGTCACTCCCGACATCACGTCGGATGACCGACGCACCAGATGCAGCGCATATTCAGCTTTTCGCTTCGGAGGCCGAGCGATCACATCGTTCAGCTCCTGACTACTCTACTGAGAGAAGAAGACTGAACGAGTTCAGCGCGCTCTTTGAGAGCTCTTCGTGTTGGCGGTACGGCGCTTCAGCGGTGGTGGTTTCCCGTGTCGAGTGGGTTGCACACATCAGGTTGCACTACCCCCTGTTTGTGTTGCAGGCGGTCATCTCCCCTGTGCACATCAGCATGCTAAAAGAGCTTTTCTCCTAAAAGAGCAATTACGGGTGCATCTTTTTAAAGACAACATTGCGTGGCAGACTTGACGTTATGTCTTTGTAAAGACGATGTGGGTCTTGCTATAGACAACGTATCACCCGGCCGTTTCTGGATGCGGTCGTTACCTGGCGCTGGGTGATGGTCACGATCGCTGCCTCACGTGCCTGGGCATCTAGCACGCTGAGGTGGCGTTTGTGGATGAGTCATGTTCTCATTGCGGGAAAATGATCATCTCGGAGTCGTGGGCCAACTCCGTTTCCTCAAAGGGGCGGAGTTCCATTGCCTCTGCCTCGATCTAGTTCTCGTCATGGCGGCAGTCATGCGGTAGCTACTTCAGGCAGTAGCACGGGCGGTCTGAGGGTAACAGTGATGGCAAACCCTCCAGGGAACCAACCCTCGGGGGCCCATCACTCCTCTTGCACTTGCACCAGTTGAGCTGCCAATGGAACGTGCTGGGCCCTCTACAAGGAGTGTACCAGCCGTATCCTTTGGCGCTCCTACCAACGACCAGATGTCGATCGCAGCATCGGAGGGTGAGCCGGAGCTTTCTGGAGAGGAAGATTCGGCTGCGCTGCTCTCCTCCGGGACTGTAGCAATGCCTGAATCAGATCCAGAAATAATGGCTATGACGGCAAGACACGATTCTTGAATGCCCCCGTGTCCCAGGCCGGCCTTTTCGGCGACACGGTGGAGAACTTGCCCAGCAGTTCTCCACTGACCAAAGCAGACTGAGGCCATCAGGTACATCCTGCCC
>NW_015505251.1:68238-77492 GCF_001515645.1 Sinocyclocheilus grahami | reverse complement strand
TGAGCTCTTCAGGCAGTTCTTTTGACCTCATGATTCTCATTTGCTCTGACATGGACTGTGAGCTGTAAGGTCTTATATAGACAGGGGTGTGGGTTTCCTAATCAAGTCCAATCAGTATAATCAAACACAGCTGGACTCAAATGAAGGTGTAGAACCATCTCAAGGATGATCAGAAGAAATGGACAGCACCTGAGTTAAATATATGAGTGTCACAGCAAAGGGTCTGAATACTTAGGACCATGTGATATTTCAGTTTTTCTTTTTTAATAAATCTGCAAAAATGTCAACAATTTTGTGTTTTTCTGTCAATATGGGGTGCTGTGTGTACATTAATGAGGAAAAAAAATAACTTAAATGATTTTAGCAAATGGCTGCAATATAACAAAGAGTGAAAAATTTAAGGGGGTCTGAATACTTTCTGTACCCACTGTAAGTAGGCACCAGATGCAGCGCATATTCAGCTTTTCGCTTCGGAGGCCGAGCGATCACATCGTTCAGCTCCTGACTACTCTACTGAGAGAAGAAGACTGAACGAGTTCAGCGCGCTCTTTGAGAGCTCTTCGTGTTGGCGGTACGGCGCTTCAGCGGTGGTGGTTTCCCGTGTCGAGTGGGTTGCACACATCAGGTTGCACTACCCCCTGTTTGTGTTGCAGGCGGTCATCTCCCCTGTGCACATCAGCATGCTAAAAGAGCTTTTCTCCTAAAAGAGCAATTACGGGTGCATCTTTTTAAAGACAACATTGCGTGGCAGACTTGACGTTATGTCTTTGTAAAGACGATGTGGGTCTTGCTATAGACAACGTATCACCCGGCCGTTTCTGGATGCGGTCGTTACCTGGCGCTGGGTGATGGTCACGATCGCTGCCTCACGTGCCTGGGCATCTAGCACGCTGAGGTGGCGTTTGTGGATGAGTCATGTTCTCATTGCGGGAAAATGATCATCTCGGAGTCGTGGGCCAACTCCGTTTCCTCAAAGGGGCGGAGTTCCATTGCCTCTGCCTCGATCTAGTTCTCGTCATGGCGGCAGTCATGCGGTAGCTACTTCAGGCAGTAGCACGGGCGGTCTGAGGGTAACAGTGATGGCAAACCCTCCAGGGAACCAACCCTCGGGGGCCCATCACTCCTCTTGCACTTGCACCAGTTGAGCTGCCAATGGAACGTGCTGGGCCCTCTACAAGGAGTGTACCAGCCGTATCCTTTGGCGCTCCTACCAACGACCAGATGTCGATCGCAGCATCGGAGGGTGAGCCGGAGCTTTCTGGAGAGGAAGATTCGGCTGTACTGCTGTCCTCCGGGACTGTAGCAATGCCTGAATCGGATCCGGAAATAACGGCTATGCTTTCATGGGCCACCGTGGGGGTAGGGCTCGAGTGGAGACTTCCACCGTGTCTCGAGCCCTCAAGGTTGCACGATTGGTTCTCGGGGTGGTCCACGCTGGTTCTCAGCGCCCCGCCTCGGTGCCTTTCTTCCCGGAGGTGCATGAGGAGCTCACCAGGTCGTGGACGGCACCTTTTACTACCAGAAACCAATCTGCTGGTTCCTCCTCCCTCACCATCCTCGACGGTGGTGCAGCTAGGGGGTTACAGGGGTCCCCCCGGTGGAGCGGTCAGTTGCGATGCAGTTGTGTCCTAATAACTTTCCGGTGGCCGGCGGCGGCAGCACCTCAGCCCGCTCGTCGCCGAGGGCAGCTCCCTGCCACCACCCCTGCTCCCGTGTAGCATCCACAGCAGCCTCCAGCAAAGCTGCGCCGTGGAGCCGGTCGCAGGACAGCCACCCCACCCATCAAGGCCCCCACTAAACCTGGTGGCAAGCAAAAGAGCAAGAGGCCCTGAGACGGGCAACCCAGAGATGGATCACCACTCCCTCCCTCGGAGGAGGGCCGGGCAGAGAATCTTTTGTTTCTTTTTTTTCTGCCACTGACCTCTCGGTTGGTGGTACCCAAATACTCGACAAAAGAGCAATTTCCTCTTTCTCTGGGTCCCCAGAGGGGACGGGGGGGGGGTTGTGGATGATCCAGTGTCGTATCACACTCACCCTTCCTCTCTTGCCAGTGAGCAGCAGTGGGTGGATCGGGAGGACCGCAGGTCAGTGTTACACACACTCAGACCCCGGGTACGCCTTTAGTTCTGTTGGTGCAACTTGCGCGGCTTCTTCGAACCGTCAGGCTCGGCTATGCGATTCAGTTCACCCGGCGTGCAGAAATTGTCCTCCACGTTCTGCATAATGTGCAGAAATTTCCCCCAGTGAGCCTTCTTGCACAGACACTGTGCAAGGTCAGGGAGGACGAGGAGCAGGTCCTGTTTGTGATGCCCTATTGGCCCACCCGGACCTGGTTCCCGGAACTAATGCTCCTCGTGACAGCCCTCCTTGGCCGATTCCTCTGAGGAAGGATTTACTGACTCAGAGACGGGGCACCCTTTGGCACCCACGTCCAGACCTCTGGAAACTTCATGTCCGGTCCCTGGACGGGACGCGGAGGTTCAAGGTGACCTACCCCAAGTGGTAGTTGACACCATCACTTCAGCGGTGGTGTTCTTCTCAACGAGAAGACCCCCGAAGATGCCCGATCAGAGTCGTGCTGTCCTTTTGGCAACAAGGGTTGGCGCGAAGGCTGTCTCCCTCCACCCTCAAAGTCTATGTCGCTGCAATCGCTGCTAACCACGACCCCGTAGAAGGGAAGTCGCTGGGGAAGCATGACCTGATCATCAGGATCCTTAGGGGGGCGAGAAGGCTAAATCCTCCACGGCCCCCCTCTATACCCTCTTGGGACCTGACTCTAGTGCTCACAGCACTACAGCAGGGCCCATTTGAGCTGTTGCAGACAGTCGAGCTGAAGTTTCTGTCAATGAAAACTCTGCTCCTGCTTGCACTGGTCTCCATCAAGAAGGTAGGGGACCTGCACACATTTTCGGTAGATGATTCGTGCCTAGAGTTCGGGCCAGCCGACTCCCAGGTAACTCTGAGGCCTCAGCCCGGCTATGTGACCAAGGTTCCCACCACTCCCTTCAGGGATCAGGTGGTGAGCCTGCAAGCGCTGCCCCTGGAGGAGGTAGACCCAGCCTAGCTTTACTCTGTTCCGTCCGAGCCTTAAGGGGCTACGTAGACCGGACACAAAGCTTCAGGACCTCAGACCAGCTCTTTGTCTGTCACGGAGGCCGGCAGAAGGGGAATGCCGTCTCTAAGCAGGGGATGCCATCCCCCTGACTTATCAGGCACAGGGTGTGCCCTGCCCGTTCAGGTTGCGAGCTCACTCAACTAGAAGTGTTGCATCCTCCTGGGCGCTGGCTCGTAGCGCCTCGCTGGCAGATATCTGTAGAGCTGCGGGCTGGGCGACCCCTAACACTTTCGCTAGATTCTATAGCCTTCGTGTGGAGCCGGTATCCTCCTATGTTCTCACCTCGAACGGGTAGAAGCACTGAGTGGCCCCGGCTTCGGGTCGGCTTGCTAAAACTGCTCCAGAGAGTCCATATAGTAGACCCTCTTGAGCCCCTCTGTCCCCTCGGCAGCCAGACGTGGCGGAGCGTCCGGCGCCAGGCCCTCTATCGATGAATCCATGAGAACCGGTAGAGGGCTGGGTTCCATATGTAGAGACCTGAGTGGATCCCATATGTGTAAAGTCCACGGTATGGCCTCAGAGCCCGTGTTTACCCGGCAGACTTCTGCCATTCCAAGAGGGTTATAATCACCTCCAATCTTCCATATGCACCTAAGAAATGTTCAGATGTGTATTTGCTTTCGAAACCTCCTTTGAGAAGGTTGGAGCTTCCGCAACATCCCTGTCCCAAGTGGAATGGGTATGTTTTCCAGTCTTACTGATTGGGTAGTGCCATAGCAGCAGTAGCTGGTCCTCTTGTGGTAAGCCCTGGCCTATGCCAAAAAGTAGGGGGACAGGTGGCTTCCACAGGACACTGGAAGGGGCAGTACCTGTGGCCCTTTGTTAGGGATCCCAATTCGTCGGTCATCCGACGTGACGTTGGCAGTGGAGACATTCTGTCACCACAGCTCATGTACCACCGCTGAGCGGCCGGGTCACCGGCTCGGCTCCTCAGCGAAAACCTGAATATGCGCTGCACCTGCTGCACCTGCTGCCTACTTATACTCACGCTGTGATCAGCGACAGCTGGATGCAATAATTGCATGCCAATGTGCATTGGCTCGTTTAGTTTACACTCGAAGTAGATTGGTCTCTCTAAGCGAGATCTCAATTTGTCCGACGTGACGTCTCCGTTCCCTCCTTCAGGGAACGAGGGTTACCATACGTAACCGAGACGTTATAAAACCACAGTGAACTGAAAGTCACAATAATGAGAAATAAAATAGCAATTTGAGGTCTAAAGTCACAATTATGAGAAAAAGTTGCAACTGCACTAAATAAAGAGCTAATTGAGCCTTTGCAAAGACCCGCCCCTCTTAGTTACTATTGCTACGTGCAACAAGCTTTCAAATGTTGTCACTTTTCAAACAATAAATACCGTTTTGTGGCTCTTTGATGTGTCGTGACCAGTGTTGGGCAGTAATGCATTACTTAGTAACGCGTTACTGTAATTTGATTACTATTTTAGTAACGGAGTAATTTAACATTAATTTATAATGTTCAAAATAGTAATTAGAGTATAGTTACAAGTCGAGGTCTCTATACGTTACTGCCGCGTTACATTGCTGACAGAATGCAGTGTTTTATAATCTAGAGATTGAAAAAAGGATGTAGCACACGCACTGTAGATTCAAGTGCCAGTGGATTAGAGACCTGCTCCCGCGAGACCCGACGCAACAGAGCGCGGTGTGGGACAAGATGGGCGAGAACTTGTGCGGGCGGGTAGACACTCGTGTGTGCGGGATGTGGGAGAATAAAATGATTCACGGGACTCCCGCAAAATAGAAATATCTAAACATAAAATATCTAAAACAAATTAATTGTTATTCATCTATTGCACAAAAGCAACATGAACTTATATAAAACGATTAACAGGTGCAAGCGTATGCAGAGTTTCTATTCAGGCTATAATACGTGTTCGCTGCATTAAGCAATGCAGTGCTGAAATTTGCGTGCTCACGAATCCTCTCATTATAACACATGAATTGTAGACATTATGAAAGATTCATTATGCATACATTTATTGTGTTATAACAGATTTGTGAGATTGCGATGAACTGAGATGTCTTTTAGACATTATAAATGCAGCGCTCTTTGCTGGCATTCTGCCATGCCAAACCATGCCGCTTGCTTTAGTTAAAAAAAACTGTGTTCTGTGAAAGTCGATACTTTAATAACAAATATTTATCGGGAGCGTGTATGCTGGGATTTCATAAATTTCATGGAGAAAAAAGTAACGTAACTAGTAATGTAACTAATTACTAATTACTTTTGAAATAAAGTAATCAGAAGAGTAACGTGATTACTTTTAAAAGGAGTAATCAGTTATCAGTAATTTAATTACATTTTCAGAGTAACTTGCCCAACACTGGTCGTGACAGATTACTATATTGCCTATATCCTTCAAGTGGCACGTGAACCGATCGTCTTTTCATATTTACTTAAAGCATGAAAATATCATGAATGAACATCAGGTATTTTATTTTAAATGCAATTTCAAGTATTTGTAAGTCCATCGAAGTTAATCTACCTGTCTGATTTGTTTGTCGGACAAAATGGCAGATCCGGCTTTATGATTGGTCAGATCGCCTGTCAATCAAGCTCTTTGTAAAGGGTCAATTAAAGCATAAAAACAATTACAAGAGAAATAAATTTGCAATTGAGAGAGAGAACAATCAGAATTGCAATGAAAAAGTCGCAATTCTGAAATACGTATATTGCAATTGTGAGTAGTCACAATTACAGTACCTTTTTACTTTTTTAATCTGAGGCAGAAACAGGCTTCCAGAAATTAGAGCACATTGTGAACACAAATATTTAGCAGGGATATATGCTGTAATAACACACAACAAAATGCATGACTCGTTAAGAGTGCATTCATGCCTGCCCAGGGATTTGTTTGCAGAGTTGATGAAGCCCATGAATAATTCCACTCTGTGCTGCCGATGGGCTCAGCTGGGGCGTAAAAACCTGATCCATTCACACCTCCACAAAAAGACAGCACTGCACCATGGATGACCACAGAACAAAGAGACAATGAAAACTGGTCCAGTGTCTTTTGCACATCCATCATATTAGAAACAAAAGGATGAATTGAATTTGAAAGGGCTCTCACAAGCCAGGAGAGGTCTTGAGTGGCATAGCACCACTACGCACATCCATTTAGTAAGGAATAAAGGGAACTCATTCTCGTTGGTGTAAATTCAGTTGCGCGGGTGTCCCTCGATGTGACAGATCAATTGCACAGCAAAGGAGAGGTGAGCAGAGGTGCTGCCGACAGCTGTGCTACTCTAATTGTCATCAGGCAGATGAGGACGCAGCACCTGTGTTTTGTTTGCACGACGAAAGCAGAGTGGTACGGGCATACCGTGACACATTCATCCACTTTCACAACAAGGCCCTCTCTTCTGAAAATGTCACGTCCTCCCCCTTCGTGACAGTACCGGAGGGCCTTTTTAGCCCTTTTCCACTGACATGTTGCTGGTGCCAATCTGGAACCTTCTTGTGTGTTTCCACAGCTGGTTATGAGCTGGGGGCGTTATTACGGTGGAAGAGAAGTGCTAAACAAATCACAATTCTGAAAACAAATGAATAATTCAAGTACTCAGGTTGTGCACAATGACTGGCAAGTAAATTTCCATCTCTACTTCCTGTGAAATGATCATATCCATGTACACTTGTCCCTGTTTATAGTGCCACTTTGTTTCAATTTGTTATCTGATTTTGTTTTGATTTTGTTTGTTTTAGTTATTTTTACTTGACCATTCGGTAACACTTTACTTGAAGGGGTGTGCATAAGACTGACATGACACCTTCATAATCATGACATGACACATGTCATGAATATGAAGGAGGTTGTATGCATGTTTATGACAACTGTCATTAAGTGTCATTCGCTCAGTTATGTCATTTTTAATGTAAATATGACATTATTTGACCTAACCCTAACCTAACCCTACCCCTACCCTTACCCCTAACCATAGCCCATAACAAAGACATCTCAAATGTCATATTTGCATTAAAAATTACATAACGGAGCGAATGACACGTACTGACAGTTGTCATAAACATGCATAAAAAAACCTTCATATTCATGACATGTGTCATGTCATGATTATGTAGGTGTCATGTCATGATTATGAAGGTGTCATGTCAGTCGTGTTACAAGCTCTTATGCAAAAGTGTAACCGACCATTGCATTAAACCAGCATAAAATAGCTTAATCAAATTACTTTGGATATTAAAACAGTCATAGAGCCCATAAGACTCAGATTCAAAGTTCACAGATTTCCGAGCACAGCCACAAGAATAAGAGCCATTTTGATGGAAAGTGGGGTATTTGACAGAAAATCTGGAGTGCTCTGTCAAACATATCGCCTGTTCTCCCGTCAGTGCTCATCTATCCATAGAGCAAAACATTAGCGCTTATAGCACTTAACGCTGAGGTATCAGCTGCACTGTAGTTATACATCATTTAAGCCAATGAGGTCTGAAGTATTCTGCCATTAAGAGCCTTGCTGCCTTATACGGTTCAGTAAAGTTTTCATAGCTTAATCACCACGACTGACCTCTCACCCCATTCTGTCGGATTCGTCCACCAGAAACCACAGCCAACCTGAAGTGTGGACAGATTTGGTTGTTTTACATTTACATACGTTTACGTTTCCAGCAGATGCTTACTTACTCAAGCAACTTGCAATATGGTACACAAATCACGTTAATGGCAAGTTACTGGCACAAATCACATTACTGGCGCTTCTCCAAAAACACTGTACAAGAAGTATGGGAAGATACAGTATGTGCATGTGGATAGGGAGAGGGAGAGAGGGAAGGGACGGATGGACAGACGATGAAAAACAGCTCTTGCAGAGTGGCTGCTGTAAATGAAGACTCCTGCTGGGCTGAAGCTTTGATAGCTAGCAGAATTACAGCATTCAGGATCAAACACAGCATGCTAGGTTCACTCTCATTCACTGGCATGCCTGGAACAAAGTCTGGCCCAAAATAGCACGCCAAAAAAAGACACCTAGCTACAAATATACAGGGCTTCCAGGTTGAGTCTGCTGGCTTAAACTCACGCCAGCGCTCCTGTGTGTCTCCCTGTTGTGGGCGGCTGCTTATACTTCATTATTCATGCTTGACCAAGTGGAGTAATCCTAATTTAATATGTAATCAGTGATAACCTGAGAGACTGAGATGACCGCTCACCATAATTTGATTAAACAGTGGTGGGCAAAAGTCTGAAACCACAAGTGAATATGCTTCTATTTTGCTAATCTTTGTAATTTTAATATAACTTTTGGTCACACTTTAGCCAAAAGTGTAACTATGTATTTTGGCTTAATAAACTCCTAATTTGCTGTTTGTTAGTTAGTAAGGTAGTTGTTAAGTTTAGGTATGGGGTAGGATTAAGATATTTTAAATATGGTCATGCAGAATAAGGCATTAAAGGGGTCATTTGATGCTATTTCAAATTTTCCTTTCTCTTTGGAGTGTTACAAGCTCTTATGCATAAAGAAGATCTGTAAAGTTGCAAAGACTAAAGTCTCAAATCCAAAGAGATATTCAAGAGTCAACCCCGCCTACCTAAAACGGCTCGTTCTAACCCGCCCCCATATGTCTACGTCACGATGTGGGAAGATTTACATAACGCTGCCCAAATGTTCACGCCAAGAAAGAAGGCGTAATTTTTATTCTCGCTGTAGTATTGTTGTTGCCGCCGCCGCCATGTCGTGAAGGCGCTGTGTGTTTCGTTGTGAAAGCGAAACTACTTTGTTTGGCCTTCCAAAAGAGGATGATATCTGCTTCGTCATGCCTGGAGCTGATCTGTGCTGGTCGCTGAGAAAATACATCAACTTCGCGCTGTGGATCGCCACATGGGAGTCCAGCCCGGGGGCGTCACATGTGGTTGCCGCAAGCCCGCTGGACGCTCCTTCGTCGAATTCATCGGCCACCCGCCTCTGCTCACTTTAGGCCGCGGCTCACTCTAGGACTCCGGCCTCCGCTCACTCAAGCCCACGGTGTGTGACGCTGTTTCGTTGTGAAAGCGAAACTGCTTTGTTTGGCCTTCCAAAAGAGGACACGACTAGAAATCAGTGGTTAAGTTGTATTTACAACATTGTTCCAGAACAGTTCAACCCAAATATTCAGATGTGTCCAG
>NW_015505251.1:58686-67368 GCF_001515645.1 Sinocyclocheilus grahami | reverse complement strand
GATATCTGCTTCGTCATGCCTGGAGCTGATCTGTGCTGGTCGCTGAGAAAATACATCAACTTCGCGCTGTGGATCGCCACATGGGAGTCCAGCCCGGGGGCGTCACATGTGGTTGCCGCAAGCCCGCTGGACGCTCCTTCGTCGAATTCATCGGCCACCCGCCTCTGCTCACTTTAGGCCGCGGCTCACTCTAGGACTCCGGCCTCCGCTCACTCAAGCCCACGGTGTGTGACGCTGTTTCGTTGTGAAAGCGAAACTGCTTTGTTTGGCCTTCCAAAAGAGGACACGACTAGAAATCAGTGGTTAAGTTGTATTTACAACATTGTTCCAGAACAGTTCAACCCAAATATTCAGATGTGTCCAGTGCATTTTATGGAGGACTGTTTCCTGATCCTGGTAGAGTAGACTACAATGCTGGCTGTTCTGACTCATAGACTGTAAGTAAGTTTTTTATATTTAAAAAGATGTGCCACTGACGATTCAAACGCGAGTTTTGAGCAGTGTAGAGTAGCACTTGTTGTTTGTCATTTCTCTGATTACAAATGCAGACATGGTTTTATGTTTACGCAGCGTGATGCAACGCAACGCGTAAAAAGACAGTATAAGTCATTATAATCCATAATTATGTCCCCACTGGATGCAACAAATGCCTAGTTTATAATGGGTTTTAAAGTTTATGTCTCATCGCTCCGGCCAGACAGGGCGTAATATGGTAAGGGGCGTAACCTTTCCGTCACACGCTTGAGGTATTCGGCTAATCACAATGCTCTGGATAGCTGGCCAATCAGAGCACACCTCGCTTATCAGACCGATGAGCTTTGTAAAAATCGACGCGTTTCAGAAAGGCGGGGCATAGAGGAGAAACAATAATGTACAGTATGTGGAAAATAATGTGTTTTTTTAACCTTAAACCGCATAAACACATTTCATTACACCAAATACACCAAATATTGTTCTTTTTAGCAGCATCATATGACCCCTTTAATAAGTGCTTTATAAGTACTAATAAGCAGCCAGTATGCTAGTAATATGCATGCTAACAAGCTAGTGAGAATTGGTCCCTAAACTAGTGTTATCAAACTGTATTAGAAATTCTATTAGCAGCATAACAATCTGATTGAAAAGTTAAATTAACAAAAATTAACGTAATGTAACATGATGTTTGTTGTTTAAAAATTGTGCAAATACATAAACATTTTGTTATGCAAGTAATGTAACATGACAACATGACATTTGTTTTGAACTGATAAAATTAGAAAAACATTCTGTTAGGTAGCAACATTTGATTGAATTTGCAAAAAATACAAAACATTATTTTAAATAATATAATATTTTTTATAAATTGGAAAAAATACACAAAAAGTTTAAGTAACAACATTTGATTTAAAATTTACAAAAATGCACAAACATTCTGTTAAATAACAATGTTTGATTTAAATGAGTAAAAATACAAAACATTCTTTTAAGTAACATAACAATATTTCTTATAAATTAGCAAAAATACAAAAATCTGTTACAAAACAATGTTAGTGTTATTTTAGTATCACTGAGATACTATTATAGTTTTTATGAATATTTTGAATCAGCTTTTATTTTTATATTTTCCGTTTGCAGTTTACTTTTAATGTTTTTGTTTGTCATTTTTAGTATTTTTTTGTCTATATATATATATATATATATATATTTTTTTTTTTATTACATCAACTTTAAATTAAAATGAGAAATGTTGCCTTTGCAGCTGAAATAAATTTCAAGTAACGTTTTAAATTTTCTGTTTGTTTTAGTTTTAGTTACAGGGGTCATATGATATTGATATATATATATTATGTTGTGTATTTGGTGTAATGCAATGTGCTTATGCGGTTTAAGGTTAAAAAAACACATTATTTTCCTTTATGTACCGTGACGAGAGGGGCGGGGCCGAGAGCCGTGGGAACAGAGCGCAGTGGGGACATAATTACTGATTATAATGACTTATACTGTCTTTTTACGTGTGGCGTATCGCACCGCATAAAAATAAAACCATGTCTGGAGAAACGACAAACAATAAGTGCTACTCTACACTGCTCAAAACTCACGTTTGAATCGTCAGTGGCAAATTCTTTAAATATAAAAAACGTGCTTACAGGCTGCGAGTCAGAAGCGCCAGACTGTCCTTGCAAAGTTGGAACTGCCCCACTTTATAGAAACAGACACCAGCATTGTAGGCTACTCTCACAGGAAACAGTCCTCATCCTCCGCAAAATGCGCAGCACACATCTGAATATTTGGATTGTACTGTTCTGGAACAGTGTTGTAAATACAACTTAACCACTGATTTCTAGTTGTGTCCTCTTTGGAAGGCCAAACAAAGCAGTCTTTCACAACGAAACACACAGCGTCACACATGGCGGGCTTGTGGCAACCACATGTGACGACCCCGGGCTGGACTCCACTTCGTCCACGGTGAAAGCCGATCCGGCGATTCACAGTGCGAAGTTGATGTATTCCCTCAGCGACCAGCACGGATCAGCTCCAGGCATGACGAAGCGGATATCGTCCTCTTTTGGAAGGCCAAACAAAGTAGTTTCGCTTTCACAACGAAACACACAACATGGCAGCGGTGGCAACAACAATACTACAGCGAGAATAAAAGTTACGCCTTCTTTTTTTGTGTGAACATTTGGGCAGCGTTATGCAAATCTTCCCACATTGTGACGTAGACATGTGGGGGCATGTTAGAACGAGCCGTTTTAGGTAGGCGTGGTTGACTCTTAACTTTTATAAAGAATATCTCTTTGGATTTAAGACTTTAGTCTTTGCAACTTTACAGATCTTCTTTAACTATAATAACCCAGTAAAACGTTTGATTTACATTTGTAAAAATACTAATCATTCTTTTAAGTAACGCAACATTTACTCAAAAAACAAACAAAAAAAAACATTATTTTATGTATCATCACATAACACAACATTCTTGTTTTAAATTTGTCCAAATACAAAACCTTTGTTTATTTTGAGGTTTAAACTAGTTTTTAAATCTTAGATATTCAACATGGCATCACACTTCCAGCCCCACTGTATTTCACATTCAAGAGATGCAAAAGCAAATGCACAAAACACACCTATTTATGAAAATGTACAAAAATGCTACAAAAATAATAATAAATAAAAATCAGCATCACCGCCGTGGCAGAGTGCCCTTAAGGGGCAAAACTATGATTTGAATATCAACACATGAATACAAATTTTCTGTATGAATGTATTCAGCAGAGGTCTCAGGCTCCACAGGAGGTTCTGTCTGTTGTCCTCTTGGGTTTCAGGTCTAGCCTTTCTCCCTCACCTAGTTCCCATATCTTTTTCCTCTCCTGAACCCGTGTGTCATTCAGGTTCAAAGGCCTCAGCCTTAAGCGCAGCCGTGCCGCTCTACTGTAGTGGCTCCTGAAGCTCTCAAAGGCTCCTGCCTCTCTCATCTGCCACCCTCTGTACTACAAACACAACATTCATATTTATGAGAAATTAGAGGAAAACCTCTTTTCTGCTCACCTTTTTTGTCCTACAAGTATATGTTTTTCTCAAGTGACTGACTTGAATAACAATGTAATTTGCTAGCTATACATATATTCTACTGTCAACAACAATAACTATTTTTTGCCAAAAAGGTTCCTGTACTTGACTTACAAGAAGCAAAATTACTTCGACTGTTTACGTTTTCTACTTTTACAAGAGCTGTCACTTCTTGTAGTATAAAATAAGTCGTGTGAAAAGGGAAAGTGGTAGTATGCTGTGAACGTACATTTATCAGGAATAATGAGAGAAGGCAAAACCCACACTCCAGACATTTAGACCCTCACAGCAAATTTGTCTTTTCTTTCTAGGCCTGATGGGAAACTCCATCATTGCATTACATGAGTGCAGGAGCATCTTGAGCACCCGTGATAAAAAAAACAAAAAACGTAGAGGTTCATCTTGTACTCACTTCTATCTTCAGGCCGAACTGCCAGTCTCAGAACAGCTGTGTACAGAAATACGAATTATACAGTCTGAACGATATAGACCTCCCACATATTACAAACATGCCTACAATCTAACCAGCGCCAACACACCCACACACACAAGCATGAATGCAGACACTGAGGGAAATTAATATGTTCTGCATTTGTATGCATACAGAAGTAAATTAAATTTGTACACAGAAATGGGTGAATGTCATAAACCCTGTCAAAAACATATCTGTTTAATATTCTGCCTCTAAAAAAAATATATTTAATACAATTTACATTATAATAAAATAAATAAGTTATATTTTGCTAACAGAACATATGAAATCTATTTTAGGACAATGAAATTTGAATTGTGATCTGGCAATTTAGTACATTCCTTATCCACACAATAATAATAATAATAATAATAATATCAAACTATGGATATATAATAATAAATAATAAATAAAATTGCAATAATAAAAATGAAATACAATTCAATAATAATAATTTTGCTTAGAATTTTTTTGTGCTATTTTAAATAAAACATAATTGTAGTACTGTAATTTTTACCATAATTCAGTAAAAAATAAAATAACTGAATTATGGCCAGTCTACAAACTATTAGATTAATCACAAACTGTAAATAAATAAATACATACATATATAAATACAAATAATTTTAAAAATCTACATGCATTAAAGTAATGATAATTTCATCTTAATACTCCTAGTTTTATTTAAAATAAACTTTCTGATTTTGGGGGATATGTAGATTCATTTGGGGTTGCAAAGTGGTTTTCTTGTAGAACTGTGCAAAACTGTTGCAGCAGGTTGAATTTTTATTCCATACTTTAACATACTGTATCAGTCACAGAGACCCGGTAAGCCTGGTTTCACTCAAATATGAAATTATCCCTTCAAACATCCTGAAAAATCAGAGGCTTCTTGCTAAACTACAAACTCCTTCCTGTTTTGTACTCTCTCTGTCTCTCACACACACACACACACACAGACACACACACCACTATAAACACAATGACCCCTCCCTCCCTTTAGACCATTAGCGATAGACAAACCATTTTTTAAAATACAATAACAGGAGCACAATGACCTTTCCTCATAGACAGAGGACAGAGAGCATCTGACCCCCCCCCCCATTTCATCATCCCAAAGCAACTAACAACCTCCGCAGCGCTAACCAAACCCTGACCTACTGCAAAGACAAATAACAGCTCCTGAAAAACAAATAAAATGTCAGCATTATAAATATTCATCAAGGTGTATTATAGCTGATGTAAACGTTTAAACTTTCATTACACAAGGCCTCATCTATGGCCTAAGCAGTCATTTACAATATGTGACTATGAATATTTATACACGTTGCTCATTTTGGAAGGCGAGTTGCCACTGATTATGAATTATGAAGACATTAAGTAGTGATGCTTAGACAGTTGAGTACGCACAGTAAACTTGTTTCAAGCTGCATTATTCATTACCTGTGTGATAGTAATATACTCCTCTGACTGCTGCTTTGGAAGAAAATCCACATATAATATCGCATCAGCTCCAATGCTAGACTGTTTAGAATTGGCGACTCGGCTTGTGATGACATAATGTCAGCTAGAAATCCATTAAAAAACATTAAAGCATTTACATAGGACAACTGGAATTAAGACAGGATAAACTGGCAGTTGGTTTCAAGCGATTGAATGCAAATATTTAACTTCATCCAGCTCTCTTTTTGTTCTCTGTGTTTGAAAGTTTCCCTTTACTGTCTGACGGAGCGAGAAACTGCTCCAAACAATTCAGTCTGCATCACGGCGACAATTAATCAATATAAATTCTCTGTTAATCCGCGTTATTTAATTCTTCCCTTAGTAATTTACTTAGTCTGTTCGCTTGTGTCTTCATGTTTGCCAGCGGCAGAACAAATGCTTATAGGAAAGTTTGACTACAGAACAGTGGGATTACTGAGCATGATCAATAATAATAATATGTCAATAATCATTTATGTATTTATTAATTACAGCTGCACATTGTAGTCACGGCTTAACACCCGCCATTTGGTTGTCGTGTTCATCAGCTGTGGTTAGGGATCATTTTTAGAGCGTGTCACTGACCACACCGGTCATTATGGTAATGATATGAATGATTACTTGTTAATATGATCTGGGCTTTGGTATGTTGCGCTGATGACAAAAGAGAGCCAATGCCAGCACTCACCTCTTTCTCACCGCAGATATTACTGATGATGGAGTTGGATGCCGGGCTGGCAGAGGGGCCCAGGACCGCCACAACCCCCTTGGACATGATCTGGCACACTGTCAATAGTTAAAGGAAAGTGTCAATAATCATTTATGTATTTATTAATTACAGCTGCACATTGTAGTCACGGCTTAACACCCGCCATTTGGTTGTCGTGTTCATCAGCTGTGGTTAGGGATCATTTTTAGGGCGTGTCACTGACCACACCGGTCATTATGGTAATGATATGAATGATTACTTGTTAATATGATCTGGGCTTTGGTATGTTGCGCTGATGACAAAAGAGAGCCAATGCCAGCACTCACCTCTTTCTCACCGCAGATATTACTGATGATGGAGTTGGATGCCGGGCTGGCAGAGGGGCCCAGGACCGCCACAACCCCCTTGGACATGATCTGGCACACTGTCAATAGTTAAAGGAAAGACCAGCTGTCATTTATTACAGACAGAGAGCAGAAGGAAAGCAAGATCTAACCCTGCCAAGAGTGCTGCTGTCCCATTTTTATTCAAGGATACTGTATCTGCCATGGAAGTCTATTATACCCAGTGGTGGAAAGAGTACTGAAAATTTGTACTTAAGTACAAGTACTGTTACATTGCTGAAATAATACTCAATTACAAGTAAAAGTACTGGTGTCAAATCAGTAATTAAGTAAAAGTACAAAGTACTCCTCTCAAAAACTACTCAGAGTACTAGTTACTAGTTACATTTTAGCCGCCGATATTTAATGAATTACCAAAAAATATTCATATCAAAGATTTATGTGGATAATAGCTAATTTGAACAAAACCCACTTTTATCTTATCGACAAAGTACATGAATTAGTGGTCATATGATACAGGAATTTCTAACTTCAATACCTTGAAAAATATCAGTATCAAAGTACACGTGAACTGGAAGTTGCAACTGACTTCAGTGTTGTGATCTATATCCGAGTGAAACAGAATGTTGAATTAAGGGGGCGGGGTTTTATTGTGGTGCACCTCCTCTCCACCTCTTGCTCAGATTCAGCTAAAATATTCGTGTCTGAGACACTGTGAGCACGGACACTGTAGTGTGCACAGCAAATTTTTAAATGCTTAGCTTAAATATGTAATATTAATTCAATCGTGCGTATAGTATTCTCAAGTGAAATAAGTAGAGGCATGGACCCGGAAACAGCAGTCCTTACGTCATCATAACATAACAAGAGGATACTCCCCAAGCCGTCAGTTTCATCAGAGCGAGAATGCCATTCCAGAGCGGAAGCGACGGCAGACAATTTTTGTCTGTGTATTGACTTGCATGGTTCAATTGTTCACCAGAAGACTAGTAATGTGCACTAAAAAAGTAAGTAGGGTCATTTTTGATTTCATGACGACTAGCTGGCAAAACTACCACATACTGTATACTGCCATCATTATTTCAAGCTTTGAAATTGGTTTAATCCAAGTCTTCTAAAAAGTTTATATGATGAACAGATTTTAATATAGGCTTTTATTTACATACATATAAATATTGATCAATTAACATTACAAAAATTTAAATCTTAAACATTTGCTCATTCTGTGTATTTGTGTCTTTAAAATAGGGTAACTTTGTTGCAAAAGCTTACAGCACAAGGAAGCTTGATTTCAACCTGAATTGAATTTACAAAAAAAGACAAGTGCACAGTCAGTAATAAAATTATAAAACAAATGACCTCAATTCTGTTTGAAGTGTTCAAAACATGACAACACTTAATTTTTATAAGCAGTGATTTAAGAGCCATATACATTATGTTAGGCCTATTTATTTAGATAAATAAAACATCGGATGGCTTTGACCTGTAATGACTGTACACAATGTAGTGATGCAGTTAGATAGACTAGGATATTTATATGTACAAATCAGACAAATATCCCATTCCAAAACATTTCTAGCATAAATTTACATGGTAAAGAAATTAAAGTTCCATCTTTTATTGTTGAAAGACTTTCTGGTGCATTTCACTTACATCCAATACAATTTCCAGTAGGATTTTAATCGGTCAGGCGTGGATCTATTCTAAATGGTTGATAACTTTTAACAAGGTTTAATCCAGGAGCAAAGAGAAATAATTTCTACTTTAAAAGCACCGAGAGATCGCGATTGCACACAGTGCGCACAAGCAATATTGGAGTGAGAGAACGGGCAGCTCATTTGTACAAGTTAGGCCTATTTGAGAGCTCGCATCCAGTTTTCTGTGATTATGGCACATGACTGTGTTCTCATGTTACAATAAAGCGCTCGCCACATTTGCACGGGAATAATTAAAATTATGCGGAATACCTGCAATCCCACACGGAACCGCTTTTCCCGGTTCAGATATCAGGGCTGTTATTGGTCCGTTTATGATCGGATATCTTTATTGGCTACTGATGTGCCGTCAAAGGTTTGAATATCAATTCAAATTGTGGGCGTACTCAGTAACGAACTATGATTTAAAAGTAA
>NW_015505251.1:54616-58659 GCF_001515645.1 Sinocyclocheilus grahami | reverse complement strand
CTGAAAAATTATAACCCTAACCTTTATCTCCATACCGAAATCCCAGAAGGCCTGACAGTGATTCAGCTAAAATATTCGTGTCTGAGACACTGTGAGCACGGACACTGTAGTGTGCACAGCAAATTTTTAAATGCTTAGCTTAAATATGTAATATTAATTCAATCGTGCGTATAGTATTCTCAAGTGAAATAAGTAGAGGCATGGACCCGGAAACAGCAGTCCTTACGTCATCATAACATAACAAGAGGATACTCCCCAAGCCGTCAGTTTCATCAGAGCGAGAATGCCATTCCAGAGCGGAAGCGACGGCAGACAATTTTTGTCTGTGTATTGACTTGCATGGTTCAATTGTTCACCAGAAGACTAGTAATGTGCACTAAAAAAGTAAGTAGGGTCATTTTTGATTTCATGACGACTAGCTGGCAAAACTACCACATACTGTATACTGCCATCATTATTTCAAGCTTTGAAATTGGTTTAATCCAAGTCTTCTAAAAAGTTTATATGATGAACAGATTTTAATATAGGCTTTTATTTACATACATATAAATATTGATCAATTAACATTACAAAAATTTAAATCTTAAACATTTGCTCATTCTGTGTATTTGTGTCTTTAAAATAGGGTAACTTTGTTGCAAAAGCTTACAGCACAAGGAAGCTTGATTTCAACCTGAATTGAATTTACAAAAAAAGACAAGTGCACAGTCAGTAATAAAATTATAAAACAAATGACCTCAATTCTGTTTGAAGTGTTCAAAACATGACAACACTTAATTTTTATAAGCAGTGATTTAAGAGCCATATACATTATGTTAGGCCTATTTATTTAGATAAATAAAACATCGGATGGCTTTGACCTGTAATGACTGTACACAATGTAGTGATGCAGTTAGATAGACTAGGATATTTATATGTACAAATCAGACAAATATCCCATTCCAAAACATTTCTAGCATAAATTTACATGGTAAAGAAATTAAAGTTCCATCTTTTATTGTTGAAAGACTTTCTGGTGCATTTCACTTACATCCAATACAATTTCCAGTAGGATTTTAATCGGTCAGGCGTGGATCTATTCTAAATGGTTGATAACTTTTAACAAGGTTTAATCCAGGAGCAAAGAGAAATAATTTCTACTTTAAAAGCACCGAGAGATCGCGATTGCACACAGTGCGCACAAGCAATATTGGAGTGAGAGAACGGGCAGCTCATTTGTACAAGTTAGGCCTATTTGAGAGCTCGCATCCAGTTTTCTGTGATTATGGCACATGACTGTGTTCTCATGTTACAATAAAGCGCTCGCCACATTTGCGTGGGAATGATGGCACCGTGTGATTGCGTGGAACCGTGTCAGATATTTCAGTATCGGTATCAAAATATAGATATTTATGATAACACTACCATGTAGTTTGTTTCTCCAAACTTTGAGTCCATAAATTACGCTGAGCTCCGTCTGATCAGCTCTTCAGAACCTGCTGCAGTGTTCAGATTTCCCTGTTCAGATTTCAGGGCTGTTATTGGTCCGTTTACGATCGGGTATCTTTATTGGCTACTGAAGTGCCGTCAAATAAGGTTTGAATATCAATTCAAATTGTGGGTCTTACTCAGTAACGAACTATGATTTAAAAGTAATGAAGTCAATTATTTTATTTTATTATTTTGCTTAATTTGTACTTAAGTACAAGTAAAAGTACAGCTTTAAAAATATACTCAAAAAAGTACAAGTACCCGAAAAAACTACTTATTTACAGTAACGTGAGTAGTTGTAATTTGTTACCCCCTCCACTGATTATACCCAGACAAAGCAAAAAGTACAGAGAGTTTTAGCATACTCATTCATCTCAATGCCAGTTGCTTGGCTGGCACATGTGATTTGAAATCTCAATGAAAACAATATGTGACTAATTACTTTGGATTTGCAAGAAATTGATGATAAAACCAATTTAATGACAATAATCAGTGGTGCTAATAATAATAATAGAATAAAATAATCTTTAAATAATAAGATAATTAATAATAATAAAAAATAATAATCATTACCATAATATTAACAATTAGTAGTTGTTTACAGTAAAACAACAACAATAACAGAATAAAAATAAATCATTAATTAATAGCTAATATCAACAATTATTAATAATAAAATAATCACCACCGTAATATAAACAGCTGTTAATAATAATTAGGGGTGGGCAATACTTTGGTGTCCACTCAATCTGTTCTAAAATTACTAGCAAAACCCAAATAATTCCATTTTATTCAAGAACGAGTTTTAAAGAGCTCACTATAATCTCAATCTAGCACAATCTATCAGAGGTTTAGCGCTGTTATTAATCTGCTCTTTTTCAGTCTCTCACACAAAATTACATTTTATTATTAGCTGACCTTTGAGTGAAGTGTGTCTTGAAATTATATTTGTGATTAGGAGCAGGAGGAGGAGTAAGAGGTAGATTTGTTTCTCACTCTCCGACACACGAGCAGGGCATCGGTCTGAACTCTAACAGAGTGTCATTTCACATGGGCTTATAATCCCTCTCCATTTTAATTATGATGGTGTGGGCAGTGTATGAGCCAGATACTGGTGCTCTGAGCACTTAAGCAGGGCATGCTGGGAACAAAGGAAAGGGAAACAATGTGATTACAAAGCACCAGTTGATGCAGAGTTTTTTTTTTTTTTTTTTTAACTCATAATCTCATAGTAACCAATGCAAATGCAGACACCTGTGGAAGCCTCTGTTACTTGTCTCCCCATAATACATTGCAAGCATATCTCCGCGCTGCCCTGAATGGTGATGAGCTGCATTTTTAGGATCACTACACACTTCTACAGTGGATACACAAGCATTGATTTCACAGGTCAGCTGCTCTCAGTTGGAAATCAAGTGTAGCCTACAGGAGGTGGACACCCTTATGGATTCATGTCAACCTTGCTGTGCACTGTTATTCCTCTAAATACAGCTTTCAGTTTGTTAATGCAATTAATCACAATTAATCTCATGATTTATTGGCATTAACACTATTAGTAGTATATGATTCTTAAATAAACAAAGCTTCCAAAAGGGATTTTTGCAGCAATGCCACAGAAGATCCATTTTGGGTTCCCAAACAATCTTTCAGAGAACAGTTCTTAAAAGAAACATTTTCTTTTAGTGTGAAGAACATTTTAATAGTCATTTAAAACCTTTTCCAAAATAAAGAATCTTTTGTGCACTGGAAATGTTGTTAGAGGTTCTTCATGGAGGCACAGATGGCAATAAAGAAGCTTCATTTTTAAAAGTGTACTGAATATTTTCTTATCAAAATTTATTGCATTCAGTTTTTCCTAACTGTTTAAAAGGAAAGAAAATTGAGTCAAATGCAAAAAGGTCTGCCAATATCACTCAACTTCTGTGACAATTAAATTCCACCAACTCCAACTAACTTCTGTTAAAAGTCCCATTTGGACGTGATTTATACATATGGTGGTTTCAAAAACGTATTGGAAATGACATGTTTAGCATAATTTTGAGTGAAAAGTTGAATTGAAAATGAAGTACAGCAGCATAAACTCTACCAGTTTGTTGAAAACTTTTTGTTTTCCAGTATGATTTGAGAATGATCATCTTGGGCTTCAATGACAACAAAAACACCTGACCATCATTACAAAACGACATTTATTTGATTAGTGACTAGAAATTGTGCAGAATCTGAATTTTTGTCATTTTATGTCATAACATTTCTTTGTTTTGTTTTTTGTCCCATTACGGTATATTTTTTATTTTTAAATTAGATCAAAATAAGTCAGACTGAATTTACTTAATCTTTGAACTAAAAATTATTCAATACTATATAACAAGTTTTTGCAGTGGCTTGTACTTCACTGGTAATTCATTAAATAAAAAACATTACATTTTTTATTAACTTTAATTTTGTTATCATCTACATTTGATTTATACATAAGTGATCTATTAAGAAACACCTTTTTCCATCATTTACTTATCTTGAGACAGGTAGTGGGATTGTTGTGCCCAAGCATTAAAGGGTTAGTTCACCCAAAAATT
>NW_015505251.1:52365-54426 GCF_001515645.1 Sinocyclocheilus grahami | reverse complement strand
TTTCATAAGTAACTGTAATTTAATTACACATTTTTTCTTAGTAACCGTAACTGATTACAGTTACATTTATTTTGTAATTAAATTACGCAACGCCGTTACATGTAACTAGTTACTCCCCAACACTGAGAACGAAGCATTAGGAATATGTACGTAAATGTACATATTTCACAACTATAAAAGCTATTTATCTTAGTGTTTTACTATACAGTCTTCCAAGCATCGTTCATCCGTGCTGCCGTCTTGCATGCACGGATCATAAGGCATGTAGTTATTAACCCTAGCATGTACTACGATTCACGAGGGTCAGGTGATTCACAGTTATGACTGACTGGAGTCGAATCTTTTGACATGACCCTCCTGCATGGCTGATCCAGAGAAGGACAATGAATCCATGTGGATTGAGTAAGCACCATGGATTGTGGCTGGCACCAGGATGTCTCTGTTCACTTCAGATCACAAACATTAGTATGCAGACCACACGCAAACACACACAATGTGGGCTGTGGGAAGATGCAGGCTTCAGCAATTTCAGACGGGAGTATGCTAGGGCAGGTAGCGGCGGTGTGACATTTCTCCCTTCCTGGGAGTGTCACTGATCCATTTCTAATTCAATTCCTGCATACTGCAAGCTATTACAATACTGAATTAGACCGAACAGGGTTGTGCGACAAACCGTATAGAGTGCAAAAGAAAGCTGTTTATATCTATCAGGAGGGGCATTTTAATGGCACCCAGAGAAACCAGGAGAGGCTTTTCATCCTTAACCGCCATGTCTCAACAGCTCTGATTGTTTAAATTACAGCTCGTCGTCTCCTGATTTTAGTGCCGCCTACTTTCATTGACAACAATGAACCACAGTCATGTTTAATATCCCTCTGTGAGTGAGCAACTCTATTTTGTTCTCCCCAATGCTATTTGATTCAGGATTTGCAAGGAAAGCATTATTAAATCTAGGGCCTCAGAGTAAAGAAGGCACACAAAGATTGACTGGCAGCTGTTAAAGTAAAAGTCGCACTATTCGTTTGAAACCCGCTGACTGTCGGTTTAAACTTTATAGGCAGAGTGAAGTCTGAGCCCACATTGAAAATCTCAGATTCAAACCAATAAACTGAAAGATTTATGATACTGCAAAATGTAAAACAAAATTTTATGACATGAAATTCATGCTAACTTTTCCCCTTTAAATTATGCTAATAGTTAAAATAAATAAATAAATGATTTTGCAAAATGTAGAACCAAAATTTTATGTTGTGAAATACAAAAATAAATGATTTTGTACAATTTAAAACAAAATGTTACAACAACAATTTAAGAATATTTCAGATTCTGTCCTATTTTTAGTGGTCAATTTATGAAATAAATAAATTTCTAAAATTCAGATTGTTATAGATCCAATTGAACACTGATTCTTATTGGAGTTTGTGTTAATAAAAATGTCTGTAATGTAATTTGTATATAGCGTATCAGCTGACCTTCGAGAATGACTTTGCCGTAACCAAGGAAACACATATTGTTCCAATAAATTCCTGCATACCTTCTGACTACGAAGACATCTGAATATGACAGCACACTTGAAAACCTGTTAATTTAATTGCTTTCACATAATGGGCCCTTTCTTTATCACAGAACACATCATCTGCTACTAGCCAAGAACATATGGAGAGATGAAACTGACAGACACTCTAATTAAGCATGTATATAGCCTATTTATATGTGTGTCACTGCACTTCATTACAAAAGTTGGAAAATATTAAAACAAGAAAAATTGTATTTCCTTTAGAAGATGTAAAAGATATCAGGGACGTGCTCATACTCAAAAACCAAAGTTTTGCTTTTGCAGAATACCAAAGTATTCAGTGCATGTCTTGCAAAAGGAATGCCCTCACAAGGACACAATTATCTCATAATTTGCCTTTACCTGTGAATCATTATAATACCTACAACTGCTAAATAAAACCCCAAAGTTAAGGGACCATTTTTCAGCTAAAGGACAGCTGTGAAAATTAAAATTAAAGAGCTTGGCAAAAAGGTTCTATCTAAAGTAAAACAAATGTATGGAGT
>NW_015505251.1:51430-51838 GCF_001515645.1 Sinocyclocheilus grahami | reverse complement strand
ATCTCATATTTACTCCCTTTAGGGGTTCCGTATACATGTCATTTTCTTTCCGAACTCAATATTGGGATGTGGCGGTTTGCGGGGGGTATGGAGGGATGACGATGCCGGCTCAACATCGTAATGTCTATCACCCATCGGCGATGGATTATTCTGAATAATGTTTGGGTCAAAATATCTTTTTTGTGTTCCACAGAAGAAAGAATAAAGACTGAATTATCCCTTTAAACTAGGCCTTTCTTAAGTAAACATAATCCTGAGTTATCTGGTTCCATGTTTCATACTATTCCACTATTCATAGTACTTTATCCTGGGTGAACTAAACAAATGTGTTTACAAAATGTGTATAAAAATAATGTGATCATATTATGTTCCCTTTCAGTCGGTCACTCTCGACGTCACGTCGGAGGA
>NW_015505251.1:40088-46017 GCF_001515645.1 Sinocyclocheilus grahami | reverse complement strand
ATCTCATATGTGTAAAGTCCACGGTATAGCCTTGAGCCCGTTTTTACCCGGCAGACTTCTGCCATTTAAGAGGGTTACAATCACCTCCATTCTTCCATATGCACCTAAGGAATGTTCATATGTGTATTGCTTCCGAAACCTCCTTCGGGAAGGTTGGAGCTTCCGTAACCTCCCTGTTCCAAGTGGAACGGGTACGTTTCCCCAGTGTTATCCAGTCTTACTCAGTGGGTAGTGCCATAGTAGCAGTAGCTGGTCCTATTGTGCAGGCCCTGGCCTACGCCAAAAAGTAGCGGCGCAGGTGGCTTCCACAGGACACTGGAAGGGGCGGTAGCTGTGGACTTTTGGTAGGATCCCAAATTCGTCGGTCATCCGACGTGACGTCGAGAGTGACCGACTGAAAGGGAACGTCTCGGTTACGTATGTAACCCTCGTTCCCTGAAGGAGGGAACGGAGAAGTCACGTCCCGTCGCCACAGCTCCTGTACCACCGCTGAGCGGCCGGGTCACCGGCTCGGCTCCTCAGCGAAAACCTGAATATGCGCTGCATCTGCTGCCTACTTATACTCCACTCGAAGTAGATTGGTCCCTCTAAGCGAGATCCCAATTTCGTCGGTCCTCCGACGAGACGTCTCCGTTCCCTCCTTCAGGGAACGAGGGTTACATACGTAACCGAGACGTTATTGTGCATAATGCATGATTTTAAACATAGCAAAAGTTATATTTATTATATTATTTAACTGAATATAAAATATATATTGCCTATTAAAATACATACAAATATTAGTAAAAAAAATATGTATAAAAATTATAATAAATATATATATACATATATATTTTACATTTATTTAGATATAGGGTATAAAAATTATATGGTATGTAAAATTATATACATCTCAGAAATGATATAACACATTTGAATACTCACTAGTTTCCCCTGTCTCGTATTCACTGTCTCGGAGCAGCTCAAAGATGTCCACCTCCAGCTTCCCTGTGGTGGAGCGGTTGCTGGAACGGTTGATGCTGTCTTTCGCCAGAGTGATGGCCAGTCGCTCCCCGCGGCTACACTCCATCGGGTCATCAAGAATGGCAGCTGGGACACAGTTCAAAAAGACAGAGAAAGACCCAGAAAGTGAGACAAGATATTTCGACAAACACAACAAGAGATTAAGAAGTCCTCAAGATACTGCAGAAATCATTCAAAACAGTGAAGAATGTAGACACAAATGTTTCTGGGTCGTCTTTGTTCGCATATTAAAGTGCATTAGTTCACAGTAGACAAGATTAACGCTGTTCTTTGACAGTTTTCTTGGTAGACTGATACAAGTGCTCCATGTAGTGTTTTGCTATGAATGACTCTGTCACAATGTTGTGTAGTAAATAAACAATATCCTTGCACTATGTTAACAGTCACTGGCTGCTTAGTGCTGCTTAGTGCTGTACGTACTGTATGCCCACTTTTGTGAACCCATATCATTTTCAATCCGCTTTGAATATGTCTAGTCCATGGTGAGTTGACACAAGGCTTAGCAACAATATATATCACAGCCAGTATCTGACGCTCAGGGATATTCAAATCTATGTAAAGCAAATAACATTTACATTTTTATCACTGTAATATTTGACGTGAGAAAAGCCCAAGGATGTCTGACATCGATTCAATAGCAAAAGTCACAATTTTTAAACAAAACTGCAGATGGAAAGCTTTATGCAAGCCCCTGCTATCACATCAAAACAACTATAGGTGAGCGTCTGTCACTTTTGATGAATGTCAACCTATCTTCAAACTATCATTGTGATATTTCTGTTACCTGTCATGTTGGCATATTGAAATGGTTTATTTTTCCACCGTTCTTCAAGCCAACACATAATTAGGTCTCCAGTGACCCTGAATTTGTGGCATGACTCACATGTGTTGCCCTGAATGTGCTTTATTTACACTGTAGCACTGAAACTGTGCATGATTATAAAGATTTTTTAATGCCAGTTGTCAAACCCTGACAAGAACAGTATGCTAGAAGAGTTCATGTTTGTGTTCATAAATATTGCATTGGAAGTAAGCAAAACCCTTCTAATCTTGGACTGTACAATCATCATTAAAAAAAAAGTACATAATCCATAAATGTAACTGCAGTGATTCAGAACGTATTAATGATTTAATTCAAACAAGACTGAATCAGCCATGAGAGTCCTCCTATTAAAAAAATGGCAATATAAATAACAATCCACTTAAGACTGCCATAAATATTGAGATGTTTGTTTAGAGATGGTAAATGGAGATCCGCGGTATGTTGTAAATGAGATTAAATGTATTCGCTTGAGGCAGAGCAGTGAAGGCAGTTAAGCCACACATTTTTTGCCATTTTAATGTGCTTTTGGGTAAAAAGCAATTAAATTATTATATACAGGAGTCCAATTTGAGCTAATGTGTTCTGTGAGGAAAAAAACATAGATTCTTGCCTTTCAAACAGACTCACGGGGGATATTTAACAAAAAATGTATTATAAATTCATGTGCTGTCACATTTGGGGCAAAGCCACATTCATTACAGAAGTTTTCCCATCAGTCATACCTGTCATAGTGTATGTTCACAGGAAATGCATTGCTAAAGCATACATTTATTCACATTAAAACAGTCATCCTCAACAAAAAAATAAAAAGATTACAGGAAAAGATGGTAATTCTGTACTGGCCGCCCATACAGAAGACTCAGTCTGTCTCCAACAGCAAGCTAAATCATCTTCTCACACCCCCTCCTCTCTGTCGCAGCCGATAGCAAAAGGCTGTTCCCACAGCATAAGTGGAGAAAGCTCAAACTGGGCAATTCTCCCAGTGTTCACCCCCAAATCTCGCAACAAAGAGCGCCAAATGGAAACACTGGCCCCGTGCTGAGCCCTGAGGTTCTGTTCTTGTCCCCAATCAGCGGTCACAAATGTAGATGTCAAAGCAAGAAACTGGAATTGCCAGTGCTAAATGGAATCCTAGCGCAGGGTAAAAATATCAGAAGGGGAGATCTGTTGCGGGGCAATGACATTTTAAAGGCATTGCGGTATGAGACTCTGAGCAGTGTGGAGGTCCACTGCAGACGAGGTTCTATTCAATCTTCCAGTCTTGGCTCAGCTGCTGACCCTTTTAGAGGAATCGATGGTGAGCAGCAGCACATGCCGGGGCATGAAACGCATTGTGTAATGTGCATGGATACCAGGGCTGACAGTTATGGTATGAGCAGCACCGTCCTTGTCTTGATACTTGATACTATCCAGAAAATCATGTGCAGCAATGTGTGTTTGCACTGCTGTGTGCTTTAAATCAATTTTAAGTCTAAATGTATTTGTTTATAAGCTTTTTGGACTTTGGGTATAGAAAGGCAGGAAATAAAATGAAAGATTAAGGAATTGGATATGTTGCAGGGTAGACTTGAACCTGTTTTTTCCATATGATCACCATAACTTCTAAATAGTGGAAACTTTTAGCCATTTTAGTCTTTTACTGATAGGTAAATAAAGACAGACAGGAAATAAAAATAAAGATTGGAGAATTGGATATGTTGTAGGCCATTGTTTTCCATATGAGCACAATAACTCCTAGATAGTAGATACCTTCAGGCATTTTGGCCTTTGACTGATCAGAAACAAAATAAAAAGTGTGAATCAGATATGTTGCAGGCCCGACTCAAACACGATTTTCCTGTGAGTGCAACAACCCCCTAAATGGTGGAAGCTTTTGGGCTTTCTGGCTGATAAGTGAAGCTAGACAAGTAATGGTGATGTTAACAATTGGATAATTTGATATAATGCAGACTGGATTCAAACCCAGCTTCAAAACAAAGGAAACTTTTAGGGTTCACACTTTATTTTAAGGTCCAATTCTTGCTATTATCAAACCATTAACTATGACTTCTGCCTCAGTGAAATCCTAATTTGCTGCTTATGAATAGTTAGTAAGGTAGTTGTTAAGTTTAGGTATTGGGTAGGATTAGGGATGTAGAATATGATCATGCAGAACATGTGTAACAGATCGGCCAGGCTCCGCCACCACCCAATCACAACGATCCCTCTCACCTGAGTTCTGAGCACCTGCACCTGTCACCAATCAAGCACCTCATTACCAGCCTGCATAAAAGCACACACCTCAGACACCCTCACTGTCCGGTCTCATATACATGTAGAGGACTCAATGACTTTGCTACTGCTTCCATTTGAATACTTCCTGCATTACTTACCGCCTGTGTTCCTCCTAGTGTCTCCTTGTCTCCTTGTCTCCAAGTGTCTCCTGTTCCTCCTAGTTCACGGATCGCTGAGGTGTGTGCTCCTCCTGTCTGCATTCCAGCTCCGGTAAAGCCAAAGACCCGGATTACCCCGCTCATCATATCCTTCGAACGATTCCCTCACCATCACATCCTCTGAACCCTACCCCAGTACTCTCTGTGACCGAATAAACCTATTTTGATATATACTAACCTGTTGCGTCAGACCTCTTCCGTTACAACATGTGCTTTATGTGTACTAATAAACAGCCAATATGTTAATAATAGGCATTCTAATAAGCAACTACTTAATAGTGAGAATTGGTCCCTATACAAAAGCATCCTGGCTCCTAAAAGATTAAAACTTTGGGTGGTTTGACCTAAAGCTAATAGAAAAATTAAGCAAGATAGAAAATGGCAATGTTATGAATTGGACAATTGGATATGACACAGACCTAATTCAAACCTGTTTCGCCACAAAAGCACCTCAGGGCTTTATTTGACAGGTAAGTGAAGCGAGACAGAAAATAGCAAGATGGAAGGTTGAAAAATTGCATGATGCCAACCAGATTCGAACCTTTGCCCTCATAATAGCACCACAGCTGCTAAATAATGGAGCCTTCATTCCTGCACAGCCGAGTAGCTCAACTTTAGACAAATGGGAATGCTAATGTATACATAATTCACTCTCTCCTGATATTACACACCTCCTTGGCATTACACACTGCATTATGGAATTATATTGTGCGTTTGTTTATGTGCACTCTGTATCTGAAGCTAGATTCTATTGCACTATATTTCTTCTAGCTACCTATTAACCTGTGTAGCTCGCAAACCACTATGTATCCTGCAGGCTAAAGAAACACTGAAACAAACCATTTGATCTTACAATACATGGGGGTTTATAGTATGTCCCACAGGCCCGTTCAACACTACGTTGTCACCATAATAAAGCCACTAAACTCTCAAAATCACCTTGTGCTGTTGCTCCCACTGGGCCGTTGGCTAACAGTAGTCAAAACAGACCAGGCATGGCGGTACTGTGAGGAGAAAGGAACTCATCATTCAAATGGGTTTTCCAATGTACAAATGCCTATTAAATAAGCACCATCACACACTTAATCAACCAGAGTAACTGAATGCAGATAAAATGGACAATTGCATCACCTTTAAGCGCACTAACTGCAATTTAATATGCTTTTGCATTTGAACCGTTAGATCCAAATGAGGCTTGAAGAGCGTCAAAGCAGCAGAATCTTGATTGTGACATTTATACAGCCATACTAGACTGATTATCAATTAACAAACTGTCAACAGTAATGACATTAAAGCACACTCATTAACTTTCCTTCAAACAGCTGAAAGCGCTTTACCAACATAAAAGAACTTGATGTTGTACATGATGTAGCTACAAAAGGTATTTATTTATTTTACAGTGTAGTAGTTATTTAAATATCGTCTTTCTTTTAAAGGTATAAAGACAGAACAGAGCACATCATGAGCTCAAAGGAGGCCACAATAATGTTTGATCATTTATGTATGCTCCTTTATGATGCATGTTGTAAGCAACAAATTTGAGGCAAATAAAAATAACCCACTGAGGATATTTCAGTATCAAGCCCTGCTGTGGGAGTATCTCTTTTTCGGTTAAAAAGTACAAATTTACCATCTTTACCTTGTTGAACCT
>NW_015505251.1:6442-40078 GCF_001515645.1 Sinocyclocheilus grahami | reverse complement strand
TTCTGTGAACTCTCGCGATATCTCAGGAAAAATCTCAGGATTTTTCCCGAAACATGATGCATGATGGGATATACTAAGCCTCGATTAGCCCTCGATTAAGGGCACTGTGCTTTGGTGTTTTGAAGGCCTGGGACAGTTTTGCCTTGCGTACTTACTTCCTGTCGCTCGCACACGCTCTCAAGTGGCCAAGACCGCAAGTGTGGGTATTTGGACAAGGCAAAAGACGCGTCACCTCACCTCACTTGTTTCATCCCTGAATGAATCAGTATTTTTGAATGAGTCGGTTGAATGAATGATTCAAATATTCAAATCACTTGTTTAGCTACTGAATGATTCAGTGGTTTTGAACCATTCGGTTAAATAATTAGCCTAATTTAAAAGACTCACACCACTTGTTTCATTTCTGAATGAATCAGTCATATTGACCTAAACATTTGATTGAATGATGATTCGGTGATTCACTTACAGCATAAAGACAGTCGCTTGCCACCACCTACTGGTGAAATGATGTTACCATACTGTATATATATATATTCAGCAGAACAGGTTACTGTAAATAAAGTCAATTTCAACAGCTTAAATCTGATTTGCCCAGCTTTTTAATGCATTGGTACACTAAGATATGTTTGTCCTTTAGGAGAGGAGTTTTACGGTACAAGATTAAGATGCACTGTCATGGGGCTTAGCTTATCTATACATTGGCCGTCTGGGCACACAGCCTCCTGAAAACCCAACAACACTGCAATAGGCTGCTTACATTGGGTATCTACGTAACAGAATAGCAAGATGGAAGGTTGAAAAATTGCATGATGCCAACCAGATTCGAACCTTTGCCCTCATAATAGCACCACAGCTGCTAAATAATGGAGCCTTCATTCCTGCACAGCCGAGTAGCTCAACTTTAGACAAATGGGAATGCTAATGTATACATAATTCACTCTCTCCAGATATTACACACCTCCTTGGCATTACACACTGCATTATGGAATTATATTGTGCGTTTGTTTATGTGCACTCTGTATCTGAAGCTAGATTCTATTGCACTATATTTCTTCTAGCTATTAACCTGTGTAGCTCGCAAACCACTATGTATCCTGCAGGCTAAAGAAACACTGAAACAAACCATTTGATCTTACAATACATGGGGGTTTATAGTATGTCCCACAGGCCCGTTCAACACTACGTTGTCACCATAATAAAGCCACTAAACTCTCAAAATCACCTTGTGCTGTTGCTCCCACTGGGCCGTTGGCTAACAGTAGTCAAAACAGACCAGGCATGGCGGTACTGTGAGGAGAAAGGAACTCATCATTCAAATGGGTTTTCCAATGTACAAATGCCTATTAAATAAGCACCATCACACACTTAATCAACCAGAGTAACTGAATGCAGATAAAATGGACAATTGCATCACCTTTAAGCGCACTAACTGCAATTTAATATGCTTTTGCATTTGAACCGTTAGATCCAAATGAGGCTTGAAGAGCGTCAAAGCAGCAGAATCTTGATTGTGACATTTATACAGCCATACTAGACTGATTATCAATTAACAAACTGTCAACAGTAATGACATTAAAGCACACTCATTAACTTTCCTTCAAACAGCTGAAAGCGCTTTACCAACATAAAAGAACTTGATGTTGTACATGATGTAGCTACAAAAGGTATTTATTTATTTTACAGTGTAGTAGTTATTTAAATATCGTCTTTCTTTTAAAGGTATAAAGACAGAACAGAGCACATCATGAGCTCAAAGGAGGCCACAATAATGTTTGATCATTTATGTATGCTCCTTTATGATGCATGTTGTAAGCAACAAATTTGAGGCAAATAAAAATAACCCACTGAGGATATTTCAGTAGCAAGCCCTGCTGTGGGAGTATCTCTTGTTCGGTTAAAAAGTACAAATTTACCATCTTTACCTTGTTGAACCTGCAACTAGGGATTGCAAAATACATATTTTCAAAATCGACTAGTCCACTTATACAGCAGGCCTTAACAACAATCAATTTATTGTGTTTCTTAGGAAGCATTTACATAGTGTGTTCTTGCAATAAAAAAATCGCTACGTGGTAAACAAGCAATGTTAATGTTAAAACCACTGCTAAAATATCCATTAAATATATATGAGCAATATGACACAAGCAAGATTGCTGCTTTTCCTGAATGCCTGATACACAAAACAGCACAATGTTGCTTTTATCTTATGTTACCTTACGTTTAACGTACAGTAAAAGCGGGTGCAAGATTTCTTGTGTCAGTCGCTTTCAGTTGTTTTAGCTGTACAAAAATAGCTATACTTTCGTGTTGAAAAATAAAGTGGATAGAACAATTCCACATATGTCAATATTTAGTAACTTCCGTTTTAGACACAGTGCTACACTGTCTGAAAACTGTTGAATGGATCATCCAAAGATTGTTCAGCTCATGAATAAATGAGTGGTTTTGAACGAATCGGCTTGAATGAAGGATTCAGACCCCTTGTCCAAATACCCACATGTGTGGTCTTTGCACTTGACCACTTATATGACAAATTTCCTGTATTTGGCCCAAGTGTTCAAGTGAGGATGAAGACCACAAGTGTGTGTCCAACTTTTCATTACCTGATGGAACACACTTAATAGTGTTGTAAAAATGCACGCGTTTACATAGCTTAATTTTTTATTTTAAATACTTTTAAAATCAACTTCTAAATGTATGTTCAGTAGTCCCTATAACAAGGCAAAATTAATTTGTGGTGCTTCTAATTAAGTGATGAAAATCAGTTGCAAATGTTCTATTAAATAATTATCACCACTACTCATCTTTCCACCAATAAAACGTGCAACACTTTGTTTTCTACCAAATTATATGTAATAATATCTAATTATTATATTAATATTTAACTTACATTGGAAAGGTTTCTGTGAACTCTCGCGATATCTCAGGAAAAATCTCAGGATTTTTTCCGAAACATGATGCATGATGGGATACACTAAGCCTCGATTAGCCCTCGATTAAGGGCACTGTGCTTTGGTGTTTTGAAGGCCTGGGACAGTTTTGCCTTGCGCACTTACTTCCTGTCGCTCGCACATGCTCTCATGTGGCCAAGACCGCAAGTGTGGGTATTTGGACAAGGCAAAAGACGCGTCACCTCACCTCACTTGTTTCATCCCTGAATGAATCAGTATTTTTGAATGAGTCGGTTGAATGAATGATTCAAATCACTTGTTTAGCTACTGAATGATTCAGTGGTTTTGAACCATTCGGTTAAATAATTAGCCTAATTTAAAAGACTCACACCACTTGTTTCATTTCTGAATGAATCAGTCGTATTGACCTAAACATTTGATTGAATGATGATTCGGTGATTCACTTACAGCATAAAGACAGCCGCTTGCCACCACCTACTGGTGAAATGATGTTACCACACTGTATATATATATATTCAGCAGAACAGGTTACTGTCAATAAAGTCAATTTCAACAGCTTAAATCTGATTTGCCCAGCTTTTTAATGCATTGGTACACTAAGATATGTTTGTCCTTTAGGAGAGGAGTTTTACGGTACAAGATTAAGATGCACTGTCATGGGGCTTAGCTTATCTATACATTGGCCGTCTGGGCACACAGCCTCCTGAAAACCCAACAACACTGCAATAGGCTGCTTACATTGGGTATCTACGTAACAGATTTGAACTACTTAGATCTGCTCTTCACTTCATCCCATCGAGACCGAAAGAGGATATAACTACAGCAAAAGCAAAGACCTGGGAGATAAAGCACTTCAGAGGCCAACGTTACGGTTTTACAGAGGGATCTGCACTGTCAAATGGGGAATAGTAAGTCTTAAAATGCTTTTGAAGGTTGTTTGACTTTATTATTGACTGGCCTTTTACCCTTGTCACTGATGAGAATAGACTAGATATTAATATTCCACCTCTCCGTTCCTTTATATGAAAGATCAGCAGCATATTTTTAAATCTGATTTAAATTCAGTTTGCTATCAAGCTGGGACAAAAGTGATTTCAAGGTTATCAATAATGTTTAATGGTCCGCATTCTTCTCCATCTGGAAAGGCCTGATTGTTTGTATAAAAATAGGCTGGTGAAGGTCCCATTCACATGTGATTCTGTATGGATCTTCTCTGCGCTGAGGCTTTTTAAATGGATATATCATCTATCTTTGAATGAGAATGATCTGTCTCGTAAATCAACTTTCAATTACGGATTCTAATTAAATTTTTATTTTCACCACAGCAAGTCTCATCTAATTCCAGAAATGACACTAATTAGCAGAGCCCCTGGACAAGCCGCTGAAGACTGAATCCATAGCTGAAGGGCGTAAGGTCCCAGTAAATCAAAATACGGATTGCTTTATGGACATCATAGTCACTTGTCTTTATGTGTCTGTGTTATGTGAAAGTGTATTTCTTACACCTTTTAAGAGGTCTTTGTCTTGTCGGATTGGCAAGGGAATTAGAGAAATTATGTGTGATAAATGAGTAACGCCTGGTTGGGCATTAAAGTTAATTGTTTTCAAAGCCTCTGCACATAAAGCCTTAGAAAGAAATAACACTAAATGATCCAGATTGACAAACAGCCAAAGAACTACTCACACTACTGCAAACAGCACAACCTCACAAAAGAGTAGTGAATGAATTCAAAGTTAAAATGGTTCCGAAATTTCTATTACATTTCCATCAATCTAGTTTTTTTTTTGTTGTAAAATTTTTATTATTAACATATATTCAATTAAACCAAACACATTCACATTTTTAATTAATATTAAATGTCATGTACAATAAGATAATCATTGAAGAAATCAGACATGAGGTGAATTGTTCACTTTGTCATAAAAGCATGAAACTTGGTACACTTGTATAATTTGTGGCCCTGAACATTTTCAGAAATGGAGCCATCACAAAAACAAGGTGACAAAATGTTAAAAGTTTGCGCAAAAGTTTAAAGTTTGCGCACAAAGTGGAAACTGTTGTTCATTTTGCTAAATCCTAGACAGTATTTAACATGAGTTTTTCAAATCGCAGTAATCAAATACATTTGAATAATTATGAAAAAGAAATACTGTCAAGAATTTTATCATGGTTTATCATCAAACCGGTAACTTGTAACTCTCAAACTAGCTTGGTGACCCTTTCGTTAATCTATAATGACCCCTAGTTGGGACCGTGACCCCCGGGATTTTAAATTTTGCATTCTTTTAATTTAGAAAAAGAGGTTCATGCTGCGATGTACTCAACTTCTATTGGTCACAAATTTTCACATGATATGAAATCAAACTTACTCACAAGGCACGAGTGTGATCACTATGGCATTATGATAGGGTATAAAGGGTGGTATTGTGTTTTTAGTATACTTCTGCTGTCAATGGACCTGTACTTCAGCTATATCCATATACATACCTATACTAACATAATCACTTCTCCAGCCTCTTTTGTTCCTGCTCATTAAGTTATTGTTTCTGAGTGCTTGTCCTCATTCCACGAATAACACGATTCACAATAATTAAAGGTTGTTGCCTTTCTTGGTCATGACATTCCCTCCTGCGATGAAGTGTACAAAACATGTCAGGAGATAGCAGCATGCCCAGACTAACGATGAAGACTTGCGCTATTTCTCATTTTCTGTTCTCTGTGCTTATCATACCTATCAAACAGAAGGCTAAGCATACAAATCCCTGTTACACTGAACGGAAAGTGCACTCCATAAAGAACATTACAGTATCAAAGCTAAGAACCAAATCGTCCCTCCTCGTCTTTTTTTCCCCACATAGATAGTGTGATGGAGAATTGCAGTGGACTAAATTCAATTGGTCCAGTAAAGAGCAGGTTGCAGTAATAGCCTCTCTGGAGTCTACATCTGACCAAGGGATTTGTTATTTTGCCTGCCATTGCACGAAGTGGCACTGTAACATCACCAAAAACAAGCAAACACATCATTACCATAAAGACGTTCACTAGCGTTTAGTGCAGAATCACACCTACCCACACACTTTCACGGCTCCAGAGACTCCAGCTGATGCTTCCAGACCAGCGTAAAACAACAGACAAAATCGCTTGCCAGAGCAAACAATACCTGACCGTACGCTGTGTGAGGAAGGTGTTTATAGTGGAAATGCGGACCTCACATTTCATTTCACACAGAAACAGATGAAGGCCGGAGCTAGAGAAGCGGAGCATGTGATGCAGTGATGACAGAAGAACGGCATGAAGACTCAAAAGCAATGTTGGTCTATTAAGATAAAAGCTCATGGGCCATTGAGCTCAGACAGAGACTTTAAAATATTGACTGATGAGTCTGTAGACTAAATTGCAATTGTGTGTTGGGTTAGAATGGGATTTTAGAGGTCTGCTGGTGATCCTGGTACACTTGGTGAGAAAACATTTGACCACTGGCCTTATTGAATGTAAATGGCACTGTGGTATGGCATGCAATACTTCTTCAAAAAACAAAAAAAAAACGTTTTTTCTTCAAAAAGACTATAGCTTCATGAGGTGTAGTTTTATAAAACTATAACTATAGCTTTTCTTTATAAATTCATATAAATTAACTCAAATAAATAATATAAATTCATATAAATAAATGAATGAAATTACAATTATTTGAATTCAAACTGTATTCTAGTGCTTATATTTGGCTAAAATAAAATAAAACAAACAACAAAAATAAATAAATACAGCATTGTTTTTAGGAGGCTTATTTGGGGTTTATTAAAAATATTTTTGTTAATAAATAAACTTTTTTTCTTCAAATAGAGAAGCACACACACACACACACACACACACCATTTGTTTATACTTTCATACATTCATATAAATATTAACCTAAAATCTTTATTTTGCATTACAAAAATTATTCACTTATCCATGTTGAAACTCTTTTGTAGTACATATATTTGGTTGAAAGCATTCAATAAATAAAATAGTTATTTTCAGCAGTCTTGTTGTTTTTTAATTGTTTATTTTTTTAACTACAAATGTTTTTCACCCTAATAAATATAACAATAACATATCAAATATAAATAATAATACATATTTTAAACAAATAATTATATATTTATTTATTTATAGACAGATATTTTTTGAATCTTTGCTCTATAAGTTGAGCTACAGCAACATCATTTGAAACAAACACCGCTGTCATCTGCTAAAGACTGAGAATTACTTACGCTTTATGCACAGTGGTATTGTTTGCCTCTTTCATGCAGTCCAAGTGTTTTCATTGATTATGTGGTTTGGGCTTGAGGTTTGGGAGTTGATCCTCGCATTGATTTGTTCACATGGTCCAGTGATTAAAAGAGGAAGTATAACCATTCATCCCCATGGTAAGCTACAGACCCATCAGGTGGGGCTTAATGATACTCTCACTGTCAAGGTCCCTGTTATCACCTCAAAGGCAGCGGCGCACATCTGAGCTGACCTTGTGCATTTCTAGTGCATTAGAATTCACAGTCATAGTGAGTTATTGCACAAGGAAAATAAATAAAATCTGTTGAGATGTGAACATGTATAGACATACAAACAAACATTCAGATGATTATGGTTCCTAAATAATTAACAGCACAGTGCCTCTTCACACTTGAGCACTGGGGAGTGTGTTTATAGAATCAATGCCTTGCACCCACATTCTAAATCAGATCTGCCACTCCAGTTCAGCCCAAATCACAGACAAAGTGCATTTTAAACAGCTGCTTTCGAGAACTCCTTCTCCGTTCCTGGCCACCAAGTCAAGTCAAGTCAAGTCACCTTTATTTATATAGCGCTTTTAACAATACAGATTGTGACAAAGCAACTGAACAGCATTAATTAGGAAAATAGTGTCAATAATGCAAAATGACAATAGTAAACACTAATTTTTCAGTTAAAGACAGTTCATCATTGAATTCAGTGATGTCAACATCCAGCTCAGTTTAAATAATATCTTTGCAATCATGTCAACGATAACGCTGGAACACCAGCGATCAGCCATTCATCTTGACAGTGTGGAAAATAGCTTTGCTTCTCTGTGTTTTTTGCCCCTCTTTTTTTCAAAAGACACTGAACTGAGAGGCGAACAGGTAGGATACAGGTGGGAGATATTTTTGAACAGAGCTGCCAGATTTTTTTTTTTTAATTAATGTCCTCTACCCAGAACAACTCAGCCGACAGTAAACGGACATGTTTTAAGGTGGGGTTGACAGTGGAGAGATCTGTGCAGCTTTTCTAATACACTCCACCAGACGCTGCCAGCACAAAATAAAGAACTGTTGAAATGCTGCCCGGCGTTTGCCATGCAAGAGGCTTGAAATGCTTCCTGGCATTGTGTTTGTCTTGTCTCTCCCCCTCCAGGCTCTCCTACGCTAAACTCCTTCACTTAGGATCCACCTGAGGCTATATAGCTCCCTTGCTGATGCAAGTCAAGGCATTGTGCCCCATAACAATTTTTGATAAGGCAAATGCGTTCTCTTTAAAACGTCTGAATATGATGCATGAATAAAATATCAAGGGATCCTAGCTAGAGACTTAAAAACAGGTAGAGCTGATGATAGAGCTCCTTTCACATTAGAAGAATACTTAACTTTTTCTTTTAACTTTTTTTTCTAGTTTTTTGTTTAGATTTCATTAAAAGAAATCTATTTGAAATATATGTCAGCACTGGAATTTCTTTATCAGCTAGATATCAGTTTGGGATGAACTGCAATGTGCATGTGTAGTACAATTGGAAGAACCCAGTGTGGCCTTAAAATGAAACAAAACAAAACAAAAGAGAACAAAACAAAACCAGTTTTAAACCTGCTGCTTCTAAACAAAATGAAAATATTAAATATTTGCAAAGAACATTCTGAAGTTTGTATTTCTAAAAAATTATTTGGAAGATATATATATATATATATATATATATATTACTTTGTCACCACAGAACATAAAGTAACATAATGTAACGTAACATACAAAACAAAACCTTGATGTTATTTTATAAAAATAAAATAAATTTATACATGCAGTATAACATTTTTCTTGAACACCAAAGCAGCATATTATAATAATTTATCTGACACTGAAGACCAAAGTAATGGCTGCTGAAAATTTAGCTGTCATCATAGGAATAAATTATATTTTAAAATATATTGAAATAGATTAGAAGTTAAATATTTAATGATATTATGGTTTTACTGTATTTTGGTAAATGCCACGACTCCAAAATTTTAAATCATGGTTTATACTATCGTTACAGAAAAGTACAGACTTTAAGTACAGACCAACTCTGTGTGAAGGAGTTCATAAAGATTTCTTTTAAAAATCACATCTTTCATGTACTATATTTTGTGCTGAAGAATCAGAGTTTGGGTGAATAAGCCTGTAGGCCTATAGTCAGTCCTCTCCTCCCAAAAGTGCTGCACTTGGTGTTAAAGACGGGTGTTCAGAATAAGTCACGGATAACTCATTTCTCATCTAGCTTAATGGCAAGAGAAAATGGAACGTGGAAATGAACCTTTTTCAATTTTCTCAAAGATCCCAAAGAGAGACTAGGATCCATTTCTGCTCACTTTCATTTCTGCTGTGTTTAGTGGAGACTGAAGCAGAGTCCGGTGCTGTCTAATGTGAACTCAGTGCTCAGCATCTGCTCTCTGCCACCAGCTCTGCTGATTTATGTTTTTTATATACAGCATATGATTAATGAGGTAATTTAGTCATACAATCAAACAACGCTGGTGCATAAAACCTCAAGAGGGAACTCTTGTTTTGTCCAATGTTGCAGCTAATTTGCTTTATGGACCGGAGGACATCTTGAGAGGCATGAACAGAACAATAACAATAATCATTTAGCTTATTTCAGTCTCATCATATATTTCCAGGAACTGTAGAGCAGGAATTTTCAATATATTGCACACCTAGGAACTCTTGGTAGATAAAGATGGAGCAGAGACCGCCTAACATATTGTAAAAAATTAAGAGTTGCATTTTAATCCTGGTCTATGTGTATAGTATCATATTGATGTATTTATGTACGTTGATGATTATGATGTTTGCATATTAAAATAATCACTTATTTAGAGAGTCATACAATTCATGCAGTCAAATTCAGATGTTATGTACATTTCAGTGGGACTTGAACAATGAAACATTAAACAGAACTTTAGCTTCTTAACTTTCTTAAGTTGCAATATTTTTACTTTTTTCCACATTAAATAGATTAAGATCAAACAATAATTGACAGACCGCCCTGCAGTACTGCTGGAGATCCCCTGCTGAAGACCCCAGTTGTAGAGAGTGTTTGAGTTCTTGTATCTTTTAACTTTACTCTGTTAGATAAATTTGATAAAACCAAATCTAAAAGTAAATTTTTGGATCTCACAGCAGGAGAGCAAAAATGTATCTTCTCTCATCCAAATCACGAACAAGTTCCCCAGTCAAGTCTTAAAGTTCATGATCTCTCTGATCAGTGGCGTGTGACTGGCATCGGACTGAAGTGTAAGTGAATTTCCTCAATGACTCTGTGGTCGGGATGGCAAGAGGTGCTGGCATTCCAGTCAGGTCAATGGCGTTGATGTCGATCGTGTCACTTTAAGCACAGCCTCTGCTAATGAAACAGCTAAATGTACTGTAGGCCTGCTGTTTTTCAAACAGTCTTTAAATTGATAAATAGATATACAATCCAAGGTTCAAGGACTGGCTAAATATTATTATGTATATGGATATATGGAATACGTTAGTAAAAGTCCTTTCTGTGAATTGATTGCCCAAGTGGAAAAATGTGGTGTTGGTGTCAGACCTCGATTACCGAAAATCACATTGTATTTGATGCAAAACTAAATTTACTTTGCTTTACTTCCAAGCAAAGTAAATATTGAAAGTCAAACATATACTCATACATTTTTAGAGGGTGTAGCATTTAGTGAAGTCACTTCTCGCCACTGATTTATACTAAATAATGGCAATAGCAATGAGGTATTAGTCTAGAAAATATTCTAAATACCACTATATCTCTCCAGAAATATATTCCCAACCTGAAATGAGAATCTTTGGGGAAAAAATTAACAGATATATTTGTGACTGTGAAAAGTCAACTTTTCAAAGTTCCCTCATAAAACCTTAAAATCCCCAACTTCAACACAAAGCAGCAGAATTTGAGAAAAAGCATTGAAGGATATTCTCTGTGATGCCACATGCTACAAGTATAGCAATCATCTTTCTCTTCAGCAAGGTCGTGACTGTATAACAAGGACTGTACATGATGTCATAAATTGGCGCATTATTGAAAAAACCTGCAGAGCTTTTCAAACCATTGAAAAGATAAAAGATAAAAAAAACATCATATAATTTATAAATCCCACTGAATCTCTAAATACATCTACATCAAATTGTGTTTAAAATATATTTTAAATACATTATATGTATGAAAGCACATTTTAATTTGAGTGACCACACTTTGATGAAAATCTTAGCATTTTAAAAACAAACTTTTTTAAATGTCATCTGTGAATATTTGGTGGTAAGTAATGTGCTACTTGAGCAATCATTTTGTGCAACTAAAATTGGTGATTTGAATTCATTTTTGGTAAAACAAGCCATTGAAGGCTGACCCGCTAGACCTCAACCTCCAGGAAGTAAGGATACTAAATTACTTAAAGCCTACAAACATGCCCATGCTGAGAAAAGTGCTACCTGGAAAGTTTCCAGCTTAATGAAAGATTATAATCAGAATATCCCAGCATGCTCAGTCTTTAATGACTTGTTCACAAAGATAATCTATCTATTAACATCTGTACATCACTCGCTATAAAAAAAACTGGCACAAATTCACTCTCTGGTCAGGGCAGATTTAATAATAAGCCTTGGCAACTAACAGCAAAGAGTATTTTGCTCTGTTCTACTCTGAACGAGGAAATACAGTATTTTAGTAAAATTGTTCCTTCGCTACTAAGGGACATTGACAAAAGTTGCAATATTGCATTCTGTCTGTGGTGTTTTTGTCAATATTGGCCTATGTCAAGGTAAAAAATTTGCATATTGAGAACCCTGTATTCAGTTCAATTCCATTATACTTCATTAAGTTTACCCTTTTAATTTTTTATTAGCTTGCCCTGTTTGCCCACGTCTTATTAGCTGCCTATTCAGTGCTTCTGACAAACAATAGATCGGAAATCATTCATGTCCAATGAATAGTCACATAGAGGCTGTGTGGAGTTCCAACTAGGGATGTCATAATTCTCAATATAATATCGAACCGTTCGGTACGGCATCCATAGTTCAATACGTGCTTGTGAATTGCGGTTTTTCAATTGTGTTTTATTTCTTTCAGAAATGGCTCTGTGTTTGTGCCTGCGAGTTCACGTGCTGAGATGAGGAAACGCTTCCCCGCTTTTAACTTGCATTTGAAAAAGCAACACACGCCGAGCATCTTCCCTTGTAATTACGTGCAATGATAAGCCTTTCTAAACCTGTTGTCCAACAAAAGAGTACATGTTTTACTACAACATTAGTCGAGTGTTTGAAATAACTTCCTTTTGTGATATGATGTGGTTTCTTATCACAGAACGTGGCAGAAAATATATTCTATATTGTAATAAAGGCTATGTCGATTAGAAATGGCTTACAAATATACTTAATCATTATGAAAATAGCCGAGATGGCTTGAAGAACACAGATATACCATATATTGTCACAGTCGAGTGTTTATTGTCCTTACATTTCATCATTCAAAACGGTTAACGTTATATCTTCTTTTTTATCTAGTTACAGCGATAACAATGACTTTATCCATATTATGGATTTCCTGGAACGCCATCAGTGTTACTTCGATGATGCATATGTGGACTTTCTGCGTGAGGGCACCCTCTGGTGTCCAGTATGAATGAAACACACATTAACATGTGTTTATAGCGCTTAATAATGGCCAAAACCATCCTATTTTGAGTAAAAATGGGAAAAAATATTACCTTTCTCAAAAGAAATGTTAAGAAGACATATAATAATCCACACTTTTTCAAGTGTACAGAGGTTTACAGGAGTTTTTTGTTTTTAATTTGTTGCAAAAAAAAACGTGGACTAACTGTATTGTTGCATCCCTAGTTGCAATGATGTGCTAACATGGGATTTTCAGATTCAACTTGAGCTTTTAATGCGCTGAAATGCTGAAAGATGAAATGAAATGAGTATGCAACTGGTGAACTGGATGTGATGTACTGTATCACAATCAAAATAATAAGCACAAACTGAGAAATATCAACAATCCAAAAAAAATATTTTCAAGAAATTGATACTTAATAAAAAAAAAAGAATGCATTAAGTTGATCAAGCATGACACTGAAAAAAAGTATCAAAATTTCCACAAAAATAGTTAAGCAGCACAACAATATACAAAGCAGCACAAATGTTTTTAAGATTGGTAATAATAAGAAATGTTTCTTGAGCATCAGATCAGCCTATTAGAATGATTTCTGAAGGATGATGTGACATTGAAGACTGAAGTAATGGTTCCTAAATATTCTGCTTTACCATCAAAGAAATAACTTGCATTTTAAAATATATTAAAATAGAAAATAGTTATTTTAAATTAAAAAAATATTTAAATTCCATTTTACATTTACTGTATTTTTGATCAGATAAATTATCATTACAATAGAATACTCTTTCAACTACAAAATAATCTTACAGACGCAAAACTTTTGCAAAGAAGTGTATATATAACCAAACAAAAGAGTGAAAAAGTGACTTTTTAATAAGTAGAAATATAAATTAATTAATTATGTGGCTGCAGACAGTAAAAATGCAGTTTTACTTTGCTTCAGTGTTTACATTTTTGTCATGTACAAACAGAAGCTACATGAGGGAAAACTCATTGCCATGTATTTCAGCTCGTCGGTTGTTCTTTATGCTGCCAAGCTCAAATATTTGAAATGACATATGGCACATAACACCAACAGTTCTCCGTTTGTTCTGACCAATTAACTTACATGGCTGGAGGAAACTGATTACCTAGCGTGGCTCAATGGATGGGCCAGATAACAAACAATGGCAACGTTTACCGCGGCCGTGTTAATCACACAGCCCACTGCACTGTGATAACTTGCAGAGGCTGTGTGCACGTTGTTAATATAACGCTTGAGTGACTGGGGTCATTGACAGGCCCTCGTCGGTTTTATCTTGCTGAAGGTCAACACGTTATCATTGGGCTGATGCTCATCCTACAATAGTCCAGATTACATTCAAGGGAGCAGCTCTGGATTGCAGCAGACTCTCACCTTAAATGTATAACATCGCTGGCTTCCACAGGGAATACAAGCACCTTATTAAATCTTCAGGGTCAACTGCTTCTTGCATATCTGAGCAACAGAAGGGCGGCTGTCAGTGACCTGTAAAAGTCTTGGGTACATGCCTGAATCCAAAGGTGTGCGGTATGACAGGCTGAGCGCATGCAGTGTGTCATACTTACAAGCATGCTGTCGTGTTTGAGTGCCACTGAACTGCCATGTGGTGTGGAGCTCATATGAATTCTTAAAAATAAAGGTTCTTTATTGGCATTTATGGGTCCATGAAAAACGTTTAACATCCATGGAACCTTTCCATTGCACTTCAGTTTCTTTATAGTTGCTAAAGGTTTTTAAATTATTAAAATGTTATATACACTAAGAAAAATGGTTCACTGTTTGAGGAACCAAAAATAATTCCACTAATGCATTACTGTGAAAACCCCCTTTTGGAACCTTTATTTTGTGTACACTTTATTTATGTAACATAAAACCTATAAAACCGATAAGAAAAAACTAAAAAGAGATCATTATTTAAGTGAAAAACCATCAAATGTGAGCTGTCACAAAGAAATCTGGGAATAGATATACAAATTTAGTGCACTCATATTACTATGAATGTGAGAAAGTACAACATGCAATACTGCGGAATAAGTCCCGCCTTAGAAATAAATGAGCCAATCAGCAAGTGGTAAATTCAGTGTCACTGCAGCTGCTGTTAGAAGCTCCATTTGCTGTAGAAACAAGCAGTGTGGTCTAGTGGTCTAGTCTAAAACTAAGACTTTTTACCAATATTTGAGTGAGAAACAACATGTATGGACAGTTTATGTCAGATTTTGTTACTGATTTGAAATTTTATTTTAAGGGATGGTTCACTCAAAAATTAAAAATCTGTCATTAATTACTCACCCTCATGTTGTTACAAACCCATACGACTTTTGTTCATCTTCTGAATGCAAATTAAGATATTTTTGATAAAAATCCGAGAGCTTTCTGATTTTATTCAACACGTCATGGTACTCTCCAGAATGCGTGGCAAAGACTGACACGGAAGAGAATAAATTGTTGAATAAAGTTGATATTTTTGTGTTTTTTGCGCATAAAAATTATTTTCGTAGCTTCGTAAAATTATGGTTGCACCATTAATGTCACATGAGCTATTTTAACGATGTCCTTACTACCTTTCTGGGCCTTAAACGTGTCAGTTGTGTTGCTGTCTGTGGAGGATCAGAAAGCTCTCGGATTTCATTAAAAATATCTTAATTTATGATCCGAAGATGAACCAAGGTCTTACTGGTTTGGAACGACATGAGGGTGAGCAATTAATTATAGAATTTTAATTTTTGGGTGAACTATCCCTTTAAATGTGAGTATGGCAAGCAGTTTTTAAGATTTCAGGATTGGTCATTGGTCAAGGTGTGAACAGACTTTCCTTAAAAGGGACTTTGTTTTTCACTTCCAAAAACTGTATTTTACTTTAAAATGACTTAAAATGTCCCATTAGAGCTATTACAGTTTTTCACCTTATAGAGTAATGGGAAATAACTGTTAACAGGTTTTTATCGCAGTCTTTTACTATTAAAATTATGACCATTTCTTTACAGTGTGTGGTTATCTTCTCTCTTTGTAATGGGTGTACAGTCAAAGGTCTTGCTCTTGAAAACTTCTTTAGGCCCCACAGGAGAGGTTCCATGGCACGATGGGCTGTTAGTGCTATTTTAGCGTTACCTTGTTGCTCGCACACACACCTTACCACCCTCTCGTGGCAAGCTTCCAGGTACTTGCGCTAAGCACCTCTCTGGGCCACTCTAAGTATTACAGCGAAATGTACTTGGTGGGAAATGTTGTTTCACTCGTGTGTGTAAGATCGCTAACTGTGAGCCACCATTTGTCAAAAGAAACCACAAGATGTGCCATGTTTCTTGTTAAATTATACATCATGCTAATGTTCATCTGAGCTGTGTTCAGGAACCAACCTGCCTAGTGCTCTTCAAACACAACACATGCTGCAATTACGCTACTATCAGTGAGAAAAAAAAGTGGAGAAAAAACTCCAAATAGAAAGCAATTATCTTGAGAAATCACTTGGTTGTATGGGAAATAATAAGGAGAACTGGGTTAGATGGATATTCTAAGGTATAAAATAGAACTGATAATGTGTTTCAAGATGAATTCTTGTCAACTATATTGACTTGGGAACTCACAATTGAAAAGTTAAGAAAACAGCTTCTATTTGACATCCAAGTCAAATGATGAGTGTCTGGTAAAATGGCTTAGTAGAAAATATTTTTCCATTACTACATATTATAAGCGGTGTGAATGAGACTCATAATTAGATTTTACAATAATGCATTTTCTTTGTAGGGAGACTGATAACAGAAGGCTATTAGACTCCACATGTGGCAAATTCAGCCTGGATGGTGACTGTTCCAGACCGTCTGTCTTCAGTCTTCAAAATCTCACAAGCCGAGATCGTTTATTCTATTAGTTAGAGTCGGTTATTGTGTATCGCCACATACGTGTTGTGAAATTAACCTCCACAAAATGAATCCAATCCCACAGCACAAACATTCCAGATGATGAGACACAACGCTGACTGACACACAATTTCCAATGTGTCATCTGAACACGAGTGCAGGGGTGGATTCAGCTGGAGAGAAGGTTAATACTGATATTCCAGAGGCCACATCTCTATCAATTTCACTTTTAAATTCTTGGCATCTCCTTTTCAATTTGGAGCAGGTCAGTATTACTAGGATTTATGTTTTTCTTTTTAAAGGATTTACTTTCTTTACTTGATAAACGATACAATAAAACACTAATATTCTAAAATATTATTGCAATTTAAAATACAATATTGTTAATTTAAAATATATTGTATAGTTTAAAATTGTATTTATTTCTGTGATGTCAAAGATTAATTTTCAGGAGCCATTATTCCAGTCTTCAGTTTGTTGAAAATGGTTTTGTTGCTTTATATTTTTGTGAAAACTATGATACTTTTTTCATGATTCTTTAATGAATAGAAAGCTCAACAGAGCATCATTTATTTGAAATAGAAATCTTTTGTAACATTATAAATGACTTTAGTCACTTTTGATCTAATTACTTTTTAAATATATATCTATCTATCTATCTATCTAATCAAGACTTTTAAATATAAAAATACAAAACTCAATACAAACGTACACATTTTCAATCCAAAATAACACTTTACAATAAGGTTCCATTTGTTGACTATATTTAATGCATTAACTAGTATTAACTAACAATGAGCAAACCATTTATTACAGTATTTACTAACCTTTGTTAACATTAGTTAATAAAAATACAACTGTTCATGGTTAGTCCATGTTAGCTCAGGTCCATTAACTAACATTACTAGATACAACTTTTGATTTTAATAATTATTTATTTGCTAAATGTTGGAATCAACATTAACCAAGATTAATAAATGCTTTAGAAGAATTGTTCATTGTTAGTTTATGTTAACTAATGCAGTTAACTAATGTTAACAAATGGAATTTTATTGTAAAGTGTTACCAAAGCTCCTCAGGTAACTCCCAATTATATATTTCAACCACAGATGGCAACAGAGAGGCCAAAGTGCCACTGCACACCTTCAAATATAATAATTTGAGTCGATAATCAATTGTAAGATAAGGCAAATCTAAGATAAATATTACATTTGACTGATTTTCTGTTGGTTGAGCAGAAGGCCATGCGCACCCTTACCCATCTGTTGCCTACATTGTAATACATTTGTCTGTTAAATCGTAAGCAGTATACGCACACACACACACACACACACACACACACACACACACACACACAGAGCAAGCTACAAACACCCCTGTCGCCTCAAGACACTGGCAACAGAGAGGCCAAAGTGCCACTGCACACCTTCAAATATAATAATTTGAGTCGATAATCAATTGTAAGATAAGGCAAATCTAAGATAAATATTACATTTGACTGATTTTCTGTTGGTTGAGCAGAAGGCCATGCGCACCCTTACCCATCTGTTGCCTACATTGTAATACATTTGTCTGTTAAATCGTAAGCAGTATACGCACACACACACACACACACACACACACACACACACACACACACACACACAGAGAGAAAGCTAGAAAGACACCTGTCGTCTCAAGACACTCAGTTCCCATCCACTCGTCCTTGGATTCAACATCAGACTAATGAAGGGCTTGAGAGGAACCAAACCTTTGCCACATTATCTCTCTCCGCACATTCAGTAAAATACTTTGTAAGATAAGGCAAATCTAAGATAAATATTACATTTGACTGATTTTCTGTTGGTTGAGCAGAAGGCCCCTTACCCCCTTACCCATCTGTTGCCTACATTGTAATACATTTGTCTGTTAAATCGTAAGCAGTATACGCACACACACACACACACACACACACACACACACACACACACAGTGAAAGCTAGAAAGACACCTGTCGTCTCAAGACACTCAGTTCCCATCCACTCGTCCTTGGATTCAACATCAGACTAATGAAGGGCTTGAGAGGAACCAAACCTTTGCCACATTATCTCTCTCTGCACATTCAGTAAAATACTTGCTCACAAGCTGTCATATTAAAGCTTCATGAGGCCTGCTGCGTGCTGGACTTTGCTGTGAGGTGCTCTCATGAATAATTGAGGAAGATTTACCACAGGTTGAGATTCGTGTCTAAATGCGGAAGATCAATGAGATTGAAGCAGCGAGGAGACCAGCCGGAGGGTAAGACTTTCACCTTTGCCCTTACTGACGAATGCAAAGAAGAGATCTACTCATTACAGGGCTGCTGATAATGCAGTTCATATAAAAGCTGCCTCAGTCATACAAAGTTCAATGTCAGGGTGTCAGAAGAATGACGTAAATGAACAACATCTAGCATGATGTGATTGATGGAGAGGAATTATCAAGCAAGGCACATTACTGATTATTACGGTAACAAATTATGGAAAAAAATAGTCCTTCTGGTTTTAAATGACAGAATTTGATGTACTATACAAACTTACTTTATATTGATTCTTCATTTCCATGGCAATATAAAAAAATTGCTCTGTTTGAAAATTGCGACCAGCTCCACAAGACAACAGTGGCTCAACCAATGGTGAGAGATTGGTGCACGGCTACCAATTTGTTCAGCCAATGGCAGTGTTTGGCAAAATGTTTGCAATTCTGTCGCTTTTAATCTGTTTTAGTCACATGACTGTAGATCTATCTATCTAATGTAGACCAAACAGTATGAGAGAGATCAGGGGTTTCATATCTGAAAAATTCATACATCAAACGAGTCTGCCAAAATGTAAAATTTAAATATTAGTTTAAAATAAATACAATAGTTTATGATAAAAATAAAAAATACATTAAACCTAAATAAATGAATAAATAATTGTAAAAAATGACAAAAGTAGATATAAAAATTAAGTTTAAAATAAAAAAGGGAAATATAAAAATAAACTTAATTCAGAATATTAATAAAACTATAACAGCTTAATTATAATACAAAAATTAAGCACTGGTTTACTATCTTGATATTTTTAAAAATGTTTTCAGAGGCCTCATATGAATCACATCCAATTATGTTTTTCCTCCATTCATGTATTGTATTTGCCACTGTTACTTTGATGATGGTCATACATATAAGCAGATAAGCAGAAAAGTCACTTGACTGAAACAGATGAATACACATTTTCCCTTATAGAGGTACAGCAACAAAAAGTCATTTTACTTCCGAGGGTCATAGAGAGGGTAGCAAACGACGTTTAATAATAAATTACAATGTTTTTGGTGCAGGAAACCGTGACTAACATTATTAATACAAGACGTATAGCACAAGATGAATAGGGCTTCAAAATATGAGGTATAATGTTGATACCAACCAAACATCATAAATCAAGGTTATGGTAATCATTCCAGAATAAAAAGACAACCCTGAAAAATACCGAAACCTTATAAATGAGTTTTTACTTCTGAAGAGTTTTCTCTTACTATCAATTGTGTTGGAATCAAAAAAGATCCTTCACATAACCAGTGGTCCGTTTCTGTGCATCTGTTCTGTTCTGCTCCATCCGTCAAGGTGATTCTTTTGTTCTAGGACGTATTCCACACAGCTAATGATTGAAACACATTCAGGACCATCACGCAGCTCTAATATTCCGCATCTCCGTTACTGCCAGCCGGATCCAGACGCAGCATTTGTTCCAGCTGCCTTTGAATCTGAGAGGTTGTTTGTCAGATCTATAGCCCACGTCGGCCTGCTTTCTCCCGATACCCATCAAGCCATCTCTCCAGCAGTCTTGCATTCTTGCACACACACTCTCTCTCTCTTGCTCGCTCGCTCCCCTATACAATTACGGCAGGCCTGTCTGGGGGCACCCACCGGACACAGTTAGCCTGAATGACAGGTAATGACACCCACTGAGAGATTGGCTTTTCCCAGGGCACACCATCATCCACAGTAGGATGCCTGCATCATTGCACTGCCAAGAGAGGATGTCTCTCTCAATCCCTATCCATCTCGACCGCCCCTTTCTCTGTTGCAATGAGCATCCGTCGCCTGGCAGATTGTGGATTGATTAAAATAAATTAAAAAATCGCTTGATCAAATAAAAGGCTGTCTGACAGCGTCTAGTGATGTGATGAAAAGTTAGACCACAGGCTTTGCAACAATCACAGAAGTCTATAGAGGTGTATAGAGCTGCAGGGTCAATTCAGCGACTGATTCTTAAAATAGCCACTGTTGTTTGTCTATGGCAATGAGAGTTGTAAAGCGCAAGTATTGGACTACACGCTGGTCAGGTGTTAATTCAATAGAGCCAAGCCTGTTAGTGAATAAAAGCCAAGGCTACATAACACTTGTGTCTGTTGCCGGGCAAGAAAAGATTGAAATAGTGATGTGAAATATGAGTGTTCAAGAAAAACAACCAAAAATCATGATTCTATGGACAGTGCCATGGTATTCTTTGCAGTACCATGTAAATACCGTAGTACATGAATATGGTAATTATTTAGTAACATAATAGAATCACAGTATCATTTAGTATCATAATATACATTACCATTCAAAAGATTTTAAAATCTCAAGTTTTTGAAATAAGTCTTTTATAAATGTTCATCAAGACTGCATTTCTTAAATCAAAATACAGTAATATAGTGAAATAATATTACAATTTAAAATGTAGTCTTCTATTAGAATATGTTTTAAAATGTAATTTATTCCTGTGATGGTATAGATGAATTTTCAGCATCATTACTCCAGTCTTCTATGTCACATTATCATTCAGAAATCATTCTAACGTGCTGATTTGCTGCTCAAGAAACATTTGTTATTCTATACATTTGTTATCTTGAAAACATTTGCACTACTTATTTTTTGGGGGGCTATTTTATGTGGAAACTAATATTTTTTTGTGGAAACTACTTTTTCAGGAGTTCTATAGAAAAAAAAAGTAATTCTTTCAAATAGAAATATCAAAAGACAATTAAAAAAAATAATTATTATTACTTTTGCTTAAATTAATGTTCCCATACGGAATAAAAGTATTATTTTATTGACCCCAAACTGCGCATTTCAAACATCATGCTATTATCATGTAATACCATCACTGCACCGCAGTACCACCACAGCTATGAATTAATTAGTAGAAAAGTCAATTTCTGCTCTGCCTCTCCTATGGGGACAAAGAGTGGGTTATCCTACTCACATTCCTAATCATGACAACTAATCATGATTAGTTGTCATGGTGACCAAGGGGGGATGGTGTTCAGCAGAAATCCTGGCATCCAGTTTATTGAGTGAGGGGACTGTGACGATTTGTTAATCTAATGAATAATTGATTTGTTAAATCAAATAAAAATTAGTGTGTCAGATTGGTCGAGACGCTACAGTATCAAAGTTAACCACTGAAAATCCAGGAAAATAAAATGTTATGTCAGAAAAAGGAAATTTAAAAAGTTAAGAAACTGAGGTGTTGAAGTGGAGTTGTCATATCAAGCCCAGATTTTGTCATTTTATATTGTATTCCTCGAGCTCGCAGCAGATGAAAACTTATCACAAGAGCGAATCTGCAGTCTGACCTGAAGCTAAAGCACTGAAAAGTTGTCAGGTTAGCAGTGTATCCCCATATCCCACAGCTTCTCTCCCCAGCAAAGACACTACAGAGTCAGGCTTTAAGTGCCAAGGAGAATGAGACATATGTTTGCTTCAAGTTTAACCTGTGCCAAGAGATTCACAGCCCCCAGATATGTTATCATTGAAAATGTATTGCCAGGTATTTTTATAATTCTAGTCTAATAGCTAGTAATAACTATATGATTATTCTAAGGTTTCACAGCACATAGCTATTAGGTTTTTTCTTTTCTTTTTTTTAATATATTGCATAACTTATGTATTTTTACCCAGTCATTAAGGCTTTAACATAATTTACATAAAAAATTAATAAGACGGTACAAAACAAGATGATCCATATCCCCTTTAAATTTGGAGTCAGCTCTCATAATTAGGTTTCAACATCTCAAACTATAATTAAAAACATTCTTTTGACTGTTTGTGATATTATCTAACTATTTTTATTCTATCATAATGTTTGACTGTAAAAATCATATTTTAATCATTATTTAATTGCACAACATATGATTTTATGTTGAAGGATAATGATAATTGGGTGAGACAATGTATAATAAAAACTGGTACTCAAACCAGTAACTTGTGTATCTTAAGGGCACAGAAACTAGCATAACTGCAGTACATTGCGTCTAAATGAACACTGCTCGTTTTGTTTGCCTAGATCTATTAAGATAATCAAAAATACATGAAAGATGTGAATAATACATCTCTTCAATTAAGAAAATCTATTCAATCTGTGGTCCTCTGTGGGGCTTGTTGGTGCAACTGTCTGGAAAATGTAAAAAAGAAAAAGACTGATATTCTTGAAAAAACAAATGTTGGCATAAATAGCACAATAATAATAATAATAATACGTGTTGTTATTATTAAAATGTTAACACTTATTTTATTTTGATATTATGCCAAAATATGTTATCATTATTTCAGGAAAAACCAAATAAAAAAACAAAACAAAAAACAGCATGACTATTTGTTTTAAAATGTAATTTTTTTTAAATAACATTTGGCCACCCAATTGTAACCAACATGAAAGAAACCATTTTGAAGAGATGATCCCAAAAAATGTCACATACTGTATTTTCTTTTATGAAAAGGCAAATATTTTGTTTGGGTCAGACAGAAACATCTGAACAAAAAACAAAACAATACAAAACATAAAGACTTTGACAGTTACATCACTTGACTTTTTTATTTTTGTGGAATTTATTTATTGTTTGTGGAAAATGGCATACACATTCATGTCTGTAACCAACAGGAATTCAAATATTATATATAATTATATTTCTAACTTGGCACTTGAACTTTGAAGTAGTTTTTTGAAAGATTGTCCTTTTTATTATTTCAGAGATGCTTATTTTGTATTAAAGGGGTCATATGATGCGATTTCAATTTTTCCTTTCTCTTTGGAGTGTTACAAGCTCTTGGTGCATAAAGAAGATCTGTAAAGTTGCAAAGACTAAAGTCTCAAATCCAAAGAGATATTCTTCATAAAAGTTAAGAGTCAGCCACACCTACCTAAAACGGCTCGTTCTAACACGCCCCCGCGTCTACATCATGACGTGGGAAGATTTGCATAACGCTGCCCAAATGTTCACGCAAAGAAAGAAGGCATAACTTTTATTCTCGCTGTAGTATTGTTGCTGCTGCCATGCCATGAAGGCGTTGTGTATTTCGTTGGGAAAGCGAAACTACTTTGTTTGGCCTTCCAAAAGAGGACGATATCCGCTTTGTCATGCCTAGAGCTGATCCGGGCTGGTCGCTGAGGAAATACATCAACTTCACGCTGTGGATCGCCAGATCGGATTTGTAAAAATCGAAGCGTTTCAGAAAGGTGGGGCATAGAGGAGAAACAATAATGTACAGTATGTGGAAAATAATGTGTTTTTTGGACCTTAAACAGCATAAACACATTTCATTACACCAAATACACAAAATAATGTTATTTTTAGCAACATCATATGACCCCTTTAAAACAGATATATTTAATATTAACAGACCATAAATTTGTAAGAATTTAACAGTTTACTACTTTCACAAATGTATATCACGTAAAATAAACAGCTGATGTCAAGCACCCACACTCTGATGTATGGAGTCCCGCAGCAGCAGCTCTGTCAGACAAAGACACAAGGTCACTTCACACTCACACCCTCTGGGGAGAAATTCATTTCTAGACTACATGGGGAGGTAAATAGCTGCACCTGTCGTGTTTTTGCAGGCGTGATAAAGGGATGGAGACAGAGGGAGCCAAATGGTCCTGTTGGATGGCAGAAGTTGGCAGTGTTGGGTTGTCAGTTGCTTATGTCCCTGTTTGGCTCCGAGTGGTTAAACGTCACAGGACCCTCAGTGAAACTCTGACTCAAGTGCATGACCCTAAACGATCTGGTGTATTTCTAACCGCTGAAAATACCCAAATCTTGGATCTGATCGCATGTATTATCACGATCAACCTTGTACACAGTAGAGAATAAGTGACTAAAGGCTTTTACAAAGCAGCTGAATGTCACAAACGATTTCCCCAAGGACGAGAACATTGAGTTTTTAAATAGCTTAGAATGATTGCATGAGAAGTTATGACAAAACCCATCAGATTGTTATGAAACTAAGTCACGACTGAGGTTCATTTCACAAACACTAGCAGAACCCTTTCGAGCTTGTTCAACCATGTGATCCGAAGAATGTTGACTGTGTGACTTGCACTATCCTAGCAATCATTTATCCAGACAACACACTCAGGCCTCCATCATTCTGTCAAATTCCTGGATACTGGCACTTATAAAATTGTACACACATCTGTGGGTGCAGGTGTTCCTGTAGCTCAAATACTAGAATTTAGTGATAGGAATGTCAAGGTTGTGTGTTCTAATCCCAGGGAACTGACAACTGGTAAAATTAGAGATGTGCAATACTTAAGTACTGGATACTAGATATATGTTGTATCTGTCGGCATTGGATATTCAAATGCATGGCAATAAATGCTCACATAAAAAAATTGAGCACTAAAAATAAAAATTAGTCATTTTAAATGCTACAAGTGAATTTAGTCATCCCAACATAATATTGATTATACACGATACTGTAATGCTGTATGAAACAATACATGGTATTGTATGAAAAAATAATAAACATTTTGTCTAAGGCCATAGTTAACACTTTTATTAAAATATAAATAATTGTCGGTGCCCATAGCCTTGTGTTAGTGCGTCGACATATAGCGCAACTGCACTCATGGTGACCCGAGTTCGAATCCCACCTGGCAGTCCTTTGCCGATCCTGCTCCCTTCTCTTCTCCCAGTGCTTTCCTGTCAGCTCTCTACTGTCCTCTCACAATGAAGGCATAAAAAGACCATATATATTTATATATTAAGTTTGTATCTGTATACAAACTACATCAGAGTCAATATTAGATTTTGGTGCATGTCAACAAATTCTCTTTATTTACTTTAATACATAGTTGTCAGTTATTGCCCTTAATGGGATAGTTTAATTTTTGGGTGAACTAGTCCATTAACACGAATATTATTTTCAGTAATAGCTTGAATTTTAATATTGTAATAATCTCTAGATAAAATCTATGTACTGAACCTTCAAATAAAAGCATCTACCACATGTCACGGTACGTGCGGGGAGATGAAGCGAGGACTCAATCGCTGGAGAAATGGCCTTTTATTTTCGTTAAAAAAAAATGAAACAAAAACAAACTCAAACCACCCCGAAGGGGAAAAACAGACAGGCAGGCCTAAAGCTGCACACATGCAGACACGAAACACACACCATGAAAAATGACGGATCAGCACAGGATGACATACACAAGGAGAATAAATAGGAACCAAACGAGGGAGACACAGGTGGAGCAACTAAAACAATAGCGAGGTAACAAGATGGGAGGGGCCAGACAATAGACAGGAGAGAGCACATGGCAACAGACACACAACACAAGCCATGTGCTCCCAGAACACAGTCATCTGGTGGCCCTCCTGGGTACACCCGCTGAAGACTGTGACAGAACCCCCCTTAAGGAGCAGATTCCAGACGCTCCACCAAGAGCAATCCCGGAGGGAGGCGGAACGGAGGTGGATCAGGGGGAGGGATGGTGGGCCAGGCCCGTGTAGTGGAAGAGGCCCTGGGGATAGAGGTAAACCAGGGTGCCAGGGTGGGGCCAGCAGGGCAGGCAGCAAGAGCGGAGCCTGCCTCAAGAAGGGAGCTGGCAGGGCAAGCAGCTGGGGTACAGCTGACAGAGAGCGGAACTTAAGTGGAGCCGACAGGGCGTGAAGCTTGAGCTTGGGCGGAGCCGGCAGGGCGTGAAGCTTGAGCTTGGGCGGAGCCGGCAGGGCGTGAAGCTTGAGCTTGGGCGGAGCCGGCAGGGCGTGAAGCTTGAGCTTGGGCGGAGCCGGCAGGGCGTGAAGCTTGAGCTTGGGCGGCGCCGGCAGGGCACCAGGCTCTAGGGAGGCCTCCCGGCCTTGAAGGACGGAAGAAGCCTTCTTCCTCCTCCGTTTCTGAGAGGGTGGCACTGAAGCTTCGTCTACCGCCTCTGGGGGCACTGCAACCCCTTCGGCCACCACCGGGAGTGCTGCAGCGTCATCAGCCGCCTCTGGGGGCGCTGCAACTTCTTCGGCCACCACCGGGAGCGCTACAGCTTCATCAGCTGCTCTGGGGGCGCTGCAGCTTCGTCAGCCACCTTCGGGGGCGCTGCAGCCTCTTCGGCCACCTCCGGGAGCGCTGTAGTTTCATCAGCCGCCTCTGGGAGCGCTGCAGCTTCATCGGCCGTCTCTGGGGGAGCTGCCCCCTCTTCGGCCATCATGAGAGGTGCTGCAGCCCCCTTAGCTGAAGAACATGCCAGGAATTCCACAAACCCTTTGAAAGATACCTGACTGCATCCTAGCATGCTCCAGGGGCTAATGGGCTTATCCAGGGCATAATTCAACAGGTCCTTCAGCGCAGCATCATTATACCCCAGCCCCTCTGCCGCATTCCTGAACGCCGGGGAAAACTCCCTCAGCTCGGTCCCTCGTTGGCGGAGGGAGCTCAGGGTCTCCAGCTGGAGCATGCGCTGGTAGAGGGGGCTGGAGAGAGTAGAGACCGGTAGGCGGTGTGAGCCCATTCTCCGCTGAGTCCCCATGTTGGCTGATCCGTTCTGTCACGGTACGTGCGGGGAGATGAAGCGAGGACTCAATCGCTGGAGAAATGGTATTTTATTTTAGTAAAAAATGAAACTAAAACAAACTCAAACCACCCCGAAGGGGAAAAACAGACAGACAGGCCTAAAGCCGCACACATGCAGACGAAACACACACCATGAAAAATGACGGATCAGCACAGGATGACAGACACAAGGAGAATAAATAGGAACCAAACGAGGGAGACACAGGTGGAGCAACTAAAACAATAACGAGGTAACAAGATGGGAGGGGCCAGACAATAGACAGGAGAGAGCACATGGCAACAGACAAACACAACACAAGCCATGTGCTCCCAGAACACAGTCATCTGGTGGCCCTCGTGGGCACACCCGCTGAAGACTGTGACACCACATGCATACATTTTTTTTCTTATAGTTTGACCCTAAATTACACACAGTAAATTAACTTAAAAGTTATCACGTATCTTTAATAGCAGAGGCAAGGTATGTTTCTACTCTGGACCCATCTAGAGCACTGCTATTGTTATTTTGGTTTATGTTGCATTCAGACACCACAACAGCCATAAAGTATGAATCACTGTGTTTCAGTACAAAACCCCTTGCAGGCCTAAAAAATGGCCTAGCAGCTTACCTTACCAGCTGTGATCCAGTTGAGTTATATACCACCTCTCTCAAGAGACGCACACCAAATACATGTGCATTGCACCTGCATACACTCTTACTTATATGCTTTTACAGCCTGAAAACAGCTATTGGTCACCATTTGAAGTTATAATAAACCTGAGAGGGTCATTTGCTTCTCAGACACCACCGAGTCAATCACAGCACTCCGGCTGCTGTCTCTATCGCACATTGTGAATCTGAATGGACTTTTAGAAGCGGGAGCTGACAGTGATGGCTGTCTGAGATGTTATCTGGCACAAAATGAGCTGGGCAAAATGTACTATCCAAAGCAAAATCTATAAATTTATTTTTTCTTGTTGTCCGGTTATGAACGATTGCTTGTGCTTAGAGATTGAGAGGGAAGGGGAGGTGGCAGCATTGATTTTTCTTTACATCCTCATCGTTTATTGTATCGAGGCTGACAAACACGCGCACCGTCAATTAATCAATACACATGAGAAAAAGTCATGGAAGCATTACAAACTCTGTAACTTACAGCTTATCGTTGTAAAGCCAGACAGAGAAAATCATTCAAAGACACGTCCAGATATATAAAAGCATTTACTAACTAAAATCACTAGCATTTCTTGTTTTTGAACAAAAAACAATGGTTAAACCATTTTCTATACCATAGAAAAAACTGCCACAACTTTAAGGACATGAAAAGTTTGATTTTGATTGAAAGATAAATGGCTAGAACATGACAATGAGGTTTATTTTTATATTAAATGAAAACTTCTTGAGGTGGTAGGAAAAATTATTTGCATATTTATTTAACTGATGATTAAACTTGAAGACAATATACACAAGATCACAGCAATTACATTTTATCTCTGATCCTCAAGCCATTTCAGGTATTTTCATAAGAATAATATATTTTTATAATCCAGTGCTAATCGACATAGAATTTATTACAGTATAGAATACTATCAAATATTTTCAGCCTCATTCTATGAAAAGAAGCCAAATCAGATCACAAAAGTAAGTTATTTCAAACACTCAACTGATATTGTGAAGTGAGTTTTTAGTCCATGTGACATCAGTGGTTCAACCGTAATGTTATGAAGCTAAGAGAATACTTTTTGTGCGCAAAGAAAACAAAAATAACGACTTCATTCAACGATGTCTGTATGCGTGTGATGCTGCTGACACGGGAGCTGGCGTTCTGACGTACAACCTGGAAGCGTTGCACCTTGGAATGCATTTGCATGTGTTGTGGTACTAGGCATGGTGTACCACAATGAGTATGAGATTTTTGACGGTATGATAACCTTAAGCAAAAATATCACGGTTTCACGGTATCGTCGTTACAGCTCTAATATGTGTTATTTTAAATGACAGGGTAAAAAAATATATATTTCCATGTGACATCAGTGGTTCAACCGTAATGTTATGAAGCTAAGAGAATACTTTTTGTGCGCAAAGAAAACAAAAATAACGACTTCATTCAACGATGTCTGTATGCGTGTGATGCTGCTGACACGGGAGCTGGCGTTCTGACGTACAACCTGGAAGCGTTGCACCTTGGAATGCATTTGCATGTGTTGTGGTACTAGGCATGGGCGGGTATGAGATTTAGAGAAGTATGATAACCTTAAGCAAAAATATCACGGTTTCACGGTATCGTCGTTACAGCTCTAATATGTGTTATTTTAAATGACAGGGTAAAAAAATATATATTTGTTTTTGAACAACATACAGAATATTAGGAACAGTAGAATTTGTTTATTTTTTCTTTGATTTGTTTCCTAAAAAGAAGAAAAGTAAAGAATCTTTATTTAACCTAAATCTGTAATTACAGTTATTTAATTTTAGTTATATAATTCATATACATAATTTGATTTAATAATAACCCAATTTGAACCAAAAACAGAATGTTCTGACTAGCTTTGAGAAATTATACTACTTGCCCGAACGAAGCAAACAGCAGAAGCTCTGAATGAGACGCAGATTCAGTCTCTGAGAGCAGGAGGCGCTTCTGGAACACCAGATACAGTGTTTTCTTGGTTACCGCTGTAAACAAAGCAGCATTGCGCTGAATACTGCTTTAATATGAACTATACAGAGACGAGATGAAAAGAAAATACCACGTAAACTTTAATGAAGACAGTCAGTTCCCTTCAGAAACACATTCATATAAACCCCCAAATCAATATTGAGGACTTTCTTCCAATAGTTCGTGCATCATGAACACTGAGTGATCTGCCTGCTACAGTATTTTTCTCTGTGTGTCCGTCTTCAATGTCTCTGGCCTGTATTAACGGGCATTTACAGACTTCATATTTTCACATAAATGACATTTTGGAAAATGATTGCATTTGTTTGTACAAGTCCAGATCAGAGACGAGTTGCAATAAGACAAAAAACGTCCAGTTGCCGATCGCGTAAGTTCCTGGGGAAGCTCCTTAAGTTTGGCCATCCTACACACACGTGACTGACCGCTCGCTCGCACAACAGGAGGAGGAGGGGTCGTGTTACTCTCTACACTGCACTCAACCTGAGGGATTCCTACACTTTCAGTCTTTGAGGAAACATGAAAAACAGCGCATACTACAGGAACGGTATAACGGAAAATATTGGTGGTTTTGAAACCGTGAAATTTTCAAATCGCGGTATATCTTGAAAACGGTTATCGGCCCATGCCTATGTGGTACTAAGAGTGAGTAATTCATGGCAGAATCTTCATTTTTGGGTGAACTATCCCTTTAAGAAGGCAGCCGAGTGACTTGACATGACCCACCTTGTCCCACTGCGAGACCCACACTTTGAAAACCCCTGTTTTATAAAACCCTGTTCTCAAAAGATTAGCACAAAAGCATTTGTTTTTAAAAGTTTTTATAACATTTAAAAGTGTCCAGTTTTTTTAATGTTCAGAGAACTTTAAGAAATAAATTTCCCATAACTAGAACATTAGCATACGTTCTTCTGAGGTTCAGACTAAGGTTGCATTGCAAAACATCAGACCTGTATCTGATTTAGGACCACATATCTTAATAGCCCAAATAAGATTTGAAAAGATCATATTCCATGTGGTTTGTGATGCTCACATTGTTATGGAAAATCAGACATATTTTGCATATACGGATTTGCCTTTTGCCTGCAGTCTCAATGTATCCCTAGCCTAAGTTTTCTGAAGCCAACTGATATTTACTGAAAATCTTACCTGACAGCCAACATTCACTTAGGAGCTTAGGAGATAAACAAAATCTTCTTCTAAAAAAAATCATACAGCTTGTGAAATAATTTTATTTTTTTGCCAAACTATCTCTTTAAACTAGTTAAGAAGCTAGGTTTTTATAACATTTAAAAGTGTCCAGTTTTTTTAATGTTCAGAGAACTTTAAGAAATAAATTTCCCATAACTAGAACATTAGCATACGTTCTTCTGAGGTTCAGACTAAGGTTGCATTGCAAAACATCAGACCTGTATCTGATTTAGGACCACATATCTTAATAGCCCAAATAAGATTTGAAAAGATCATATTCCATGTGGTTTGTGATGCTCACATTGTTATGGAAAATCAGACATATTTTGCATATACGGATTTGCCTTTTGCCTGCAGTATCCCTGTATCCCTAGCCTAAGTTTTCTGAAGCCAACTGATATTTACTGAAAATCTTACCTGACAGCCAACATTCACTTAGGAGATAAACAAAATCTCCTTCTAAAAAAAATCATACAGCTTGTGAAATAATTTTCTTTTTTTGCCAAACTATCTCTTTAAACTAGTTAAGAAGCTAGGTGGGAACACCAGTACACATCCCAAGTTGGGGATGAGTATCCAAACACCACATATCTGTTTCACTGCCAAAGTGAAGCTATTTTGGCCCGACGCTTTCATTGCGCAAACCAGACAGTGACATTCGTACTGGAGGGGCAGCAGTGTTAAATATCATCTCCTGCAGTGCAGTCAGCATCACATCAACGTGCAGGGAAAGAAAAAATGTTAATGCCGCCCGCGCTATTTACACAACCTTCGGCAGAGCCGCTTCGCATCGGAGCGGTAAAAACAGAAACCACACGTTTTAATTAATCGTCAACCAAACGAGACAGCAATAAACAGGGTTTGCTGCGGAGGTGCATTCGTAGGTGCAGGAGGTGAGGAGACGAGGGAGAAGTGGAGGAGGAGAGCAGCGCCGGTTAATTACCCAACCATACCCGGGTAAGTTGGGAGCGCTTTGTTCGGCGTTTGAATGACAAAGAAGATGACAGAGGCAGAGGCTCTGGAGAGGCGGCGATCGAATCGGCTGCTTAATAATTGATCTACGAAAGCAGGAGCTTGTTTTGTGGAGATGAGAGCACACCGCCTCATCTGATCCCCGAGCCGCTGGAATCAGAGGGATTGTTTTTGTAATATGCCACCGAATAAGCAGATCAATGCTCTTTTAGCGAGCACAAACATCTCACGACCGAGCCTTACCACAGTGAATTAAAAGCTTCACACTTGTACACACAACACATGGAAAACCACACGCGTTCCCCTTTGCTAAATCAGCTGGAACTAAATTTACATTTTGCACTGCTCAATATGGCGTCAGATAGATTAGACAACATTTTCATCATCATTGAAAGCCCAGACCTACATTAAATGGGTTCTTTTTTTTGCTCCGTCTCACTTTTTCTCTTTCGGTTCGCCTTCTAAACCGTAATGAAGTCAGTTTAAACAGCTATATTCATTTCCTTAATGAGGGAAAGGTCCTTTAATGCTTTTCTCCAGTGAGGCAGAGGCTGTGTGGGCGCTAATAAACACAACTCACAAAAACAACATCTCTTAAGCGAGTATCTGAGGCCTTCGCTAATTTTTTGTTAGCATTTAATTATACTTCAGCATTATGACTGACATTATTAGCGCTCTCTCTGGGAGGATGTAATTGAAAGTAATTTTACATTAAAGCTAAGTCTGAAGTGCTCTCGTGAATAAAAAAACATCCAATGCGATGTTTTGGACGTTAATGTCATTGGCGATCAGAGGCGGACTTAACCATTAGGCAAAGGCAGGCGACCGCCTTGGGCCCCCAAAAGCAAAGGGCCCCCTAAAATTCTTTTTATATGCGAGATGCGCGTTCAGTGCGGACGCGCAAGTGGTTGCTGTGGTGTTCATTACCACGACAACCGTCTGTGCGTCCGCGCTGAACGTGCTTCTTAGCAAAAGTAGGGCGATGTAGAAAATGGGGACGGAATCCCGGAATCTATTCATAAAAACGGAATTTACTGTGTAACGCGGAATGTGACGGAATGAACGGCGCAGCCGCGCGTTTCGTTTGTTAGTTTGCTATTTAAGCACCTGCAACGCTCTCGGTTGTCGTCTGTAGTAGCTAAATAGTATTTTTGCCATTTAATATTCACATACATTAGTCCATATCGCGTTTTGATTGAAGTGTAGGCCTACTGAATTGCATTTGATTTATTCATTCAATATTTGACGAATTCCGTGACATTGCTCGTTACACAGTAAAC
>NW_015505251.1:866-5985 GCF_001515645.1 Sinocyclocheilus grahami | reverse complement strand
AAATGGAAAGCACAGAATTTGGGCCCTAAGAATGTAATTTTTGTTAAACTTTTAATAGGCCTAAATTGCTGTTAAATTAAACAAGTTTCATGATTTTAATTAATTAGACATGTTTTTTGTTAAAATGTAATATAGTCATCCAGAAAAATTTAAATGAAAAAAAAAAAAAAACTGAATCCAGAAAAATTTAAATCTTAAATTTAAATAAATCATGCATATTGTGCATATTATATAGGGCCTATTTTAATTTTTTTAAATGGCGCTCACTCGTTTTGGTGAAAGACCCAAGAAGGACACTTTCCACACAGGCACACTTCATGTTTGGTTAAAATAATCCTTAAGCATGTAAATTTATAATTTCCTTCAGTTTAATTTAAATGTGCAATTAAAATAAATATAAAAATAAATGTATATTTTAAAGTTTAGAATTAGACAGCCTTGCATTGTGTAGACAATTGCATAGTGAAAATTACCCCAACGCACCACCTAGTGTCCAACCTACTTTAATACTATGATAACCTGTTTAAATATGAACAAGGTTACAACATTAAAGAAATCCTTTATTTATAACATGTACATGAAAAATCTAAAAGATTCGACACAACTATGAGGCACGGTCGTACAGCAGCGAGCAACAGTGAAAGAAACCTCAAGGTTGTAAATGTGTGAAATTGTATAGGGCCCCATTCCTGTATTTTGCCTGTGGCCCCCAAATCACTAAATCCGCCCCTGTTGGCGATACAACATGGTGTTTCGAAATCTGTTGAGAGCGATGTAACCACTTTAAAGAGCCAAAGACTGTTTAAAATGTTGCAATACCTTTAGAAGATATTTTGAAGAATGTTGGTAACCAAACAGATTCGATTCCCATTGACTTCCACTGTATGGTCAAAAAATACAACGTAAGTCAATGGGGACCAAAACAACATCGGATCCCATTTTCTTTCTATGTATGGAAAGGGAAAAAAAAGATACAGATCATGTAATTTGTAATGTTGTAATAATGTATGGAAAAAGGTTTTTTATTTATTTTATTTTTTTAACATATATGCATGGCATGCATTTTTAAAATGATCTTCTTTTGTTTTCCACAGAAGAATGAAAGTCATATAGGCTACATTTGAACTGACATGTCAGAAATGTTTATTTTTGAGTGAACTATCCCTTTAAGATACTTTCTCAGTTCCATTTTACTGTGAAGAGACAATTACAACGAGGTCGAAAAGTCGCAAAAAAAAAAAGGCTTAAAAATGAACATGAATTTCAGAATGTCTTACTCTTTGACAAGATGCATAAACTCCACAACTTTGTAAGAAACTTGATGGTCATGTGGATCAAGCATGTTTTTAAAATGATCCAAAAAAGCATCTTGTGATTCAACAAAAGCATGAAACATCTAACCATCTAACATCTAACCAACTGCACAGAGTCACATGATCAATGCCACTCATTTACATTCAATTGACCTAATGTCAAATAAAATCTGAAAAACTTCCTTAAATCCAGAAACCTACATTTTTTTTTAAGAGTATTTATTTCAAGGTTTCATTTTTCTTTTTTATTCTAGATTTTCATTGTGTCCTAAAATCTGTACAAAATCCAATGATCACGGTCACAAATTTTCTTAATCAATTAACAATGTAAAAACTAAAACCTTCCTATATTTTAATGTGGACTCCACTGTACAAGTAAGCCAATTGTAGGCTGATTTACCTGAAAAGTGAACTGAGTAGGTATCTTTATATAGAGAGTGAGCTCTGAGTCAGACACAATCTGTTTCAACGCAGCTTCCTCCACAGTGTTACAACACCAGAAACCGTTAATTTTTTCAACTAGCCTTTGTTTACAACATCAACATAAAACAAGCAGCGCTCACATGCTCATCCTCCTTTTCCAGTGTGTTAATTCTGGGAGTTACAGTCCGCCTTAAGGCAACAAATCTGGTGTGAAACCCCATCACTTTAATTAACAGTGATTACAAATTACACCGTTCAGCGTAAGAACTAACGAGAGATACAGGCCATAGATAGTGATGTGCTTTACAGCTTGAAAGCGGCAGACATTACTCACCTATTCTGAATGAGAGCGGGCCACTGGTGGCGTTTCTCACCCACATGGCTAAGAAGAGCAGAAGCGCCCAGGCTGCGAGCATCTTCTTTGACTCCTCATGGGTCCAGCCCTGGGGGTCCCCCTTCACACAGCCACCTGCCACACCAAACACAACAGCAACACTTCAGAAGAATAGAAAGTATGCTTTTCAATCAAAGGAGTTACATGCGCATATGCTACAATAGCTTGTTGGTGCCAAAATAAATCAAGTTTATTTCATTGTGGTAAGCATTGCTAAACTTATTTTGGTCCCTAAGGACACTGTAATTGGGTATTCTTTTCTAACTTAGAAAATAAACTTTCTTAAAACATTTTTTCTTACACTTTGTCAACAAAAATGTCCAAAAGTGTCTAAGAATACATTACAGGAGAACTCTGTCATAATTATTCCCACCATTTCTATTTCAACCATATATCTCAAATGATTTATTGTGGTTTATAGCAGTCTGTGGTGGAAATGACAGCTCTGGAAAATAAATTTTTGGATTAAATAATGTTTCCATTTCCATTTTTATATATTTAATCATAGACAATACACATAAATAATACATAAAAGCAATGCAAAATGTGGTGGCTAATTTTCATCCCAGGGCAGTAAAGTAAAGTAAAGTAAAGTAAAGTAAAGTAAAGTAAAGTAAAGTAAAGTAAAGTAAAGTAAAGTAAAGTAAAGTAAAGTAAAGTAAAGTAAAGTAAAGTAAAGTAAAGTAAAGTAAAGTAAAGTAAAGTAAAGTAAAGTAAAGTAAAGTAAAGTAAAGTAAAGTAAAGTAAAGTAAAGTAAAGTAAAGTAAAGTAAAGTGTGACCCTGGACCACAAAACCAGTCTTAAGTCGCTGGGGTATATTTGTTGTAATAGCCAAAAATACATTGTATGGGTCAACATTATCGATTTTTCCTTTATTCCAAAAATCATTAGGATATTACGTAAAGATCATGTTCCATGAAGATATTTTGTAAATTTCCTTATGTAAATATATTAAAACTTAATAAATTTAGTGCTTCATTTTGACAACTTTAAAGGCGATTTTCTCAATATTTTGATTTTTTTTGCACCCTCAGATTCCTAGTTCATAGTTGTATCTCGGCCAAATATTGTCCTATCCTAACAAACCATACATCAATGGAAAACTTATTTATTTAGCTTTTGATGTATTTTATTTGTGATGTATAAATTGACCCTTATGACTGGTTTTGTGGTCCAGGGTCAAAAATAAAGTAAAATAAAATAAAAAATAACCTCTAATTGAGGTTAATGTCATAGTTAGCATTTACACATGGTAAATACGCACAATTAAATAACATTTTCACACTTTTTGCATAAATGAATCCACAAATGAAATTATCCACATTATTTTCTGATTATTTCATTCTTTGTTTAGATTATCACAGTTTTACCTGACAATTGTAAAAAATTGAATTTCCATATAGGAAGTCAGAGTCTGGGACAATGGTGAAACAGTAAAATCTATACAAAAAAGCATTCTAGAGAGAGAGAAAAAAGCAAAAATAAACAAAGCATAGAGATGTGTTTACAAAATGGTTATAATGTGACCACTACATAACAAAAATGTGAAATGTATTAGTAAAAAAAAAAATCAACCCTTCGAACATAAAAGTCTTCGAAGTTGAAGAAACGCTTTATCATAACAAACTCTTCTGGAAATGATAATGGTTTTCTTCACCTAAATAGAATGTTCCTAGTAAATTACCCAAAAAATGACTAAACGAGAACCATATACAGTAATTGCCTTTGCTGGCAATTCCAAATGTTTCATGAAATAAATTCAGCTTCTGTAAAACAATTTCATATCTCATGCTGCTGTACTGTTTGTTAAACTCACAGCTGCTTATTACCACAGTAGAGACAGACAACGTAACAAGAGTATCTCCGCGTCTAATTGCAGTTATGATTCATGTTGCTACAAACATATGTTTCATATCAGCTGCATTATCCACATATAATTAAAAAGAACAATCAGATGAGCAACTTGAATCAGACAATACTGATACTTATCCCATTCACAAAAGAGCAGTATAGATTTTTTTATTTATACAAGTTTAACATCTATTCAAGAGAGTTATGACAAGAATACATTGGGATGTAAAATGCTTTGCTTACTTTAGAAGAAAAACATAAATCACATATATTCATTTTTAGGGATGCACCGATACCGATAGATAGAGAGCACTGAGTGGATTGAGCACGCAGCTGCACAGATGCGCAAGCTTGTCGAGTGAATATCTTACAGACATCACTGGAAAGTCTGTAGTTCGGTCGGATATGTCAAAAGCAAGTAAGTAAAACAATGCACAAGTTACTTAAGTTATTTGACGGTAAGGAAAGAGAGAGAGAGAGCAAGAGAGAGAGAGTCCGAGAGCGCGCACTTCTGTTGCATGATCTTGATTGCTGCTTGCTCCATTAGTGCATGCATTTGGATTAAAACTAAATCGTAAATATAAAACAAACAAAAATTATAGGGGCATTCACTATAAACAGCATTTATTTTAAACATCAAGCATACACAACTTTATTTAAAGCAGAAGTGAAACTAGCAGACTAGGCTGTAAGTGTCTCTCTCATTCTGCACCAATGCAAACGTGTGCGCGCTGCGTATGTCCATGTACACTGCGCGTGATGCAAATTACATCACCAAAATAGTACGCGTGCACTCATATAATGTATAACGAGTGGTTCCCTGCATTATTTTAGGAAAACGTTTTGTGATTACAGTATATTGAGCTGCTGCAATGGAGCCATTAAAATGAACAGTGAAAGTAACAAAAGCTTATACAATACATTTTAACAGGTATAAATAAGTGTGGAAATAACTGGAGGTAATATCTGTTTGATAAATGAAGCCAACTAACATGATTCATATTATTATTATTATTATTATTATTATTATTATCAGGGGAGCCGCTGCGGTTTCTGGGCCCCCTGGACAGCATATTCACTTGGGCCCCCGGTGGGGGGTGGGTGCATTTCAGACCGATTTTTTTCAGGCCAATTTTCA
>NW_015505251.1:0-576 GCF_001515645.1 Sinocyclocheilus grahami | reverse complement strand
CTATTATGCTCTTTTACAAAGTCTTGATTTTGTTTTAGGGGTGTATTAGAACAATCATACTCGGTTGTTCGAAAAACACATTATTTTTAAACACATATTTTACATTATTACAACACCTCTCTCCCCAGTCTGGCATGAACTCCAAATGAGTCATTCATTGTAGTTTTTGAAAAGTGATTTCTGCTAAATAAAATATCTCCTTTTGAAGTGGACTTTGAGCTTTGTAACTTTGCAGATCTTTTTTTATGCTCAAACAGCAACTACAGACTAACTAAAGTTGAAAAAGTGAAAAAGCATAATAGGACCCCTTTAAAGGAATAATTCATCCAAAAATGAAAATTTGCTGAAAATTTACTCATCCTCAGGCCATCCAAGATGTATTTGAGTTTGTGTCTTCATCTGAACAGATTTGGATAAATTCAGAATTGCATCACTTCATCACCAATTAAGTCATGTTAATTGTAGGATTGTCAAATTGATTGTGATTAATCACATCCAAAACGTCTCAGGTTACGTATGTAACCCTAGTTCCCGTTCAGTCGGTCACTCTCGACGTCACGTCGGAGGACCGACGAA
>NW_015505250.1:2031966-2033866 GCF_001515645.1 Sinocyclocheilus grahami | reverse complement strand
CACACACACACACACAGACAGACATTCTCATGGTTATGTCTTTGTTCTGACTTCCCACATCAGCAGCTGCGTCCATCTGTTCCTAATTTCAGTGTCAGTCACTGTCTGCAGGGAAAGCAAGCAAAACTGCCTGATTCAGTGATCCAGTGTTCCGTTTGGCCGTCTGGTGATCATTTTATCAATGCAACCCAGCATCTAGACATCAGAATATATCAGAACTGGACTTTGTTAAAACTGACAAGCAGTAAATATTGTATGTTGGTGAAGAGAATCTAAAAGCGAGAGTCTTAAAAATATTTTGTGGCAGAGGTCATACAATCAAATGACTTCAGTTACGAGAAACTTCTCACAGCTGCCTTCCGCGTACACTGACCGTAGTTTAGCACACCATATGCTTGATATGAACAATAATAACTAAAGCTTTTTATTTGTTCTGCTAGTGAAGATCTTGAACTCTGGGAGCTTCCTGTGACTAATGACCTAACTTCAGAGGGTTTATGTACAACTTAATGTAAAAGAACTTTATATATCTTTTTCATTATCAGTTTTTTTCCCTTATTTTCAAGAAAAAAAAAATTCTAAACATCCTTAAACGAAGATGTATAAGATATATTTATATTTTACATTTAAAAATTATATGGTGCTAAATTAAAAAAAAAATATATATATAATCATTTGCTGTGTCTATAAATACATAAATATAAATTATTTAATAATAATTAAAAATAAATTAAATTATTTATTATATACTAATTTACTGGAATATGGAAATCTGTTTCTGCCATAGAATAAACAAATAAACAAACAAACAAAAATAAATAAATAAATAAAGGTAATTGCTACTTTAAAAAAAAATCTTTATTCTTATTTTTCGCAATTCTGAGAACTCAGAATACAGAGAAAAAGTCAGAATTATGAGATATAAACACAGAATTGCTATGTAAACTTACAATTGCAAGATATAAACTCTAAATTCTGACTTTTTTCTCCTAGTTTTTCCCCCCGTAGTTGACATATCATAATTCTGAGTTTATCACAAATCAAACATTTTTTTCTCTGAATTCTGAATTTACTTCTCGCAATAGTTTTTTTCCTCACCATGGAATAAATAATAAACAAAGATAACAATTGTTATTTTATATCTAACAATTCTGACTTTTCTTCTCAGAACTACAAGTTTATATCTTGCAATTCTTTCTGAACTACGAGATATAAATGTAAAATTGCTTACATTGTCTTAATTGTGTAATTAAATGTACTTTTTTTAAATTCTGCGGTGGAAACAAGCTTCCAACACAAAACTGCTTAAGAAAATAACTTCCCACAGAGTAAACTAACATATTAAATGAAAATCACTGAATGAAATGGAACTAGCAGTCACATATCTCACACATGAAAATGACCCAATGATTTCATTTCTAATAATGATCTTATTTAATGATAATAAAAAAATCTTTCTCTTATCATTAATGTGTAGAGCTTCTTTGATAAAGTACTCCTCATTCTCCCCCATCAGCTATATCTAAAATAAATGACTTACATCCTGTACTGACAGAATGAAGGAACATCCTTTGAATCAACTTACAGATAAGGCTAATGTGGGAAAGTCTATTCTTTATCCTTGAGTTTGTTAACTGGTGAGGGAAAAAAGCACCAAAAGTTTTTCAAATCACAAAGACCTGGAACAATCCAATGAGGTGGACAAAAAAAATTTATAATCAAAGTTTGTTTTCCATAAGCACTTAGGATATCTAAATGACTGATTCTATAAATGAATTGAAAACAGATGTCTTGAACAACTGACTATGTATCAAGAACTGGTATATTTAGCTATTAAGTTGTTTTTATTTGTAATAATAGTACATTGGCTGCGCTAGTAAGAAGAGGTTAAGAACATTGT
>NW_015505250.1:2028429-2030052 GCF_001515645.1 Sinocyclocheilus grahami | reverse complement strand
ACATAGCCTTATACTGACATAATCTTAAACAGATAGTTTATCCAAAAATGAAAATTCTGTAATCATTTACTCACCCTTGTTCCAAACACAACTTTTTTTGAAGAATATTGGTAACCAAACACTTTTGGGTCCCATTCACTTCCATATATGGAATAATAAAACGTAACAGATAATGATAATGTCATCGCAATATTTGCACACTTTCTTACTTCTATTTACATACTGAATAATGAGCTGTCTTGTCTTTCTTGCATGTATTCTGCAATTTATTGCCGCCTTCACACAACTATTGATTCTGGTGAGACTGAAAGATGGGGAGAATGCCAAAGTGGCTCTGGTGTACAGCATTTAATTTATGCAAAACCAAACCTAAAACATAAACTTACCTAAAATCATCTCCTTTCATCCATGTTCATTCAAAGGAGAGCACCTTAAAATGAATCATTTTGGGTCTGAAATCACAGGTACATTGTATATGTAGATTTGATATAGAATTAGTCACTCTAAAAGAAGATTTACAATCAAGATTGAGGTTTACTTTAATATGGCTTTACTGCAAAAAATATTACATATCAGATGCATGGAAACGTGTTGCTAAGTTCAAATGGACTTCTCTCTGAGGGTGCGTCTTTGGCTTCTCGGTTGAGTGCGTGAGCATGTTGTCACATCTGTAGGTTGTCAATGGCGGCTGAAATGATGATATTACAGATCCCGTCCATGATGTAGGTCTCAGAGGTGGCACGCCAGCAGAGTAATCGCAATGTGACTGATTTCATTTGTCTGCAGCATCGGTGAACTTGGGGCAAGAACTGAGCCGTTGGGGCAGATTCCACACTTAAGGGAGAAGAGATTCGGCCGGATGAAACAAAGCCAGCTTTCCATCGAGTGTTCCAGTCAACAGCTGTGAACAAAAAAAAAAGACATCACTCATGAAACATCCTGTTGCAGTGTGAATAAGTTCATGATAAAACCTATGAGGTCCTGAATGATTCAAGTGAAGTGAAGTGCTTGTTTGCAGTTATTAATTCCAAAAGTGCTGTTTAACATAATCAACGGCATAGTTTGGGCAATTTCGTAATCCAATATTATCGCAAAACCACAGACAAAACAGACACATTACATTTCATAACAACACATCTGCCATCCTAATGATGGGGTAAAAGGGTTGATGGTTTTCATTTATTTATATTTGCCAATAAAAATGTTCTGAAACTTTTATGTCCTGCACTTTGAATTGTGCTCTCCTGAAGACAATTAGCAATTTAGTTATGAAACCCCATTTAATCAGGAGTTTGTTTACTGGAATTAAACCAAGTTCGTATTTTCTATTGACTCTCTATATCTTTTTATGTTTTGACAGAGACAAATCAGAAGCAAAACTTCATAAGTATGTTGTGACATGCAGTCCCGAAGGGTGAAGGAGCACAAGGTGCCTAGAGGGTTTTAGATTTGGGGTAAGAAGAATGACCTCATCGCTTTGCCAAAGGTGGGAAATTGTCCAGTCAGGTTTTACAGAGTGACATGAAACTGTCTTGGCAGCGGTCTGTAGTGGGTTCTGAACAGAGAATGTCACATACCTGCCTTTAAAGGGGTCATATGATGCGATTTAAATTTTTCCTTTCT
>NW_015505250.1:2026506-2027248 GCF_001515645.1 Sinocyclocheilus grahami | reverse complement strand
ATAATGTTCTTTTTAGCAACATCATATGACCCCTTTAAAGTCTTTTGAAAGGCATTTAAAGACATCTGAGAGGCAAATTACTTATATGATCTGGTCTGGTAAAAAAAAAAAAATACTGTTTCAAACTTCTTTATTATCACAGAATTTGATCTGAGAAAGATTAGAGATAAATCATCTCCATACAGTGCAATCACCTTTCAGAATATATTAAACTCCATGAAGCATTTCATTGTTCATTCTCTTCCTCCAGTTCATAATTTCATAACAGTGTTTAAACTACTGTACTTCTTTACTGAGGTGTTTACTGTCCATCCATGCAAAATCATTGTACTTGTACTTTATAGGGGTCATGAACTGAGAAATCAAAATTCTCTTGATGTTTTGACATATAAAAGGTCATTGTACTGTAAAAACATCCTGTAAGTTTCAGGACTCAAAACTTTCAAAACAATATTTCCAGAATTTTAATGAAGGTGGAAACCTTGTATCATGCCTAAAACAAACAAGGAGTGCTTTTTGTGTTATCTGAATTTAACTATTCACACTCTTAAAAATCAGTTATCTTATGTAACCTCTTAAATATAACAAATAAAAAACATGCAAGCGTAGTACAAAATATTATAGTTGCTTAGTTATGAAGATATTTTAATATTTCAATGGAAAATATTAGAGTTGGACAGATGCATTTTGTTGTGTAGAAGAATGCAGAAAGAAGTTTCCATCATAAAATCTACATAAAAAA
>NW_015505250.1:2024147-2025042 GCF_001515645.1 Sinocyclocheilus grahami | reverse complement strand
ACGGTAAAACTCAACTGTTTAACTCTAGGGGAGATGGAAAATGAGACTATTTTCAAAAACGGTGGAGTGTTCTTTTAATGTCACAGAAGGGTCACACCTCTGCACTAACTTCCACAGGAACATCTCAGACTTGGCTTATGGGTAGTGTCTGCCTTAACGGAAAGTCTCTCTCACTCTCTCTCAAGCCTATTAGGTGGTCAAGCTCTGAGCATTTGAAGAAGGAGACATCAAGGCTAACTCAAAGGGATTATACTTTCAGAAGTATACATAGTAGTTGTCTTATTTGGACACCAAATGCGTGAGTCACACACTGATATATTCATGTGCGCAAACCACTGTATAAACAACTTCATTTTTCTTACCTTCTTCATCTGCCAGTAATGACTCATCCTTAAATGTCCTAATATCACAAAAAGCCAGTGTTTTGAAAAGAGGAACTTAACTCGAACAATTGAATTAAATACTATACACAGTGACTTTTCACAATACGGACTTCTGTAAGTGGCTGAATAACAAGCAAAAGTAGGTTACAGAGGCTGACTGCAATATCTTCCTTGTGTTATTATGTGAATAATAGGTCTAACATAAACACAAAAAGCTACTTTTTGACATCACATTGCTTAACATTACAAAAGTGAGTGAGACAGAATACTGAATTAGCAGAGGAAAAACCTAGCGCTAAAAGAATATTACACCTGAAATACATTAAAAAGGGGAATGTCCTGGAATGAGGATGACATCTGCTTTGGCAGAGACTACTGCAACATTACAGACCGCATCTGCAATGCAAAATGGGATGATAACCTCATTTTGAATGCTATAAAGTGCCCAGTTACACTATGATGCCAAGGGCCAACTGCTGACCAAGTATTTCTAAAATATAATTTAATAAAAA
>NW_015505250.1:2022124-2022833 GCF_001515645.1 Sinocyclocheilus grahami | reverse complement strand
AAAAAAAAGTATTTTGCTTGTAAAGTGCACCTAATTCAATGATGTTCTGATATTAAGTGTGACTTTGCTATCCAAATATTGTTTGGGGCCACTGTATGTTTTAAAAAGGATCTAGTAGAGAAAAGAATTGAGTTGCCATACATGGCAGTAAACACTATGGGAAAAGAAACTTTAGTACACTTCACTGTGCGAGTAAAAACAATGTAAGCTGATTTGACTGATGGGAGTACATTTCGAATTGGATATCTAATCACATTCCTCATATAAAAGTGTCCGCTATGTTCAAATAAAATGAGACCTGCAAGTGAATGCATGTAGACTTATGAACTGAGCTTTTAAACTCCACAGATCTCTGTATCTGAGCTAGTACAAGAGCGACCACTAAGACTTTCCACTTCCAGTCTTGGAAATCTGAATGAATAAGAGCTTGTAACAGGACAAAGAAAAAAAAGCAAAAGAGTCCATGAAAATCCCAAGGCCATGTGCATATCAATACCAGCTCGAAACACAAGGACCAATTCACACAGAAGAATTTAAGACATATTATGGGACTGGATGTGATTACACCTATCAAAAGGAATGAACACTGAACCACTTTGTGAATCAGAGGCCGCCAAAAACGAAGACAGCCAAAGATTTGTTTATATTTTCCCCAAAAAAATAGGAACATGGCATTTTTTGGTCTCAAAATGGGGAAATAAGCTTCAAA
>NW_015505250.1:2019890-2020700 GCF_001515645.1 Sinocyclocheilus grahami | reverse complement strand
TTTTTTTTTTTTTAATTCACAAAAATTAGTTCAAACAATGGTGGTGGACCCTCTGCTGCACCACTGTGGACCCCGCAAGATTTAATAAAGCCCAACTGCCCAACTATACACCACCTGAATCCAAAGGGACATCATTCCAGAACTATACTGTGGTGTTGAGCACCTAATGCAGAGCAGGTGCATGACATTCTCTTTTGTCAGGGCTAAAACATAACCATGAAACTAGAGTCTGTACTCCAGTATGGTTTTTCAAGGCCATCTCCGCGAAATATGATGCTGCATCTGTTTCTGGCCTCAGACAAGTAATTCTTTCAAAAGCTCATGCTGATCATTTAAAGTGCTACATCCTGACCTCCTACACACTCCAACATATAAACAGATGCACCAATGGATCATTCAGAGCATGTGCTGTCAAAGCCTGTAATTCAGTTTTATATTTTCTATGTGCTAACATGAAACAGATAAATCATTTGGGGATCTCTGAAAGATGATATGATGTGGCTTTATACAAGACTCACAGTCGCATTTACAATACAGACTCCCCAGAAAGACGTGATTGGTGTGACCAATTAATGTCATCTACACAACCACAATGTTTGTAAATCATTCATGTGGGTTTCAATTGTTTATCCAGGACCCTTTCAGCCCGATGTGTGGTCACACATTGATGGTTTGCACACAAAAGTTCTCATTTTTCACAGACACATTTTGACCCAGATTTGGACTTGGTTTTCTATTCTCATTATCTTTCTCAGATTCATCCGACTATAATCCTTCTGTTTTAATGTGTTTTGCAGGACAATATGCATT
>NW_015505250.1:2017231-2017632 GCF_001515645.1 Sinocyclocheilus grahami | reverse complement strand
GGTATATGAGTGGAGCACTCACATGGGCCGCGAGCGACTGAGCGGGATAATACCATACAGTCTATGGCTAATACACACACGCATAGAGCGGGATAACACACACACACACACACACACACACGTGAATCCTGAGCGGTGAACTCATTTTCGGCAGCCGGAATTTCTGTGCATCTCTAATTATTGGCGGCATTAGAAAGGGATATTATATAATAGCTGCTTTTTTGAACATTTTAGCAATTTAAAAATATAAAAAAATGATTTTTTACACAGCACCCCTGCTCTCGACAGACCCCGGTTGGGAAACACTGGGCTAAATAATGCCGCAAGTGGGGCTTGAGGAAGTGACGTCGCTTGCCTCTGCGCAGTGCGACCTGATGCAGCCCCTGAAGCGAGACACAGGA
>NW_015505250.1:2014750-2015603 GCF_001515645.1 Sinocyclocheilus grahami | reverse complement strand
TCTCCCTCTCATGGCCCAGTGAAACAGAGACGTGAGCACATGCTGAGCTCACTCCAGAGTGCTTTATAAATCCCACACATTTGCAATGCATGAATCACACTTTCCCTTGCAAAAACGTCCTGTAGCACTAAACCAAAGAATACATTTTACAGCCCTGTAAATTACCCTCCCTGCGTTTCACTGTCCAAGGTTACAGCACGTTCGCATCCACCACTGATCAAAAACGGTTACAGTGAGATGGCTAATTTGTAGTTTAAAGACAAGGTCCTGTCATGTTGTTCCAAATCCATATGACTTTTCTCATTTAAATTACAATGAATGGGGAATACAATGAATTATCAGGGAATAATGACTTAAATGTTCAACTATTTGTCATATATTATCTTACTTCAGAAGACTTTGAATGTAGTAGTATATGAGTCGTATGGACTACTTTTACGACTCTTTTATGGTGGTTTTGCATCCTTTTTGAAACCTCTACGCCTCAGCCCCGATTCATTTTAACTGCACGGAAAAACTTCAACAAAAACTTTCTTTTTTTCCTACATGAACTCCAACAAATGTCTTTGTTTGATTCTCATGTTCACGTAACATTGCGATCTTCCACAAAAGAAGGTCGTACAAACTGAGGGTGGGTAAACTGTTCTTTTAAATGTTACTTGAAAGGGAATTTCTTCCTGCCTATTTTTTAAATGCATGCAATTGATCTTATACTTGATTCACAGTCCTCCATACACTCAGGAACACAACACATAATATCTCTAACGCTACTCAAAGAATATACCAAAAAACAAACAAAAAAACAGTTCCTTCCTCAAAATGCACCTTTAGCACAGTTGGCGAAAAGATTCAC
>NW_015505250.1:2012241-2013510 GCF_001515645.1 Sinocyclocheilus grahami | reverse complement strand
TAAACATCAAATTTTCATTTTTGGGTGAACTATCCCTTTAAGGTCAAACATAACTGATATCAATAATGAGTCAAATCTCCCATGCGCTTTGTGTAAAGAGCACTATTTGTGTGGCGTGCTGAGTTGATGCTTATGTACGTAGACCTTCCAAATTAGTCACTTATGTGTTTCCATGACAGTTAGGATGCTGACTTAGAAGTTAGTTGCCTATGTAGGTAATGGCAGCTCACTTGGTTTTGAAACAGTGCTTGATTACATTGCTTGCAAAGCAGCAAGCTGTTTTTAGATATTTGACAGTCTGGTTCAGGAATGTTCTAAATTCCTAACCTATTAAATTTGTAATTCTTATAATTAAAACCTATAAGTAATTCAGCCCAAAGCTATATGATGATAATGTACACATTGTTTTGTAGATAATTTCAGTCATTCAGGTTGTGTGATCTTCTGTGGTCTTGTTTTCCTATGGCTATTGGCAGACTTAAATAAATGAAACTGGTTACTAAAATGACCTAAAACTTTAACACTAGTCTTTAGCTGCACTGGTATTTCTTCAGTAAAATGAGTTGTTTTAGACTTGTTGTTTAATGAGTTTTTACCTCTGGTTTGGCAGGGTTGAAAGCCACATTCAGGACTGTTTCAGAGTGTCTCGGGAGCTTATGGAGAAAGTTGCTGCTGCGTGTGTCATATATATAGGTCTGGAAGAAAGGTTAAAAAAACAAAGTTTCAGCACAGCACATAAAACACATATTATTAAAATCAATATTAACTAAACTGCTCACCTCATTAAATATTCACACACTTTGTAAAATCATAGAAACCTTCACATACTATTGTTAGCTTCAGCAGACTTAAAAAACAAAAACATAAAAAAATAAAATAAAATCGTAACAACCCCAAACTTTTGAACAGTAGTGTAACTGTTCTTTAACATGGATTTATAGCATATTATTTACAGCATTACCAAATGAATGAAAAGGTTAATAAGGCCATAGATGATTCAGAGAAGATCTACAGTATCTGTCAGTAACATGGATAAACACAGGAGATGAATCTCAGCAGACTGGTTGGATGTCTCCATATGTTTCTTATTCAGGCCTCTTAGGAAATACACTAAGGGTGTTCTGTGGAAGACACAGGTCTCGGTGCCAGAAAGAAGCCAGAGATCGCTAACAGGTTTTTGCAACATCCAATTATGTGTATATTTAAGGCATTTAGCAGATGGTCTTATCTAGAACAACTTACAAATCAACTTCAGCTTGCTTTAGCTTC
>NW_015505250.1:1988310-2011156 GCF_001515645.1 Sinocyclocheilus grahami | reverse complement strand
TGTTACTAAATCATTAGCTCATCCATGAACATGATTTCTGCCCGAAGTCCCGTCGGATTGCATCAGCTGTGGGGACGACAACTCTCGTGATTCCACACTCAGTCACGGCGTCATCAAACTATGCCTTTGTCTCTTTGTTTATTTTGAATACGCGCCCTCTAGCGGCGAAAATTACATATTGTGCCTTTAAAGCTCTTTCCTGTTCAAGTTTTATTCTAACCAGCTACCAACAACGTTTTTGTCAACGTTTGGTTTTTATCGTTACTGTGTTTTGCTGGGTAGCTCCGCCCACAGTGAAATCTAATTGGTCCAAATGCATTGCTAAAGTTCTCTTACATTCCTCCACTTACTTTTGATCTTAAATGGATAGTTCACCTAAAATTCTATCATCTGTTTCGTAATCATATCGTTCCAAATGTGCATGCATTGCTTTCTTCTACTGAACACAAAAGAAGATATTTTGAAAATGTCTCTTTGGTTTTTTTGACCATACAATCTACTCTCATTGTATGTTTCACAGAAGAAATTCACAACAACAACGACGGTGCATAAATGATGACAGAATTTTTATTTTGGGGTAAACATCCCCTTAAAATGCTTATGATAAGTAATGGCAACACAGATGCTTAAAAGTTTAGGAAAATAGCACAACTTGCCATGTTTTCCATGTCCTCACTCCTAGATGTGGTCAGAATCAATCACTTTTTGTTGATCATACTTGTATTTGTTGCTTATGGCTTAAACATAATGTGGCTTGGAATTAATGCAATAATGGGGTGATGATAAGAGTTCCTTTTCTGTGATTGTCTTGTGAAATATAAAATATATCAACAAATTCATCTGGCTTATAGAAGTCTCAAGACAGCCACAAATAACAGCATAGTAGCTCACTACTGTTGTCTCGGTTCGGCTTCCAAGAAACACTGGAAAGCAGGCGGGGCTGTGGAGATCTTCTCAAAACTGTCCTGCTTTACCCAGTACCGGCGATTAATAACAGCTATCAACACTGCACATATTATTCCACTGACTTGAGCAAAGACTAAACACACATACACAAACAGAGCAGAGATGGCAATCCTCCCACATTGGTGGAGCAAATGGTGACATACAGTATATGGAAAAGTAATTGTTCAAAAAGACTAAAAATCTTCATTTCAAAATTTGGATTTTGACAAAATGCAATTTGCTTGTAAATTTAATGACAACAGCACTCAAGCTGCATGAACTCCACAATTTTGTGTTTGAAAAATTTGATGATCATGTACTCCAGTGTGATGTGAGAATAAACCAAAGAGCATCTTTGGACATCTGACCATCTGTATAAAAACATTAATATAATCAATTTAATTTGAAACTATTCAAACTGTGTTCAATTGACCAAGAAATAGTGCCTTAGTAATCTTTTCTGTGAAAACCTAAATCTAGGTCATTCATAAGCGTTCGCATGAGACAAAACCCACTATTGCGAGTCATTTTTCATGAAATTGAGTAACATCCACAGTTTATTTTGAAGGCCACTGGGACAAAAGCTCTGTAAAAGATACTTTTTTCTCAGATCTCTTTTAACAACAGAACACCATGAAAGCATGGATATCTTGCTGTTTTCCTCATATGAGCTAATTGTTTTGACAATTCTGGCAAAAAGCACAAGACATGGAGGAGCTCAGCAGTAAATGTGATGCAGCTGCTGGATATGATAAGACATACTCAGAGAGGGAGAATTAAAGAGGTCAAACGGAAAAAAGTGGTCCAGCGATACAGAGATGATTGTAGGTTCCTCTCAAGATCCCCCTCTAGATAGCGTTTGTGGTGTGAATTTAATGCACTGTTTAATGCAGTCTTTCCAATCTATCTATCTGAAGAAAAAAAACTCTGTTCTTACTTATAATGTGAGAAATGTATTCAGCAGTCCTGAAAGGCGTTTTTATTACCACTGTCAAGATTCACAGGCTCACACTGGGCCAGAACAGGATTATCTGATTAACAACTATTCTGTACATTCTGTACAATGCTTGTAAAATTATGAAGGTGCTATGAATTATTGGCCTTATGAATTCTATTACACCTTGTGCTCATTGTGACACCGTAAAACACTCCACTAAAACAAGGAGAAGCTATTCTCAATAAACACAGGGAGAGGATGAGCTGAAAGAAACAGAGACAAGGCTTACAGGACGTTGTAGCAGGAGATGTATTGCTGTAAATCTACTCACAGAATGGTCCTCTGAGCCAGTAGCTATGAAGCGACCGCAGGGTGAGAAGGCCGCAGTGCAATGGTGACAGCGGTTAACATGGCTCTCATAGCGGCGAACACACCTGACAGAGATGGACAGAAAGAAAGATACTATTGTTAGGTTTTGTGAATAATTCTTGAATGTGACTAATTTACATTTACATAAACTTGTTTGCAGGCACTTTGTGAATAATATGCAAGGGTTTGACATTAAATACCAAAAGCTAAAGTGACTCAACTTTGCCCTTTATGCTTTAATTCAAATATTTATCCATTAGGATCCTCTTCTTTGTCTGATAAGCAGCTGGAAAATGCATTCACCTAGACTAAATGGCATACAGTATAAATGGCTAGTACCAAATTTGGACTCGTTTGTGTTGTACACATTCACAACATTCACATTTGACTCAACACTCAGGAAAGTCAAGTCTTTGGCATGAAAAACAAAAGGGCCATCAGTTCTTAAAGTGGATCTGCTGAAAATCAGCTTTTCATTTCCAGGGCTAATTTTGGCATTCTCTGTAGACATCACCTCCTTTAGTATGTAAATATTCATCGAGCAGACACTACTCATCCAAAGCAACATACAGAACCATCTTCTGGAGCACTGTGATGGCTAAGAAGACATCAATTATGTCTTCACAAAGGTGCTATCAAACGGTCAGGATCCATGTTTCATCAGACTCCAATGTGTTCCAGAGGGACTATGTACACTAATGTGGGAAGAAACTTTAGAAAGCACATGAGACTATGCTTCACTCTATTACTCCCATGCATGATGGGGATTGTGTTTTCAATTGCTAGACCATATTTCCCCGCATTCTTCTTGTTTATTCTTAATGATGAAGATAACTTTACATACTTGGAAAAGCTTCAAGTGAAAAGAAATATAAAGCCATTGTAAAACAAATGCTGAATTCAATCTCAGCAAAGCAAAGCCTCTTTTAAAACTTCTCCAGAGGTTTGAGTGCTCCATAAAGCTCTGAATGCAGAATTTCAAGTGGCCAGGTAGGGGCCAAAAGTGATGTCTAGAGTGGATATGTGCACAATATTTGTTTAATTAAACCTTCAAAATATGAGTGTTATATTAGGAAGAAAGAAATACTAAACTCGATTAAGGTATTTAACTGACAATTATTTGGCAAGGGAAACTATAGCCTGTCATGGAATATGGGTTTTATTTTACTATGCAAAAAATGCATAGAAAAACAAAAAATAAAGCATAGAATGACTACAACATAATCAGTTATTAATATTTAATTGTTTTGGATTATAGCATCCATTCTGCTGCGCATTACTCATTACTATACACACACACATAAGCCAATCACTGACCTACAGTCCACAATGATCCATTTTAAAAACTGAATTTGTTAATAAGTACTATAAAGATTTAGAAGCCAATCACGAAAGATGCACAATTTTGTGGATCATTGTGTGTGTTGTTTGGATAACAACATGGAATTCAAACAAACATATGCTCAACCGTTGAAAATTTAGGGTGTTTGCACTTTGAGCATTCAAGTGCTATTTTAAAATCCACAGAGGAGAAATTACCCGTAGTACTTGACCCTAACCGGTTTACAAATATTAACTATGATTTGTGCCTAATGAGTTCATTACACAATTAAGAAAGTGACAAAACAGGCATATAAAGTGATTTAATGCTAGCCATAGCATTTAGACCACCTCCTATCGTCAACCTTTATGGAACAGCACAACCATATAATAAATGAACTCTTTTAATGAGACTGCATAGACTGCCAAAGCATGCTGTTTCTGCCCATACAATAAAAACAAAACAAACAAATAAACAAAAAACCTGGCATAGACACAAGCAGACAACTCAAGATATATTAATATAAAGTTCAAAATATATTGCACTGCAACGGGAAAAGAAAAACATCATGGAGCAGCTTGCCTGAGGTTCTTGCTCATCACATTAGTGGATGTGGTTGTTGTGTTCAGACTGATTGCTTTGCATGCCTTTATGAATCTAGGGTGCTTTTCTGAGGGTTTGGGTTTTGATTCACATCCTATGCAAGACAGGTTAATCTGCTTCTCATTACCAGAAAAGATTATGCTTTAAAAGAAAGCATAAACAAATTTATTGTGTAAAGCCCACATATTTTCTTCGCATTTAGTCAACCACCAGAGCGGAAACAAACAGCATGCCAACCGGAGAACCACCAGACTCTGCAAGCCTGCAGACACCTTTAAAAATCAGAATGAAAATAAACTGTTGTATTATGCAATGGCAAAATTCAGCTAAGAAAATCTATAGATATCGCATAAGCTGTGGTGTGAAATGCAAACTGCATAGTTATTGTGAAATACTTTACAATGATATCTAATTTGATAATAAGAGCAAAATTTTTTTCACTTGAATGACTATAAACAAGCTGTCTGAGGACATTGCTAAGGTGGCTGCTGAGTGAACTGTTTGTAGTCAATCCCAAAAAGAATCGATTCTCTGATTCTGAGGCAACAGTCGATTTTAAAAGTCAAAGGCTGCGTTCCACTCCACTAGACACGCACTCGTGAACTTCCCTAAGCACTTCCCCTCGGGGGAATCCCCGCTGCCATTTTGAAGTGCGTTCCACTTCGTGAAATGAACGAGGGAAGTTTATATGGACAGACACTCGACCCCTCGATTTTGACAGAGGGAGCGAGCCTGCTTCATATGCACACTTCAGGCCACTCCACAGGCCACAATGCAACACGATTATGACGTCATCGCAGATCGCGTTTAATTTATCCCCACCCCAAACAACTCTATAATATATACATTTTTTTTTTACATTTATAACAGCCCAAACATACCTATATACATATAGAATGCTGCACCAAACAAATTCATAAAATGTAAACAATAAACCAAATCTATAGCAGATTCTAAGTGATCAAGGGCTTATAGCAGATTCTAAGTGATCAAGGGCTTAGGACGTTCCAGTTCAGCCCATTCCAAGGGTTCCGCCAGTAGTGGGCACTCGTGCAACGTAATCAGTGACCAATGACATACATCCGAGTGAACAAGATGGAGGGAAGTTTGCAAGTGAAGGGCATAAAAAAAACGGACTGGAAAGCAGCCAATGACGTACATCCGAGTGAACGAGACAGAGGGGTTCACAAATTAGAAGCACAAAATGAGGATTTGTAAAGAAAAATGTCTGAGGATTTCGATATAAGTAAGAGGAGACTGGTTTTCCTTTGCTAAAGTAAGGAAACTTTGAAGCCTTTCAATGGGGGTAAGCAGGTCTTTGTTGTCAACAGTTCAGAAGACATGAAATAAAGTGCGCGCATCTGTAATAAAACATCCCTCACATGGCTCTGGGGCATGAATAAAGGCCTCCTGTAGCAAATCCATGCATTTTTGTAAGAAAAATATCCATATTTCAAACATAATAAACACTTTTCTATCACTTCCGCCATCTGTTATATGCGGAAGGCTTTCCGGCGGATGATGTAGGAGGTCGGCGTTGCGTGATTACTGACGAGCGTGGAGAGAGAACAAAACGCCGTTCACGAATTAGAAGCCCAAAACGAGGATTTGTAAAGAAAAATGTTGGAGGATTCTGATATAAGTAAGAGGAGACTGGTTTTCCTTTGCTAAAGTAAGGAAACTTTGTTTCCTTTGCTCCTGCATTTCTCAGAGGCGCATGCACGACGCCTACATCTTACATCATCCGCCTGAACGTCTTACGAAGTACCACAGTCAGCGCAAGCGAGAAAAAAGTGTTTATTACGTTTGAAATATGGATATTTATCTTACAAAAACGCATGGATTCGCTACAGGAGGCCTCTACTCACCCCCTGGAGCCGTGTGAGGGACGTTTTATTACAGATGCACGCACTTTATTTCCCGTTTTCTGAACTGTTGACAACAAACACCTGCTTACCCCCATTGAAAGGCTTGGAGGGGCCAGGACAATTTTTTTATATAACTCTGATTGGATTCGTCTGAAAGAAGAAAGTCACATACACCTAGGATGCTTCGAGGGTGAGTAAAACACAGGCTAATTTTCATTTTTGGGTGAACTAACCCTTAATTATATAATGTAAAAAATTATTGCTCCAATTAGCTATCACAACTTAAAAGTCTAGGCATTAGAATAACGTTCCTGGATTTAACTTGTTGAGATAGCTCAAACATCCAAGTTGCCATTTAAAACAACTTCAGATTTCAAGTTGACTAAACTTACAATTTTAAGGCACTAGCACAAATTAACTAATAAATCACTAAAGCTTTAAAAAACACATCATCTATGAAAGAAATAAATTTGTACAAACTTTGTACAAATTGGATGAACAAACACTAAAAAAAACTTTACAGTGTGTAATCATCAGAGTCTGTTGCCAGTATTTCTCATACATAATTAAAAATCCACAGGGCTGCTGCTCCCCTCTTAGCCTGAAGCATTTTAATTGTGATATGCAAAACATATAGTCCCAGAACAGGCAGAGAAGGGTGATAGAAAATGAGATGATGTTCCATAAGTCTTCCAGAGCTCCTTGGCCTTTGACTGAAGGTTTTGTCTTGGCCTGTGGAATGATGTCACTTGTGCTTTAAATGAAGTCAGGGAGGAGATAAAGCCATTTCACGTGCTTGAAGTCACTGTCAAAGAGCCAGCCATTGGAAAAATGGAAAAATACACATAAAATGGCCTGAGCCGAAAGGTTCTCATTGCCAGACCTCAGTTTGTCAATGACTGCACTGCAGCCAAATGATGTCACTAATTTTCACATATACTCCCGTCCATATTTCCTGTGTTTGACCTGCATTTATCTTTAGTATTCTGTCTTAAGTGTTTTTCATGATTTCCTTTCTTTGACAGTTTTCCTTTCTCTTTTCCACTGGAACTAATCCTTCAGACAAGTGAAAAAATATGCTGTCCTGCAAGGTTGTTTCGGCCAGTCACTGTAATGATGCCATTTTTCTGTCACTAAAGAGTGATCAGTCACATGGTTTTTATAGCTAATGTAACATTCCATGGTCCCATGAGCAAAGATGGCAAGGGCGTGCGGCAGCAGAAAAACTGCCACTGAGACGAATGGGAAAGCTTTCTCTAGATATTATAGACCTCCTTGGGGAGGAAACTGTCAGTTGTGAAACTTACAGTATGTTTACATAATATATCGAACTTTATTTTAAAGCAGAGAATTCATGCTTCATTGAAGCTGTTCATTTCTGCATGGATGGATGGATGAGGTTGTTAAATGCTCCTGACCAGAACTTGACCTGGAACTCGGGGCAAATATTTATCAAGGCAAGTATAAGGGATTTGACACTTTCTGGAGTTTGAAAGTAGGAGCAGAAAGATCTCCAAGCATAATAGGAGACAGGATGTATACGTATAGAAGCAATTCACACCATTTCAAAAAGTGAGGGAATAAAGGAAGGGTAAGATATATTTCATCCATTCCTTCTGCTGCCCTTATAAGGTAAATGAAACTAAATGGAGAGGTTCAGGTGCAGAATATCTATATAGACATCAAACATCACAAAGTTCATAGAAAAATATGTTTAGAGTCTGGAACTTTCCACTCAGATTCCTGTACCTGTAGTTGCTGTCTCTGTTCTAGTTTTGTTTCTCCTTTCATAGGAGGATAGACGGATCCAAAATTATTTTTCCACCCTGATGCGTTTACAGAGTGTTCTTAAAGGAATAGTTCACTCAGAAATGAAAATCTGTCATCATTATTCTCCCTAGTTTGTTCCCAAAGCCGTGTGACTTTCTTTCTTCTGTAGAACATAAAAAGATGAGTTTTTTTAAAAGAATATCCTGGCCACTGTTTTCCAAATAATGAAAAAGCCATACACATACACCCAAAAATATAATGCATCACAAATGATGACAAATTAATTTTTGGACAAATTTTTACTTTAAAGAACACTCTGTAAACACGTCAAGATGAAAAAAAACAATTTGTACTAATCTGCCGTTCTATGAAGAAAGAAACAAAACCAGAACAGAGACAGAAACTACAGGTACAAGAATATGTGCTGAAAAGTTCCAGACTCTGAAAAATCTGCAGATTTCAAATGATAAATGGATAAGAAAACATGTTCACCTTCTCCTTGAATTATACAAGCACTAAATTAATTCTGAACTAGAACTAATTGAATTAAGATTCAATTTAGAACTTATTAGCAGGTTTATTTTTCAAATCCCTTTGGTGTTGGTGTCTATTTATCTATATATTTGACATGGTCTTGGTCTGTGTAGATCTGTGTAGATCAGCGAGGGACTGTGAAAGAACGGTTACTGTTGGGTCAACTGCAGAGAAGGAATTCTTTCCAAAGCCCTTTTGGCTGAGGTTCGGCCAAGGCTCAGCTTTGAGAGAATCTGGAAATTTTGGATTCTTAGTTTAAATGATAAATGTACCTTTCTGACTGGACCTAATCCTGGTTGTTCTTAACAATCTTAAGGGCATTATGTAATGGTGGTCTCCCACAAGCCTATAAACACCCTGGGATTACACCGTTATTCACTTTTCTGAAGGACAGGTTATCAGTGCTTTAGTGAGGTGAGAGCTTGAAAATGTATGCTAGGCTGGAAAAACATAACTTAAGCATTATAAAGTATGTAGAAGGCCATTGCAGCTAACTAAATCATACCAATATTGAAATCTTTATCAAAAGATAATTTGCATCAAGTAACTATTTAATATTCAACATTTAGGTCTGTAAATGGATTTTTTTTTTTTTTTGCAGTCTTGCCCTCTAAAGGTCTCAGAAAGCCCAGAGATCAAAGGATCTACCTTGCAGTGCGCAGGTCCCACAACTTCAGACCATCTGTTATAGCGCTGCTCATGAACAGATTGTACGATTCCAAGACCTGTGTACAGAACGGGGATCCCTGTAATGATGGAAATAAAGGAAAGAGTCACACCAAAAGAAACTGGGACAATAAAAGGAAATCAAAGATCCTTAATAGGGAAACATTGGCAAACCTGCTAATAACTAATAAGGACATCAACACCTACAAAAGATACTAAAGGACAGATGTTCATTGTCTTATAAAAGCATCTAATTACTCTAATTACAGCTGCTTTAAGTTTTACTTGTCATATAATCACTCTATGAGCTGCAAGATCAGGTCAGTCTTTAAATATCTGTAAGATTTTTAAATGTTTTTGAAAAAAGTCCTTTATGCTCACCAAGGCTGAATTTACTGATCAAAATACAGTGACAGAAATTTAAATTTTGTGAAATATTATTACGATTTATAATTTCGATTTCAAAATCTGAAAAGCTGAATATTTAGCACCAATTACTCCAGTCTTTAGTGTCACATGATCCTTTAGAAATCATGCTAATATGCTGATTTGGTGCTCAAGAGAGATTTCTTATTATTTTCGTGCTGCTTAGAGGGGATATAACACACAGTTTCTGCCAATCTCATGTTAATCTTGAGTACCTATAGAGTAGTATTGCATCCTTCAAATCTCCTTCAAATCGCCGTCTTTAGTTTGATCAGATTTATAAAAGGCAGATACAGCTGTACGGCTTCTCTCCGAAAAAAGGCGTGCCATGGGTGGAGATAAAGAGTCACAAGCACATGCAGCTTTTGCGTAGCAATCGTCTGCAAGCTGTGGCATCAACATAAATAAAACAGGGACAAAAACTTTATTGACTTAAATTAACTGTAACTGTAACGAATAAAGCATGTTGATGGGTGTGCTCTTGCTCACGGCTCTGGTTGTGTGCGCGCTCACTCTTCTTGGAGAAGTGCCAATACAAGGAATTCCGCCCTTTATGACATCATACAGGGCCATACTCGGAAAAAAAATTCCGAAACATATGTGAACCCTGAAGGAGTGTATTTGGCACCGAAATACTCCGTCATATGTCCAACTTATTTTTTGAAACTTTGGCCATGTTTAGCATGAGAATCCAACTCTTTAACAGCGTAAATAAGTCAGATTGCATGAAATAGCATTAGACCCCCCCACCCTTTAATGTTTTTGTGGAAAATACCAATCATATTATTAACAAATCATACTAACCCCAAACATTAGTGCACCTGAATTGCAAGAAAGATGAGCGTAACATTTATTTGGTCTAAAGTATCTCATTCATATAAAACTACTATCCTAAATAAATAGGTATTTAGTTATCAAAGCTGTTGACCGGCCATAGAAGAGACACAAATTTGGTGGGAGATTGCAAACAATCTGCACGTGCGTGCTGAAAGTGTGCAGATTTCCAGAACTGAAGTTATACCAAAAAGCCAAAAAAGTCCACAGAATGGAAATGTTTGTCACACATTGTGGAAGACCGATGAAACCATCTCTCTCACCCTAACACAAATACAGATGGTTTAAGGTATCCTGCATGGCTACTCACACACAATTAGACATTCATTACAAATATTCTCAATGAATGTGGCTTTAGAAAGTGGAACATGTTGCCCACGGTGGAGAATGCAGAGTAGCTGAGAAGAGAAAAGGTTTATTGTAAGCTCATTCACAGCTGGCAAGAATTCCCAGTGATCAGCTCTCTTGATCCCTCTATATGTATCTCTAATGCGTGGGTTTCTTGTTGGAGGATCCCACATGTACGTAAGAGCCAGGTTGTGTTATTGTGAAGAGATCAGACTGACAAGTACAGCAGACAATGTGTAGCATGACTGGAGGCTGGTATGCTGGTATGGAAAGTGGCCGCTCTGGGAACGTGGGAGAGTGCCTGCTAGCTAAAGCCATTATACTGTGTTAGATCAGTTAATCCAGTCCACTGTCCTCTTGTGTACCCAACTAATCTCAGCTGACCCTCTCAAACTGGGGAGAATCTGAATAATCAAAACACGTTATACACTGCTCACATCATACAAGTAAAGACTTACATTGTTACAAAGAATGCAGAAAAAATGTAGCATGGTTTCCCCAAAAATATATTTAGCAGCACAACCATTTTTTTCTATGGTTTTCTGTTTTGCGACCACCAAATCATCCCATTAGAATAATAAGAATGATGTAAAAAAAAAAAAAAAAGATAAATAAATAAATAGATATAAAATAAATGTATAAATACAAAATATATAAACTATTTTATAAACATAAAATGTAAATATATTTAACAAAAAATGTAAATGATGATTTCTACTGTATTTTTGATCAAATAAATGTAACCTCGATCAGCATAAGAGACTTAAATGCACTTTCAGATGGATGGAGTGCAATGGCCACAGTTTGACAGATGCAAAAGGACAGTATACAGACATTTGCAAGACATCACCCTCTACAGATGGAATGTGCTTACCCAACATGCTTGGCTTAGGTCAGATCTTCCCTCAATTTATTTCATGTATCCATCCTAATCTGCAAACCTGAGGGATTTAGAGCAAGATACTCTGCAAGATAAATGGGACATGTGAGACCTACAACTTAGACCCACCTTGGAAAACCTCACACAACTGTGGTTTGGATTGTCCCAACTAAAACGGTGAACTTTTATCCTTCACAGAAGAAGGCATCATATCTTGCATAACGTTCAGAAAGGCCTTATATAATGGGAGGATGGGAGTGCCAAACTGCAGAGAAAATTAGGTTTGGACAGTGGATTTGTTAAGCTACTCCAACACAAGCTGAATCCGTTCTTTTGCTTTCACTTCGTTTAAGGTTGCCGCACATTAAAGTTGAGGTTAAACTTGGATATTCAGAACAATATACTTCTTCCTGACTACACTGAACTCTTGTTCAAAGCAGCCTGAATAAACTAATATCTGGGAGCGGATAGTAGTATTAGTACTCTATGGGCCCCTTTTCCCCTCAGTATGGTTTCCCAGCAAAAAAAACTCATACAATCAGCTTCATTAACTATAATTATCTTTAAGATGTAGGCTCAGTCAGTATTTCCTTGGTATTGTTTCTGAAAGTGACTTCATCATTGTTGCCATGGATATGAGGTTAACCCAAGAGCAAAGTGAGTCAGAAACAAAGCGCCTTACTTTGGGTTTACAACAAACCCAGAGCATAGTCCAGCCTCACAATAAAAATACATACACTACCCACAAACAACTTAAGTGGTTTGTAATTCCAATTTTAGGGATGTAGCTCAAGGGTCACCACCAGTATTGAGTTGTGTGCACCTTGTAAATGACCACTGAGGTCAGAAAATTCTGAGTGAAAACAGCACTGGTCTCTCTGCAGCATGAGTGCCACAGCATTGTTTTTAAAATGGTGAAGACAGTCACGATTAAACAAGTGTGAGGGGCTGAAGTAAAAGGTTGGTTGTGAATATTTGCCATTAATATAATAAAGACTGCCATTCAAAAATACAGTAAAAACAGTTAAATCTCCTGTGAAACACTCAAAAACTTTTCTTTTCTTTTTTCTTTGTGTGCTGCTGTTCAAAGTTTGGGGTCAGTAAAATGGTTTAATGTTCTCGAAAGAAGTCTCTTATGCTCACCAAGGCTGCATTTATTTGATCACAAATTTTGTTTGAATATATTTTAAAATGTAATTTATTCCTGTAATGGCAATGCTGAATTTTAGCAGCCATCCATCAGGAGCAAAGGTGGGAATCCACTGGTCTACATAGAACATCAGTCCCTTATTTCGAAAGAGCAAGAAACATCCTGGCTGACATCATGTGGTCTCATTCTCTTACCTTGTTCTGGGTGAGGTGGTGGACAGCTCGACTGTGGGCATCTGGGATCTGAGTGGCCATACAGCCCTGGTTCATATCAAACACCTGGATGGTGCGGTCGGCGCCAGCAGCCAAGACAATATCTGACACACTGCGGTTAAAGAGATACACCGAACTTACACTTCAGTTTGCGTCCTGTCATCTTGAATAAAATCCAATAGTGTTATATAACAGTTCTCTGAAGAGTTCATAACTTTTACAGCCTACCAATGAGATTACCCTCTACATTACATTATACTCTGTAAAAGATAAAAAACTATAACAAAGTTACACAGGAAAATCTTATTATTTAGCACGTGTTCCACAGCATGTGTTGCCAAATCACAAACTGCAGGGTTCAGAACATTTATTGCTTAATAAATTACATGTAAAACATTTAATAAGGATTCAATATGAAGACATAGCTGGATATTAGACAGATATGAATAATTTACAGTACCAATCAAAGGTTTACACACTTGACTGAATTTATGATTATCAAGAGCTTAAAAACCTTTAGATTTAAAAGCTTAAATGTTTAAATTCAGTTTGCTGACAAATACAAAAGTCTGTGAGTTAATTTATGTTATAGGTATGCAAAACATTGAAAGTGCAAAATATTCAGAATGAGCCAGTGTGTTATTTATAGCCAAAGACAAGATTAAAATTTAACAGGAAAATATTGTATTGTTCATGCACTGATTCCCTCAGCTATTGCTGAATTGTACAAAGCCAAAAGGCTAAGCCAGGTATTTTAGGATACAGGAGTAGAAGTCATTGACGGTCGACATTGAAGTGATGTCCGTTCCTGACTTCATGTTGAATTTACTGGTCAATTTGGACTTGCTTCTTTGCTTATACCTGTGATTACATGAAGAGGGAAATAAAATTAAGCACATTCCATAAATAAAGATTCTGAACTTATTTCAGAATCGTTTCTATGGATTATGACAAAGCATTACAGTTGAAGCTGTGTGGACATGAACCTGATGTGTAAAATACAAACGGACCATTTTACAGACATATGCCAAAAAAGGAAAACGCAGACTATCTGTGTGTAGAGATTTTCTACCACCTTACATAACGCTGAAACATAATGGTCTTGTGCACATAATTATTCTCTGTAAAAGGGATAGAAGATGTTCCAACATAAACAGAATATGATGTGCAATATCTGGCTCATGTCTCCTATGTATCTCTTCCAGGAATTCCCCAACACTTGTGTTTAGATATACAGTATAAAGACTGGGATTCTTCTCTGATTCTTCAGAAATGATGCACAGATTCTTCACTGACGAGTGCTCACCCCTCTAGCACAGACATACATATTGTATTTCACCACGACAAAAATATATATAGAAATTCTACACATCTTCCTGCCTTAGAATATGAAGTATGTGGTTGTTATATTAAACCAGGTCAGACACTTTAAAATCTGATAGCCTGGCATACTCCCAGTTTTTACAAGTCCTCGAAACTGAACCTTTCTTTTGGCAGAAGGTCACCAACACCCTGCGTTTATTGTTACTTGCTCAATGTCCATTAACTGCTTGTACCTCTTGATGTCATCTCTTGTGGTGTCCAGATGGTAAAGGTACAGCAATAGATTTGATCCTGACGCCAACAGTAAAAACTTGTCCAGGTAATAAAACTGAGCACTTCTGATGGGCTTTGCAAACTGGTCATCTCCCTGGAGAACCATGAAGTTAAACAAACAGTTTAAGTCACATCAACACTGCATTTTATTAATAGCCCTTAAATAAGTGCTAAGTGCATTCATGTCACAGCACATAAAATATAGCACCGTATCAGCTCAAAATATCACAATCTCAGTCATTCTCTCTGTTTACCAAAGATGTGTGAAGAGTGTGAAGAGATAAATGTGATAGAGGAATGTTGTTTTTCTGTCTGGATAATATGAGACTTATGAAAGTCAATGAGAGACAATTTGGTGAGTGGAATATGAGTGCTACTGGATATTTAATGTACTTACTCAATGCAAGTGAATGTATGTTGCTTCTAGCTTCATAAATGAATGCATTTTTGCCTGCCAAAATGTGTGCAATTACAGTGTGTGTTCTATTATCGTCTTTACAACATTAGAGTATACTGTCTGCTTTTATTATGCTACTTTTGAATTATTATTTATTATTCTTACTGCTTATGCTACCAGCCAAACCTTGACCCTTTGTCTGCAATGTGCTGGCCAAACATTTGTCTGCGTTTGCATGCTTACTTGAGTATATTTCTGGCCAAAATGTCTCAAATGTTTTATACTCCGCTTTCAACATGAAGTAGCCCTGTTTATTATTGCAGACCCAGGATTTTCTCTTTAATATAAATGACACAAACACTGATGCATTGGGTCATATTTGGCTCCAGATACACACACAGATGCACAGGTCTAGGAGGCTGGGTGGGAAGACACCAGAGAGAGACTCTGAGCCAGAATGTGACTGAAGAAAACTGATTTGAATGAACTTCAGTTGTGTTGGGGGTTCTGGGAAAGAGGGAAATTTGGGTTTAGGGAGGTCTGCAAGTGTTTAGAGCACTGATGTGCTGACCAGGGGCCTGCACAGATGCCTTTGACGTTCCAACAGAGGAACGCTGCCAAGAGAAACACTTCCCGCAGGCGTACGCATTCAAATGCAAATTAATTTTGGAATCTTAAAACTTTTCTTCACATACTTTGCTTGTTGGTTCACTCTGAGCTGGACTTGACGCGGTACTGCAAAAGCTCAGAGCTAATATCACTTTTTAAATTGCTCATGTCAGTGCAAGGACTGTATTTGGTTCAACTGTTGATACGTTACCATGGTCAGAACAGGTTCCGACGCATTCGCGGTCCAGATGCAAAGGGTGGGGTCCTCAGAGGTACTTAAAAACCACCGTTTACTGTGACTCCAGCATACAGTGTTCACAGCCTTACTGTGACCTGCAAACAGAAAACAGAGCCATAGTTTTGACCCCAAAATTGATGATCATGTTGCAAGGGACCCCCTACGATAAAAATACATTTATAGGCAACTGTATAATATTATAAAATATTAAATAAGATTAAGATGTTGTATAAGACTAATTTATACTGTGTGAAAAAAAATAATAAAGCCTGATATTATGAAAACCACAAAATCAAAATCTGTAAATTCAGTATTCCATAATGGCCAGAATTTGAATTTAGTGCATTCCTGCCTAAAACTCACAACAAAAGCTTATGAGGAGAATTACAGACAGTTGCTAGCCCCCACTATGTTCCATAGTATGGAAAAAAATACTATGGAAGTCAATAGGGACCAGAAACTGTTTGGTTACCCACATTCAGCAGAAGAATGAAGAGAATAACTTTTTTGTCCTTCACTTAGAAGTTCGAAATGAAGAACAAAAAAGAACATCACTGAGTATATCAGAGAATCTATTTCAAGGACAGGAAGGGCCTCCAAAAGTCAGAATTCCCCAACTGTCAGTTTCAGCTGTCAGTGTCAGGTGCTGTCAGAATTGCATGTAAAAATTTAAATACTGATCCAATTCCTTTGTGCCACTCATTCAGGAAATTAAAATAAGAGACAAGCAAAGGAATTTTACAAAAATAAACACTACAGATTTGAAGCTCTCCCACTACCTGAATAGACAGCTGGGTTGCTGGTGAGTGAAGAGTTATACAACAAAACAGATCCATCTCCAAGACCACACGCTATCTGCTTTCCATTTCCTAGACACAAAAAGAGAAAGTTAACAGACAAAAACGATGGAATAATTAGTTCAAAAATGATGTTCCTAAGGCAAAAGTCTAAAATAACAACTATAGCATTCTTGTTACCATGGTCAGAACAGGTTCCGACGCATTCGCGGTCCAGATGCAAAGGGTGGGGTCCTCAGAGGTACTTAAAAACCACCGTTTACTGTGACTCCAGCATACAGTGTTCACAGCCTTACTGTGACCTGCAAACAGAAAACAGAGCCATAGTTTTGACCCCAAAATTGATGATCATGTTGCAAGGGACCCCCTACGATAAAAATACATTTATAGGCAACTGTATAATATTATAAAATATTAAATAAGATTAAGATGTTGTATAAGACTAATTTATACTGTGTGAAAAAAAAATATATAAAGCCTGATATTATGAAAACCACAAAATCAAAATCTGTAAATTCAGTATTCCATAATGGCCAGAATTTGAATTTAGTGCATTCCTGCCTAAAACTCACAACAAAAGCATATGAGGAGAATTACAGACAGTTGCTCTTTATACCTTCACTATATAATATTGAGGCAAATAATCTAATGGCAAAAAGCCTTTCAGTAATGTGAGTCTAAGCAGGCCTGTAAGCTCCATGGAAACAGAATTAAACAGTGTTTAAATGAATATTATGCTAGTGACCTCAGATTAAACTCCAAATTTACAGCATGGAAGATATTAGGTGTGAGCACAATTAGTGTCATTTACTTTAAGTCATGTTTAAAAAGGCTACCAGAACACAGCCTGAGTAATCGTTTCTTAGAATGAGCTTCTTCGCCTATTAATTTAGTTTATTTGACATATGCAGCTTTGGTTACCCACATTCTTCAAAATATCTTCTTTTGTGTTCAGCAGAAGAATGAAGAGAATAACTTTTTTGTCCTTCACTTAGAAGTTCGAAATGAAGAACAAAAAAGAACATCACTGAGTGTATCAGAGAATCTATTTCAAGGACAGGAAGGGCCTCCAAAAGTCAGAATTCCCCAACTGTCAGTTTCAGCTGTCAGTGTCAGGTGCTGTCAGAATTGCATGTAAAAATTTGAATACTGATCCAATTCCTTTGTGCCACTCATTCAGGAAATTAAAATAAGAGACAAGCAAAGGAATTTTACAAAAATAAACACTACAGATTTGAAGCTCTCCCACTACCTGAATAGACAGCTGGGTTGCTGGTGAGTGAAGAGTTATACAACAAAACAGAACCATCTCCAAGACCACACGCAATCTGCTTTCCATTTCCTAGACACAAAAAGAGAAAGTTAACAGACAAAAACGATGGAATAATTAGTTAAAAAATGATGTTCCTAAGGCAAAAGTCTAAAATAACAACTATAGCATTCTTAAAAACAGCCGTACACAACTTTATTGTGTTTAACTCCAGGGGTCTACTTTGCTGCTGGTGCTATAGTATGGAGACTTTATGTGAGACCACAGGAGAACCGAAAATGCAAATAATCAATAGGCAAATTACTGTTAGACATGGCTATTAAGCCTAGTGTGATCATTGTACCATTATACTGACCTGAGAACTGTAGAGAGCTGACTGGGGTTGGAGTTGTGGAAACTGTCAAATGAGCGTAAGGCATACTTGGTGCTTCAAAATGGGATGGATACTCACTTAAGAGGCCTTTCCTGTTGAAAAACAGTGCATAGATTTCAGCACAAGCCACAATGGTCTTATTCAGTACTACTGCATTCTTGAGACTCTGTACTGAAACTGACAGAATACTTACGTATTTGTGCTAGTTGTTGAGGCAGAGTTGCTTTTCTTCTTAACACTGGTCTTTGGTCTAAACATTGTCCTACTATAAAAGAGATATATGTTAAATCTAATAATGTAATTCCTGAAAAATCCAAGAGAACATATCCTAGTTGGTCATAGACAACATATTTGACTTGGCCACAAGCAGATGCAGCGACAACATTTGTGGTGTGCCTTAAAATGATTGGCATTCTACTAAGACAGACCACAGAAACCTTAAAGATATCATAAAGGTCCCTTTATACCTTCACTATATAATATTGAGGCAAATAATCTAATGGCAAAAAGCCTTTCAGTAATGTGAGTCTAAGCAGGCCTGTAAGCTCCATGGAAACAGAATTAAACAGTGTTTAAATGAATATTATGCTAGTGACCTCAGATTAAACTCCAAAGTTACAGCATGGAAGATATTAGGTGTGAGCACAATTAGTGTCATTTACTTTAAGTCATGTTTAAAAAGGCTACCAGAACACAGCCTGAGTAATCGTTTGATAGAATGAGCTTCTTCGCCTATTAATTTAGTTTATTTGACATATGCAGCATTCCATAAATGTCTAACCCTCTCATTACACACACTGAATGGATTAATTTCACACATTTTCAAAATGTTGTACTCAACAGAGTGCTTGTTTGCACAACCTGCATAATGTTACTGCCGCACATTTAACTCACCAGTTTCTCCAATTGTCAAAGCCTGAAACCATGTGAACCATATAAATGTAAACCCGAAACCATAAAGCCTGTCAAACTGCTGACCCTAAAATACTTTTCTCTGTGTGGTCTACTGACTTACTGAGGAGCTGTATTGTATCCTGATGACTTCACTTGCGTGTGAAAAACCAAAGCCTGATCCTTTACACTCTTCTGACAGCTCACACCTGGAAGACAAAAAGAAAACAGGTCAGTCACATAATTAAGCTCTCCCTGTATGTAGTCTGAACATTACTCGTCTATCATAATTGTATACCACTAACACTATAATTTAAAATTGGCTTGATATAATAATATCAGTTACAATACTACACACTCAAGTAACCGTTTTGCTGATAATACACCAAGCTTATTTCAAATGATAGTGTAAGTGGCATACAATTACGATATTTTCTGCATTGCTATTTTCATGACTCTCATATCCCTGTCTAGAGTTTCTTTCTGCTCACATAATGAAATAATTTCAACTCAAACCAATATTTCATGCCCATATATTTATTTGGTAAAGCTTGATACTGTACAATCAGCTGGTCATTATCATAAAATATACCCTTTCAGGATCCACACGACCTGATTGACATTTATTTTTTGATACTGAGCTGCTGACTGTACATTATAACTTTTTAAGAGTTATTGATATGAAATGTAGACAAATAAGAACTTCTTCAAATAGAAAGTCATATTACAGTAAAGATGTTATATGATACAACCTAAAGAAATGACATTTTTCCGAGTTTCCTTCACTTCAGTGAGCTCATTTTTTCCAGCTCCATTAAAACTAATGCACATGTTTCCAACGGTTCCACTGTCAACCACAGACTAAATGTATATTCTGAAAAGTGTCTAATAAATGCAACTACTTCCTAAAGCAGGGGTGTCCACTCCTGCTCCAACACACTTGTCTGAAGGTTTCTAGTAGCCCTGAAAATGTTGATTAGCTGGTTCAGGTATCTTTAATTAGGACTGGAGCTAAACTCTGCAAAATAGTGACCCTCCAAGAGCAGGACTGGACACATCACATCTGTAAAATCAGTAAAGTTCATCATTATGCGATTTATGTATGAGGTTTGAACTCAGTGCCCGTCTTTCGGTTTTGCTGTTTTCTTAGGAAATGCTTCCAAACAACTTAAACTATTTACAAATAAAATATACCAGATTTGAAGCAAGACTGGGCCATGAACCTTTTCTGAGAGCTGCCTAAATTCCACCATATATTGAGCACAATCATTATTGTAATTACTTTAATAATACTAAAACAAATTAGTGCTGGTGCTACAAATAGAATCATTATATGCGAAATCTATAAAAAACAAACAAACCTCTATGTTCTTTGGAATATCTAAAAAGGTTCCTGTCATGAGTTCAGTCAATAAGAAATCATGTATACTTTCATAGATCATACTTATTACTGTGGTATCCCAAATTATTTCAGTTTACATTGGCAAAAATACCGAAACAGTGTACCGAAGAGAGGTAGCAGTTTCGGATCATTGTCAACAAACCACATCCTGACAGAACAAATTCAGGAATATGTCACACTGTTCTGAGATCAGCCTTTTATCAGACCTTCAATCATCCATACTCTAAACTGCTGGATCCTGACTATCAGTGCATGTCAAAGCCCAGCAGTATTAAGAGAAAATGAGTTGTCCTAGTTATGGTATTGACTTAGGCCCCAGGAAAAGCTATGGAATAAATTTAAACCTCTGAGGATGTGTAACTCTAGTAAGGAAGAGAAATAATGCCCAGGTGGAGATGGAAGAAGAGCCTCCCTTAAGGGAGAGAGAGAGAGAGAAATGATGATGATGGATTGCTTTTACATCCATGATACATATAAGACAAAAAATCATTATGCAGTTAAAACACTCAGAAAAAAAAGGGAAAAGTGTCTGCCAGCGTATAAGGAAATACAAGAAGTCTAAAAAGTATATTGTAATTCATTCTTCTATTCATTTTAATTTTTACAAAAGGAAGGAGAAGGGAGGTCCTACAGCAGAACATTATGTGGGCTACAGCATTTTGCCACTTTGCTGAAGTGCTTACAAAGAGCATAAGAGACTTCTTTCAAATACATCAAAACAAAATGATCTTACCGACCCCAAACTATTAAATGGTAGTGTATCTTATAGTATAAATTAATTTTGTCAGCTTATTTTTATGGGTACATTGTTGTCTTTGGAATAATAATGTATGCAGTGATGAATCATGCAAATTAAGACCAAGATCATCGGTTAAGAAAATAAATAGGGTACATTTTGATTTAGCACTGAATTTTTGTGATGTGGTCTGTGGCTCATTCTGTGGTTATCAAAATCCTGTATCTGTATGACCTCAGACACCAGATGGCATCAGACTTTCAGTTTCATGAAGAGCGACTGTTTCATTGGACCGTTTCCTTTCCATGTATTTCAAAAGTATTTCGAAATATATCAAACTATAGTATATAAGAATGCTTATGTATATGTGCCTAATGACAACTTTCTTTTGAAAAGCTATAATGTGGTACAGACCTCTGCGAGGCTATAGAAAGATTAACATCTTGGACAGTAACGAGTCAGCATCGTAAAATTGCCATGGGGGGTGTCAATGACATTGAAACTCTAGTTAATCCAAAAGAGTTTTTTTTTTTTGGCAACAAAATGTGTGCGTGTGTGGTTTTGTAAACTCCAACCTATTTTTCTCTGAGGTTTTCGGCCGTGTTTTGCCAGCTCAGCATTCAGAGGGGATATAGTCATCAGAGGAGAGCTGAAAATGAGGAAAAAACAACATAAATATTCTAATCCTTCTATAAATGGAAATAATAAAATATAGCATTTTCCATTGTGGTAGAATAAGGATTAACAGTCTATAACAGACAATACGTCTACTGAAGATAATTCTGGCTAAAACCAAAATCAAACATTGGGTAAATTATTCTTGGTTGGGGCTCAAAATGACACCCTGCATATTCTTAATTCTAACACCAGGAGGCTCATAGAGACTGAAAGATGAGTGTTGTTACCTGGGCACGACTGAAAGTTGAGTGTTGTTACCTGGGCACGACTGAAAGTTGCTCATCCACAGAGAAGCCCATCGCCATCCTAAAACAGAGCTCGTCCAACCCGGCACTATTAACCTCAAAAAGAGCTACTGATGTCCCAAATAGAGAAGTCACCAAACAGCACATCTAGCCAGAAAGAGAGAGGCTGAGGGTAGTCCTCATGTCATACTGTCTCACACAGACCACTTTCCTCCCAGAATGCAAACCACAGCCAAAACTTGTAAAAGCTTTACATCTTAAATAATCCTGGCTTTGGGAAACCGTAAAATGCTACTTGCAGGGCTGTAAAAATACCAAAGGTGCTGTACATGTGAACTCTAGAGCGGCTTATGGTTAACAAAAGGGATCATTAAAAAATCTGTCAAAAAACTTAAAACAGTGTAAACATATAAAATATTGTATTTGTATACATATTGCACAGTTAGAATTCTTCTACAGACACAAAAAGCTAGCACAGTACTTACATTGCCAACAAGTCCATTAGAGACGGCCCATGATCCTGCCAATGAAATGCTTAGGTCACCTGTGTCAGGAGAAAAATTGCCACTTCAAACAATCTAAAACAAATTTAAGTGGGTTTTAGAGATAACCAGGCAAATATTTAATGACTACAGTAATTATGTCTTATAGCCATGAAGTGAAAAAAAGTTGGGGGGGGGGGGGGGGGGGGGGTCATGTTTTTGAACTTGATTTTGGTTTGGAATAAATGAGGGTTTAACCCGGAGGAATT
>NW_015505250.1:1981319-1988255 GCF_001515645.1 Sinocyclocheilus grahami | reverse complement strand
GGGGGGATCATGTTTCTGAACTTGATTTTGGTTTGGAATAAATGAGTGTTTAACCAGGAGGAATTAGTACATTTGAAAACTAAACAGTCATTCTTAAACTTCAGAAACCCAGACAATGGCACCATACTGATGGGCATATTTTCCCCTGCCTAAAGTATTTCTAGGAAGCCATTTGCTATAATGAAAATCATGATGTTTGTGCATATTTTTGATGTGAATTTTGTTATGAGGTTGCAAGATTTTACCAATGTTATCATTAAGTGTACAAGTACATGCAATGACTTTCTGCCACTCTCTAAAGTATCATAATCCTGGAACATCCCAAGCAAGGAGAACGAATCCTTAACTGGTTATCACACAGAAGCTTACTTACACTCTAAAGTTTTGTTGACCACTAAGGCCACTGTTGTATTTATTTGTGGCATATTTTTTGCTATTTAAAGGTAATTTTTTTTTAACATGTTACTATTATTTTTTACTAATAAACATACAGATGTAAAAATATAATGGGTCAAATATTTACTTGAAAAATTGCTAAATTTGAACCTAAAACATGTTTATGTTTGAGAGTTAATTGAATACTTATGATACCTTTGAGTGGAAGAATCATGAGAAGCTCTGAAGTATCCAGGTCAAGCAGATAGAGCCCATCAGAACTTCCGATCCACACACAACTTCCTCTATGGAAAATGTACAAAGAAGAGACTGTTTACCAAAATACACTACAAAGAACTAAGGCCTGGTTAATTTAAAAGGGTACAACAGAAAAAAGAAAAGAAAAGAAAAGAAAAAAAGATCTGTATTGTATAGACCTACTATAGGAATTCACACCCACATTGCCACAAAGTCTATAGAGAACATCTATGAAAGCCTGTCAAATTTAATTGAAACTCATTGAATCTGTGATAAGATATTGCACAAGCTTGCTCTGAGAACTGCACTAAAGCTTTGAAAAATTTGATTTAAGTTATTGCAGTGGAAATTATAGTGGCAGAGGTCAAGGGTCATCTCTCCTGTCCAATTAACTAGAGTTATTGGGGTAACATGTTTTTTTTTTTCTATGAATCACTATGAATCTGTGAATAACAATATGAAGAATTCATGCACAGACGGTTAACTAAACATGAGTATGTAATAAAATAAAAGGCTTTTGTCAATGTTCAAATTTTTTTGTATTTATGCTTTGGAAAACAAAGTGATTTTTATGACTTTGCCTCTCCCTTTGCGTCCTTTACTTTCTGGGTCTGCAGGCATTTCTCCACCAGTGTTTACAGCATGATATTACAAATTTCAGCATATAATGGCATGATTTTCAAAAGTTTTCAAGTTCAGTGCTTGCAACCATCTTTTCATAGCTGTAACTGCTGTTTGGACAGCATGAAACCATAAATAGGAGTATAATGACTTCCTAATTGGAAGTTTCCTGCCATGACCATAGAAATATCCATTGAAAAATGATTTCCTATGCCTGTGAAGACAGGTGTACCATGCTGTATATCACTGCCACAACTTTACAATGTCATGACTACTATAGTTATGACTGTTATCATACATACTGTCTGTTTGTGAATACATTTTGGCCACCTAATAAGATTTGATCAATAACATGCTGCAGTTGCAAACGAACAGCACTGAAAAATGGCCAACTACAAATCAAAATATTGTGGTTTGCACAACATAACCTTGTCATGTTTGCCTTACATCGATTCTTACCCCAAAACTTCAACAAGTGCTCAAGCAGATAAAGGTGAACAACAAAAACAGACCAAAGACAGTACCTCTGCTGAAGGCTAGCATTACTGGACTGCAGTTTCTGTGCCCAGATTTTCAGAACAGGCTTTGCTGTCTCCACTGTTCCTCTCACTTCATTACCAGTCATTCCTATAAAAGCACACAGATGAAGCTCAGTGAGATCTTTTCCACTTGAAGCAGATGTATCTTTTTCCGCAGTGAGGTAGGCACATGAAAAACAGTAGTTATGCGCAGTCTGAATTGTGGCTTGTGTTTTTTTTTTCTAACCATCTGGTCTATTTTGAGGTGAGCTGGTTTTTCTGAGGTTTCTCTCATGCTTCTGTTCCAACTTCGAAAGGTCCAGTTTTGTCACCAAGCGGCATTTGTGGTCCACAGGGAGAGTGTAGCACCAAAGCTTGAATCACAAAGAGATTCCAACATAAACAAAGTGATATATAGATTACAAAAGAGAGGCTGAAAGTGTGTGTGTGTGTGTGTGTGTTACTCACCTGTCCATCACCAGACCCTATGATGAACTGACTGTTTTGCTCCACGAAGAACAGACTAAGCAGTGGATACGCTGTGGAAAGAAAAAAAAGCTTCAACATCTTCACTATATATTCTCTACATTTACAGACTATGAACAACCTCAATTTCTGTTGTATAAATATTGGTGTTAATAACTATAAACCGACCTGACAGGACAGCAGATTCAAAGAGTATATCTCCCTTCTTCACATCCCAAATCTAATACAAAAAAGAAAAAGAAGTCATACGCATATTTATCTACAGTATATATAAAATATATATATCAACATTCCTATTCTTAAACTTGAGCAACTTGTCTCCTCAGTCCCCAGACGTTTGCAGACTGTTATAAAAAGAAGAGGGGATGCCACACAGTGGTAAACATGGCCTTGTCCCAACTTTTTTGAGATGTGTTGATGCCATGAAATTTAAAATCAACATATTTTTCCCTTAAAATGATACATTTTCTCAGTTTAAACATTTGATATGTCATCTATGTTGTATTCTGAATAAAATATTGAAATTTGAAACTTCCACATCATTGCATTCTGTTTTTATTCACAATTTGTACAGTGTCCCAACTTTTTTGGAATCGGGTTTGTATATCATACTGACCCCAAATGTTTGAACAGTAATACAACAAACACATGTCCATATTTAGGACAGGTACAGTCAGGGTGTCCTGGTTTGGGTTTGTATCGTATCTGTACCTTAAATGTTCTGTCTTCTGAGATTGAGATGAGAAGATTAACGTCCCATTGACAGAACTCTGATGCAGTCACAGGACCAAGATGAGCTTTCAAAACTCCAAGCACATCCTCTCTCTATAGGAAACACATATACAGTGGCCCCAAGTTTTGGGTCTTTATTTAGAAAAATGTTAATTGCTTCATAATTTAATTGAAACGTGTTTTATTACATAATGTTATTATTATAATAGTTGTTCCTGTGGCTCAGTTGTAGAGCATTGCGTTAGCAGCGCAAAAGGTCCTGGGTTTGATTCCCAGGGAACACACATACTGGTAAAAAATGTATAACCTGAATGCACTGTAAGTCGCTTTGGATAAAGTGTCTGCTAAATGCATAAATTAAAATTATAATGCAAAGATGTTCTTAAGTTTAAGTGTGGCTTAAGCAGACAAATACTGTTTGAATGTGATATGACCGTTTATTTCTGATATACAAGACAGAAGCCAACAAGGGGCTTATTGTGATTTTTTCGTACACTAATTTACTGCTGGGTTCCTATGAGTATTTCAATGCTATCTCTCATTTTTATGGGTTGGTCAATCACAGTCTGGGTAACGGAATGTTCTCCATTGCAGACTTTGTTCGCATTTCATCTGGAGACGGGTCAAAAAAGGCATGTTTCCTTTTTACTGTTTCAGCATAACTGCTTTTGTTTTCGATTCACTGAATAAAAATCGTGTATCTTATTTCATACCTCTGCATTCAATAGAAACACTCTGGAGCCTGAGCATGCGGCCAATTTTGCGCTCAGTGGACACAGTGACAGATGCTCCACCTTGCCGAGCAATGTGCCAACAACTCTACCTGAGGCAATTACACCTGGAACACAGATGTCATGTTTGGGAGATGAGACTAAAAAGTGACTGACAGAGAATAATGGCTACATTCTATTCCAGAGTAGAGCATTCTTAAGTGTCACAGTTTTATATGCTCTGCAGACGAGCAGATTTTTTCAGTCTGTTTTTGAATCAAGGTCTTTGCATGCATTATTACCTTCTTTGATCTGTCTGTAGCAGCGATCAATGTCCCAGACAATAACATAATCTTCAGAAGCACTACAGAGGACGAGACGATCTCTCAATGTCCCAAACACCATGGCAGACACCTCGCCATGGTGACCAGTGAGTTCCAAGGGAGGCTACAGGAAACATTAAAATTACATTTATATATTTTTGTTCTGTAACAATTTAGTTCTATTAAATGTTAGAAATGATGGCACAATCATCTCTGATTTATATGTTTCCTCCCACACCTAGATACACTCACACATGCGCACGCACACACACACACACACACACACACACACACACACACGCCTGAGCATGCGGCCAATTTTGCGCTCAGTGGACACAGTGACAGATGCTCCACCTTGCCGAGCAATGTGCCAACAACTCTACCTGAGGCAATTACACCTGGAACACAGATGTCATGTTTGGGAGATGAGACTAAAAAGTGACTGACAGAGAATAATGGCTACATTCTATTCCAGAGTAGAGCATTCTTAAGTGTCACAGTTTTATATGCTCTGCAGACGAGCAGATTTTTTCAGTCTGTTTTTGAATCAAGGTCTTTGCATGCATTATTACCTTCTTTGATCTGTCTGTAGCAGCGATCAATGTCCCAGACAATAACATAATCTTCAGAAGCACTACAGAGGACGAGACGATCTCTCAACGTCCCAAACACCATGGCAGACACCTCGCCATGGCGACCAGTGAGTTCCAAGGGAGGCTACAGGAAACATTAAAATTACATTTATATATTTTTGTTCTGTAACAATTTAGTTCTATTAAATGTTAGAAATGATGGCACAATCATCTCTGATTTATATGTTTCCTCCCATACACTCATACACTCACACATGCGCACGCACACACACACACACACACACACACACACACACACACACACACACACACACACACACACAAGAAAACACATAAAGGAGTTGTCAGAATAGACTTGCAATGCTGGCTGTTAGTATATATGTTTGTTTGTCCTGTACTTGACACATGTAAATATTGTCACAATCTTTACTTGCATAATAAAAAAAAGAAATGATGGCACAAACACTGTAAAGCTAAATGGCTATATTTACTCATTTAACCCCGGAAATTGATCAAAAACAAAACAAATAGCAACATGAATATGGTATTGGTGGTACTTGCCTTCATTCATAATAACAAATATTTAAAATACACTATGTTTTTTCTACATTAACTTGGAAATTAAATGTGAAAATATATCATTTTAATGTTAGATGCAATTGATTACAGCAAAATGTGTGATTAATTAGTTATTTTTTTCAATCAATTGACAGTAATTATATATATTTGTTTGTTGAAAATAGATATAGGTGAACAAAGACCTCCAGGTTGTTGTTTTCGTAAATCCTTATACTCTTGTCCTGCCATGGGACAGCACAGTGAGAAGGACAGCAGGCCAGCTGCAGGTGGGACACTGGCTTGTTGCAAGTCACAGAGAACCTCTCAATAAAATACTGCACAGCAGCCATGGAGTCGCCAATAATCCCCTGTAACAACGCACAATGAGAAAATCTAAATAGAAAACCATGCTTAAATGTTTAGCAGGTCAAGATGACATCAAACTGGCCCAGTTAAGACGAATCCGCAGGTCGTCTGCCGGTTACCCACCTGCTTTTTTACTGACCATCTGTTGAAAACTAGCCTTACGGTTTTGTGGAAAGTGACATCAGCTGCAAAAGTATTCCATTCATTACCTGAAAGTAAAATGTATTGCTGTTTAAGTTTTACAAATGCAAACCATATATAATTATACTGTATGTAGAGTTAGGTAAATGAAACTCCAGTTTTTGGTCTGTGACCCAGCAGTTATTGCGTCCTTGTTGCTTTGGAAACGGGACGGCACACCAGAAGGGACAATTGCTAACGTGTGTACCAAAGTCTCTAAACTCGTGTGCTGTTGTTTTGCGTGTTTGGACGATTTGATTTGTTTATTTATTTATTTTGTGAGTACAGTGTACAGCGAAAAGAGTACATTCTGACACGATGTACGAATTGTGGAAGTTTTGTGGCTCTGGCTTACTGCAAATATAATTTAATGTCTATAAAAACAATGACTGTTGTTAAAGTCTGATATAAAGACAAATAGCTGACAACCCGACTGATTGATTTTACTTGGATACATCCGTATTATTCGTAGCGCCGCAGATCTGTTACCTGATTTATTATTTAAACAAACTTGTTCTGCACAAACTGTCCGACTATACCAGTAAAAAAGGCAGGTAATTCATTTTCTATGCAACGATGCCCTCTGGTGGTAAACTGCAGTCAGTCAGAATGTACATTGCAATTGAGTTACAGAGAACACACACACACACACACAGGTTTGTTTTTGTGAAAAGTGGGGACATCCCATAGGCGTAATGGTTTTTATACTGTACAGACCGTATATTCTATTGCCCTACACCAACCCTACCCCTAAATCTACCCCTTTCAGGAAACTTTGAAACGTTCAGATTTTCAATACACTCCATTCTGTGTGATTTATAAGCGTTTTGAAAAGTGGGGACATGGGGTACTGTCCTGAAAAGTCACCTTCTCCTTGTAATACCTATGTCATACCTTTGTCATTATACAAATGTATGTCCTCATTTCTCTCTCTCTCTCTCACACACACACACACACACACACAGTCTGGTCAGCTATCCTTGTGGGGACTCTCCATAGGCGTGATGGTTTTTCTACTGTACAGACCCTGTATTTTATTGCCCTACACCAAGCCTACCCCTAAACCTACCACTCACAGGATACTTTCTGCATTTTTAGATTGTCAAAAAACTTAATTCTGTATGATTTATAAGCTTTTGTACCCGTGGGGACCTCAATTTAGGTCCCCACCATGACACGAGTCCCCATGAGTCTGTGTGTAGTCAGGTTTAAGTCC
>NW_015505250.1:1966627-1980915 GCF_001515645.1 Sinocyclocheilus grahami | reverse complement strand
CACACACACACACACACACACACACACACACACACACACACACACACACACTCACACACACACACACACACACACACACACACACACACACACACACACACACTCACACACACACACACACACACACACACACACACACACACACACACACACACTCACACACACACACACACACACACACACACACACACACACACACACACACACTCACACACACACACACACACACACACACACACACACACACACACACACACACATATATATATAATTAAACGATGACGTTGACGATGAACAGGTTATAGGATGCTCTTGTAAAGAATATACATTCTTACAGATTTTGTCTAGTTAGGTTATTGTATATCTGTGTTTTAACCCAAGCTCATAACAAAAATCCTTAAAAAATGGGATAGATTTAGATATCATACATTTGTGAATAAAAAAATGATAAGTTTTAGCATGTTGTCAATGCTTTTTATTTTGTTCACAATAACAAACGACGTCTTTTACTGTCAGTTATATAAAAGAGATGTGAAATGTTTCCAAAGTGTGCAATTTGACAATCATAAAACAAAAGACACACTCACTCTTCTATCGTTTCACTTAAAAAATCGTACACTTCTTCAACACCAAAAGTGTCTGTAATCCTATGCGAATGTTACAAAAGCTAAATGTTTTCACCAACAAAACGATCTTTGAATACACGCCCTTATCTGTTTTCCGCCAATGAGTTTTAGCCAAACACACTGAGCTATCCAATCATAAAAGCGTTATCTACATATGCATCTCTTTGGAAACGCCCCTGATCCTAATCGACCAATTAGTCTTTCGCTTCAGTCAGTCAATCAACTCTCCCCGCCCAGCTCTTCTGACAGAACGGAAGCCGAGATGGGCCAAACTAGCCCAGCCGGATAACAGAGACAAACTTGGCAGCGAGCGGATGAACTGGTCGGATCTTTGTTCTTCACAGCCGCAGCCCTCAACCTCTTTATATTTTTGCGTATCGTTACTTATATGTCTCACATTTATATCAAGATTATATAAAATACTCCTTCACTGGGCACTCAGTTTCAGCACAGGCATATACTTTTTGAGCTAGCATATTTTCTTAGTGTTTTTAGTTAATTCTTCCCCCCCACCGACGACGTTTTATTGGACCAAGATAGGCGGCGCGGGCACCAAGATGTCGAACCGGATGGTGTGCAGAGAAGCGAGCCACGCCGGCAGCTGGTACACGGCCTCAGGTAGAGCCAGAGACCCGAGAGCAGCCCGGGCCTGAGGTCCGGTGTGCTGCGTGTGTGTGTGTGTGTGTGAGAGAGAGAGAGAGTCTGAGTCTGGCAGTGTCTCAAAACCTAGTGAGCTGTCTATCTAGACAGCATTTTTGGGACGTTCTGTACGCTCAAAAGTGCTGCCTAGGTAGGCAGCTCACATTGTTTTTATACAGAGGCTGTGCGATGAGCTGGGAATTATTAAATAGCTGTGCCTAAAATGGTTTAAAGACAACAGAACGAGTTTTTTTATTTTTGTACCTTTTGAACTGACGGTCTTTTAAAAGCTAACTAACTTTATTTAAAATGCTGAATAAAACATCAGCTTTATTTTGTTAGAAAATAACTTGAAAGAGATTTCATTCTGCTCAGAAATTAATCTATATCTAGAAAAAAGTGGGCCTCGGTCAAAAAAAATCTCATTTAATTTGTCTTGGCATGTAGATGATTATTTCATGAATTACTTTAAACGTTAAAAATGATTTTGAATAATTATAGCGGCATTTCAATGAGCCAATTACATTTAAATTTTACTTAAATTGACTAGACTGTGTGTTTCTCTCAGAGTTGCCTGTTGTTGTTTATTTTTGTGTTTCTATTGTTAATGTGTAGCTTCTCTGTGTGTAATAGCAGCTGAGAACAAAAACAGACCACCAGTTAGCTGGTTAGCCTACAGCCGGTGTGTGTGAATCTTTCATACACGCCAACCACGCAAACTAATACCACAGATTAATATACCATCCACGCTAACGCTATCCAGCCCTACTTTTCCGAATCAGTAAATCCAGATAGATAAACTTCTGTCGCCGTTCAGAAGGCTGGACTTACCCTGCTAACGGCTAAAGCTATTTAATGAAGTTCATATGACAGCTGTACATGACAGCTGTGTTTTATGGAGAATAAAACCTGTTTTTTCATCAATATTGATGTCAAGTAATACTGTGTTTATTGTTATATTGGTCAGCATTTATGTCCTGTTCCATTCCAGTTAATACAGGGAGCACAGTCAGCACATGAAAGTCTTTAGAGGGCCGGTGGTATTTTTCTTCTTCAAAAAGAGTAACAAAAAGCCTAGTGCTACACACACACACACTAGATAACATATATTTACACTGTACAGAAGCTAGTCTGCTGGCCTTTACATGAGGATCTGCATTCTGCATGCTGTCACCATCATTAGAGCTCGTGTTTTGTCCGAAAAACACACATTTATTTTAGTGTGGTGTCTTCTGGTGTTTTGTTGATGCTTTTCCCCACACTGAGTAACTGTACCATATATGACATGCATGACTTTTATATCTTTAGTTACAGTTTTCAGATCATGACTAGTTATTATTCATCTGGCAATGATAACTTTGGCCAGTTAACAGGTGTGTCAGTTCAGTTGGACAAATTGTACAAAGTCCTGAATAATGGTAATTATATTTATATATTAAATTGATTTATACCTGTATTATATGTTTGAGACTGCTATATTGGTATTCCTCATATGTTCTAGACTGATATAATTGACCATTTTTAAAACCCATATATTTTAGATTTATTCTTTATATGTGCTAGAATAAATTATATAAATGATCTCTTACACTGCATTATATAAAATCAGCACTATCACCACATTCAACCACCTAACTTTCTATATATTAATATATGCATCAGCCATACAAAGCCATGTCAGTCAGACACTAAAATTAATGCATTTGCACATGCGCGAATAGTCAGGCCTGGCTGCTCTTTGGAATATGATTAGTGATGTAATGGTATGATTCATTACAGTGTAGAGATTTGATTAACAACTGCTAAAATTTGACCAAATTGGTTGTATTCTTATTATTCCTTTTACAGAATCAGCTGAACTTCATCTGTTCACTGGTTCTCAAAAATGTTATCTTGTCCTGTCATACTCTGATAAGAAAGTCATTAGGACTGGGACAACGGCTCTGTCTGAGGCTGAAATATTGCTGAAATCAACATTCAGGACAGCCATTTCACCTACTGAGTCATTGTTTGTTTGACTGATTTATAATTAGAAATATAGAAATCCATTAATGAATGCTTGATTATAAAATCTTTTAGCATGTAGCGAATTTTGTTGTTGTTGCATTACAACAATGAACATTAGGGATGAAAATGTGCTTAATGACAAATAAGCACATTTTCATAGTGCTATTTTTAAATAACAGCAAAAGAGAGAATGCTTTCTTACAAGTCTACCTGAACATTTGTTTTACACAATATCTGTCATGAAAATAATGCATTAAAATCACAATTATGCTAAAATAGGCTTCATTTTCTTTGTCTGCAATATTTTGCGGTAATGTATAATTAATAGATTATAAACTTGTCATGCTTCAAAAATATTTCTACATGGTGAAATTGATACTGTACAAAATACATTTGGAAGACGTTCAAATAATCTTCCCAGCTGAAGTTTCAAAGTTGTAAAATTATGTCTGCTTCTCTCATATTTCCTAATGACATTTTCCTGTCTTTACAATTAGGATCCCAGCTTAACGCACAACTCGAGGGCTGGTTATCTCAAGCACAATCTACAGCTGGTCCAGCTAGAGCCATTATAGCACCGTATGTGGAGTGAAAGCAGACAAACATCTTTTTTTCCCCTTCTGTTTCAGTTGTGATTCTGCATTCTAAAACAACTGTCTTTTGCAGGCACGCTGGCTACACTTACTGCGGCGCGTGTGCCGCCCACGCCTACAAGCAGGTGGACCCCTCCATCACGTAAGTATCCTTCCTGTCATCAGAGCTTCTTTAAATTCTCTTGAAGTAGCCGTAATGTTGGGTTTTCCGTGGGGAGAGAGGTAACTGCAGCGCTCTCTTATGCATCAGTCGGAGGGTGTTCATACTCGGCCCCTCTCACCATGTGCCGCTGTCTCGCTGTGCCCTCTCCCCCGCCGAGGTCTACAGAACGCCACTGTACGACCTGAGGATCGACCAGAAGGGTAAGCAATCTCATTTCCTACCTTGGCAGGATTAAATACTGATTGAATAACAGTACACAGAAAGGTGTCGCCCAGAATATATTTTTTTAAATATCTGGCTCATTTGATCTCAAACGGAGCTTTGCAGAAGAGATTGCAACATTTTCCATGTTGTAAATGACTAAATTTGTTATTATGCGATAGTTTTGTGGCTATAAACATGACAAATGTGCAACACAAATATGAGAATCTTTTATTTGATGATGCTCATATTAATGAGGCTTTGTGTAATTATCTTTGTAACTCCTCAGTTCAAAACACAAAGGCTTTAATTCTCCCTGCCCCATCTCTTTCTCTGGCAGTTTATGCTGATCTGTGGAAAACAGGCATGTTTGAGAGGATGAGTCTGCAGACAGATGAAGACGAACACAGCATTGAAATGCACCTGCCTTATACCGCTAAAGCCATGGAGAGGTAACAACCAGATATTGAACATCTTCATCCGGACCGTTAAGGGAACAGTTCACCCAAAAATGGAAATTCTGTGATCATTTACACACCATGATGTTGTGGAACACAAAAGAAGATACTTTACAAATGATCTGTTTTCTCCTCCATACGATGAAAGTCAAAGGTGGTTGAGTGTTGTTTTGGACCCTACTGACTTCCATTATGTAGACCTTAATAGACTTCCATTATGTGCACAAGATCTTCAAAATATCAGAAACATTTTTGTGTTCCACTGATGAAAGTCAGTCATACAGGTTTGGGACAACATGAATTATCCACTGAATACCTCAGATTCTGGGAAGACTCAATACTTGAAGCATGAACACTACCATTCAAAATATTTTTTTGTTTTTTGAAAGAAGATAACACTTAGAATTTAATACTTAAATTGTTAAATGTGACAGTAAAGAATTTTACATTGTTACAGAAATATATATTTCAAATAATAATAATTATTTTTTTTATTTTTTTTTATTTTTTCCAACACCATGTTAATACCGTTTTCAATACTGATTATTCTGACAAATTTGAGCACTAAATCAGCATATTAGCTATATATATATATATATATATACCAAATGTCCAGTAATCTGAGTGTAAATGTGTGACATCGGTTAAGTATTATTATATTATACTTTTTTTGTAATTATACAAAAAAAATTGGGGAAGGCAAAATTCTTGTTAACCACCCTAAATCAAATGTTGCTCAAACTAATGATAACAAAAGCAGCATGAATCTGGTAAAGAAGATACACATGCTTTCATTTCTCATCCACATCATGTCGGCATCACAGACATTCTCTCCACTCTCACGCTCTCCTTCAATGTGACTCGCCAGAAACAAAAGCTGCCTTTTGCCTACATAGGCAGCATAGACTTCTATGGCAGCATCCTAATTAAAGTTAAACCTATTAAGTGAGTGTTTTGGAATGCTTTAAATAGGTAGGAAGTTGGAACCCATACAAATATCCCTAATGAAGGTTTTTTTTGGTGCCACCTCTAGTTAAACGTTTAATTTGAACTTTTTCATATGTTCTACAGGTCAACGTTTCCGTTACACCTACTACGATGAAAGTCAAGGAGAGATCTACAGATCTATCGAGCACCTTGACAAAATGGTAAACCTGTTTCTATTCCCCTTTGCTCCTGGTAACTCACGTAATGTCTGACATATGAGGCTTACATGCAAGTGGCCCATTCTGGTTTGGGATACACTATGTGCTAATCCTATTGGAGGTTCTAGAAAAAAAAGATGAGGAATCTTTCTCCAAGCTAAAGAGTCATTGTTATGGTTACTGTGGTAGTCGGTGATTCAAAGACAGACTTTAATACATTCCACCCATGACAGTCTGTCAAATAGCAGATGCTCTTAGCAACCCAAACCTCATTAAAGGCTTACCAACTGGGCAAAGTACTTTTGCCTCTGTATGGTAATTTACTGGACAAGGACCGTGTTTGAACTACACCAAATGTCAAATCCAACATTAGAGAGTCCTAAATAAAACTAAACTAAAAATTACAACATTATTAATGCCAGTAATGAGAGTTTTGTTGACGTCAGTGAAATGTATGAATGTATGTTAATTTCCTTTTTTTTTAAGGGAATGGGAATTATAGAACAGTTGGACCCCATCTCCTTTAGCAATTATTTGAAGAAATATCATAATACTATTTGTGGTCGCCATCCCATCGGCGTTCTTCTAAATGTAAGTACCTAATGAATGATTCATATGAAAGACTATATGAATTTCCCCCAGGACATTTTATTTAGCAAACTGCTGTTGACTCAAAGCAACAGCAAAGTAATGCAAATAATGGACAGTCCGTAAGCATGGTAATTAGCCTAGCACTTAACTGTCGCAGAGCTTTTATTAATGTCCTTTTTCCCCCCCTAACTAATGTCTTGCTAACTACCCGCTCTTTCATTATGAAGCTTTTTAAGATTACCGTTGTAAGTCTAAAAGCATCTCTTTAGTGTTGACTCTCCATTGATTCTCTTCCCTCCATCAGGCCGTGGCGGAACTGAAAAAGAACGGCACAGACATGAACTTCTCTTTCCTAAACTATGCGCAGTCGAGCCAGTGCCGAAACTGGTCGGACAGCTCTGTGAGTTATGCTGCTGGAGCTCTCGTCGTTCATTGAGGTGAACTTTCCCAGGAGCCGCGGAGCCTCCTAGAAGACCCAAGCCCCTCCCACCCGTCCCGTTCCTGACAACGTATCCCCATCCTCCCCCGCCTCTTCTATAGGAAGGACATACAAAGTTTGTCGCAGCTGGGAATCTTCATACATACCCCGAATCCAGATTTAACGTTAGATACTAACCTCCTCTTCCTACAGCTTTCCCTGTACCCCGATTTCCACGTGAGGCAACTTGGATGATGCTATAGCTTGAAGTACAGTCGCAGTCTTTTGGGTGTTGCAAGGTCAGATTTTTGATTGTGTTTTTGGTCTTAATGAGGCAAAATCTGCTTTTGACCCTCCAAGGATGTTAGGTATCTGAAGAGCCTTTGTGTAATTTAAAAGCAAGACACATTTAAAGTTTAAATAAAAAATCAAACCATTGACATTGCACTCTTTTTGCAAGTCTGCATATGTAATCTACATAATGTCTCACCTATTGATAAATAATGAGAAAAAGGAAGTTGACAGACTGCAACATGCTATGTTCATGTACACCCTGAGAATTGTAGTAATAGCTACCGCGTTGGTCCTGTTGTAGTTTGTAAAGGGCTACACAATACCCACTAACCCTCCACTGTTCTGGATATACCAAAAAATAGTTTTTCTTTCATCTAATTTTTTATTGTAGTCAAATTAAAATTCTTATATTCTGTTCTGTTTATTTTCTCTTTGTGATTACCATTATTTAGCTTTCTAGTTTTACGATGCATTTGACGTATTTATCTCAAACTCTGTGGAAGCATATAGTAGTGTTTGAAGTGCAGTACAGGTGGACCCCTTTCAGACTGCCTCAAAATGGCCGTTCTGTCCCATCAACCCTCAATTTATTTTGGTTATTCTGAAACAATTTTATTTTCACATGCAAGTTAGCAGCCATGTTTAACATCCGAGTAGTAGTTATTTATGCACACCCATATCAAGGAACCGCCAGAGGTGGATTTTCTGAAAGGCGTAGGCATTTTGTCTGGCTTTCCTCTTTATTCCATCTACTCCAGGCCTCCCAAAGAGCACAGTGCAGCAAGATTTTTCCTGGGTGACCATTGGAAGGAAAACGGCAAGGCTCCTCTACATCCCCATCAAGGTTTGAATGTCTCAAACCAAATCCTCAAACAGAAAACAGACAAAGCATGTCATACCATGCAGATGTGCCTTGGGTCAGTGTTAAACATGTTTTTGTTTTTTGTTTTGGTCCTGTGTTTTCCACCCTTCATTTACCCACTAAAAGGACTTGATTGTCTGTCTTGAATCAGTTGAATTAGTTCTTACTGTTTTTAAAGTAGGGTAAACACCTGTTCTTGTACTGTTAGGATTGTTTCAAAAAAAATTTTATGTTAGCACTGTTTATTATTATTCGAACTATTATTGCGTAAAAATGAACAGTTCTCACATTGTCAAACCTATGTGGAAATTAATTGAAGCGCTCCTCAGTGGAGTCATTTTTGAATCTCAGGTTACATTGAAGCATTACAGAATTCTCGCCAGATATGACAAGAATCATGGCTGATGTTGCAAAGAAACAATAAAGTGTAATGACAAAAGATACTATGCTGTGGTGTTTCTTTTACTTGTCTTATTGTTTGCGATTCCTTTCTGTGTTTGTGACATGATTACGAGCAGTTTGTGAGTTATTGGAGTCAGAGTTGGTCAAGATTCATTTAAGATGCCATATATTAAAACACGAGTCATGTGCTTAAGATATAGTCTTTCTGCCATTCCTTTCTAAATGAAGGATCGTGGAATCATGGATGTGTGAGTTTAAACCACATTCCAATTCTGCAGTAAGTGAAATGAACTAAATGTGTAAGTTGAAAGGATCTGAGCAGCAAAAGCAATCAACGTGTTTCGCAGTCATGAGGATATTAACAGATGGCTATGGCTACAATTGGAATTTTGTATTATTATTATTATTTTTTTTTGCCAACTTATCTGCAAATGTAATCATTCTTAACTAGTCTTGACAAGTAATTGTAGAACATAATGACTTTAAAAAAAATAAAAATAAATTGATCAAAAGCAACAGTAAAGACATTTATAAAGTTAAAACGGATTAAACAAAAATTGATGTTCTTTTGAACTTTTGAAAGAATCCTGAAATAAATTGTCACAGTTTGTACAGAAATATTAAGCAGCACAACTGTTTTCAACACTGATAATAATATTAATTGTTTCTTGAGCAGCAAATCGGCATATTAGAATGATTTCTGAGGGATCATGTGACACTGAAGCCTGGAGTAATTATGCTGAAAATTCAGCTTTGCCATCATATGAATAAAGTACATTACATATATTAAAATAGAAAACCGTTATTTGAAATTGTAATAATATTTCACAATATTACTGTTTTTACCTGTATTAACTGCATTAGAGACTTCTTTCAAAAACATAAAAAAAAAACATCTTACCAACCCCAAACTTTTGAATGGCAGTGTGAAGGCTTAAATTAATAAAAGCGGACACATGAAAAGCTTTTCCTGAATTGCTTTAGAAGACGTACTTTTCTATTGAAAACACCTGTCATGCACTGCTTTGCCAGCCTCATGCAATCATCACATTATCGTGCGTGTATTCTAAATGGGAAGAGGATGCAGTGCATCTGCATGGCAGACCAGTTTACCTTTTCATTTTGTGTGCTATGCAGCAAAATTCCTGCGGGATGAGAACTTCCTGTTTATTCTTGGTTTATTTCTTTAGATAGCTGTTGACTGTTTTAGATATCAAAGGTCATAAAACAATCCCAGGCTCCTTATTTTTAGTAACTGAGGATGTAGATTTTGACTGAAGCGGGGGATTGTTTTATCTGCCATTCATTTTTTCAAGGTGTTAGAATTAAAAGCTCTACAGGACAAACCGCTATTCTGATGTGCTGTGTTTTTCACTTTTTCTATTAGTTTAGAGTTTGAATTCTAATTATTTTTCCTTTTCTTTGACATTTAGTTTGTGACTAGAATTTATTCTGTATTAGAACTTCAACATATTCAAGTTTTTTAAAGACAGGGAACAAGAGACGGTAGTTCTCATTAATAGGTCCAGCTCAGCAAATATCACTTCATCAATCTGTTCTTAAGTTTAGCAGCATTGACACTTCAAATCTCATGAGCCATTTCAGGTTGCACTGAACACATTAGAGTGAAGTGAACATTTGGTGGTTTCGTTTGGACACAGGTGTCAGCTATGGTGACCGCAAGTTTCATCTCCAGAAATGACTTCAGTGTTAGTCTCCATCTTACATGTTCTCAAACAAAATGGAGACTTGTTAATTGGGTTCATCTGTTTTGAAATTCAAATACTGGTTTAATTTTTTATTGGCAACTTAGTTTCAATTTCTGCAGAGCATGGAAATATGCTTTTAGAAGTCAATGTCAATCAAAATTAAGTAGCTTAATGTTCACTGTTGATTTTTTAAATTAAAATAATACTAGAGGGTTATTTTTATAGATCAATTTATCAGTAGTCAGGCTGTAAAATTTTATTCTTTTAAGCGTTTCCTTGGAAACATAATTTGAAGACTTGGATTTCTTGAGCACCCTGTTGTTTTAAGTGACTTTCATTGAGTGACTGCTTTTTACCGGGGACATAAACACTGAAAGGTTATTGGTAATATGAATAAATGGTGCAAGGGGAAATACTTCCTGCTGTTTGATGTAGTTCTCTATGCACTGCATTAATCAGAATTCTCAGCAGGTGCTCCATTAATTACAGGAAACAGCCTGTTGCAAGCTATAGAGGTAGACACATGCTTTTCTGAAAGTCAGCTGAATCCATCAATAACCCATAGGGATGTATGATCTGGTAAAACTTTTTCCGCAGTGTGTAAATTGTCTGAACTTGTCTATTGATTATGCCAAAGTGTTTAGGGAAATAAACCTGACTTTTCACTGTAAAAATAAAAGATTTTGAGGGTTCATTATCATTACACTGAAGAAACCTCCTGTTGAACCTCTTTCTATCTGAGAAACTCACAAGACAGAACACATAAGTACACATAAAAAGTATGTTTTTAATTATTAAATATTAAATATATATTTTTAAATAATCTTCAGAATATTTAAGTACTGTTATCTCAATATTAATATTAAATAATATTATAATTACAAGTATTTAACTGTGAAGTTACTTAAGTGCACATTTGAGGAACCTTCACAAGGTGCCTAAAGGTTCCCCAAATGGTTCTACCAGTGTGGAAATGTAAGGAAACCCAAATGTTGCCTGCAGTATCTTTTTATTTTTACAGTCTGAGGAGATTTAAGGGGGTCTGAATACTTTCCGTACCCACTGTATATGCCAAAACAAGCCCAAAAAATGCCCATTTGTCTTCTGGAAATATGATGATACTCAAAATAATTAGTTTTTTCATGCTTCGATTTGTGTAAACAGGTTGATAAAAGAAAGACAGACTGGATTATTGCTCTTTTAACATACTGAGAAACTAATTTCGCTGTTCATCTTTCCGAACATAAATTCACAGAACCAGGCGTGTGGCAGGTAAATATCAACATGCTTCTTCTTTCTGGTGACAAAAACAGTTAGGACTCACCGAGATGCACAAACAACAGACAAGCTTGTGTTTGCCACATGAATGCTGATGCTCCCCACCAGTGCATTAGTGGAAAAAAATCTCTCTCAATATGTTAAAAGGGAAATCTCTTTGCAAAAAGGAATACTCACATTTCAGCAGGGTGCATGCTGTAGCATGGTCAGGATTCGGCTCTCCCTCTGCTTTTGGGGAGGAGCTGCTCTGAGGCGCTGTGTTTGCAGAATTCTGGTGAGGGGTTGAGAGGGGATATACAGCATTAGACTCAAACCTGGTCTGGAACCGGACAGAACGTCAACCTCCATGCAGTGCCAGGAGCTCCTCGTGTGGGGCCTGAGCTCGGCGATGATCCTGGGTGGGGTGATGCACTTTATATGTCTCATGAAGTCTCATGCTGCCTATGGCCGCTACATGGACTCCTCGGGCAGCTCCATTATGGTGCCCGCAAGGCTAGCCTGGTTCCTCCAGGAGCTTCCTGCTCTGCTGGTTCCCCTGCTTTTGATGCTGACCACGGATGGAAACAATGGCACCGGGAGACACCTGATGCTCTGGACCTTCTGCCTGCACTACTTCCAAAGGTAAGTCATGTGAACGATGGGACAATGTGGGAGATCATTGGTGGGGCTGAAGAAGAATTCAAAATGTCACTAACATCTTTCAAGATGTTAAATTACTAGGCAATTTAACATCTTGAAAGATGAAAGATCAGTAGTATAAAATGCAGACAGGCCAGAGAAATGGATTATAGCAACTGCACAATGACATACGGTCACAGCTTTTTTGCTTCCATTTACTTCAGTTACGCCATTTCACAAACCTGATGTGTAATCTAGCTCATCCAGAACAAATGAGGAAAAAATACCCTTAATCTGAAGACAAAAGGGAACTGGGTGGAATGTTCTTTTGCTTCTTTAGACTATCCTGCTGTGCTGACAATTAATCAAGGCTGCACAAACGTAACAGCAGAAATGTATTAATGTTTCATTTGAGTAATTACACATAACTGGGCCAAAACAGAAGCAGATGAATAAAGTGAGAAATGTTTGAATAATTCAACGGAAGCATGATCTGGACAAAACACGACAGGTTTGGGAACAGGTGTTGAATTACAAAGACATAATAACAGTGGAAGTGTAATGAACTGGGCAGATGACCAAAATATGGTATTTGATATGTATCAACACTCTGGTTTGCAGGAGCTGCATCTACTCCCTGCTGACCAAAGGGCGGCCGTATCCGCTTAACATCATGCTGTCAGGGATTGTGTTTTGCTCTATTAATGGTTTCCTGCAGGCACACTATCTGCTGCACTGTGCTACATTTCACAACACGTGGTTTTCCGATGCCTGTCTACTAGCCGGTAAAACTTGTTTACTGAAAGAATTGCTATAATACAGGGTTGTGTGCTTTTCAAAATTGAATTGAGCATTTGAAATGAGGTGGCAAACAGGATGCAAAATTGTCAGTTGAATTTGTTTTTAAGAAAGTATGAATAATTGGAAGGTACAGTCAAAGAAACTCATATAGGATATGAACAAATATATTAATATTTTTAGTATGAATTACAACTGTTTATTTTTATAAAGTAATCCAAAAACTGTGATAGTCATTTTGAGTTGCTGTATGAAAAATTTTAATCTGTTTGTATGGCTGTATTAATTGTTATAACAATATTTAATTTTTTTCTACCATCAAAGGGAAATATATTGAATCAATCTAGGATCAAATGTATTATATAGGGAATAAATATGCTGCTTAAATACTGAAAAGTAATGTAATTATTAATAAAATGATTTATTTGTTACAAAGCTTTTGTTGGGCTAATGAAATTCTTCAAATTTGTTGACCAGTTCATTTCAAATTCCAACACGTGAATTGAAAAGGAGATAATTCTTAAATTCAGAATTTTGCTCAACCTTGCTATTATATTTGAGAATGTATTTAATGAAAAAAATATTATGTAAATCCCAAAATAACTGCACTTAAATAAAGGTTCCAAAAGTGGGTTTTAGCAGCAATGTCATAGAAGAACCATTTGTGGTTCCTTTAAAGGGGTCATATGATGCTGCTAAAAATAACATTATTTAAAGTAAAGTTTAAAGTATAAAAAGTAAAAGAACAGTAAAAAAAAGTTAAAAAATACATTATTTTCTACATACTGTACATTATTGTTTCTCCTCTATGCCCCGCCTATTTGAAACGCGTCGATTTTTACAAAGCTCATCGCTCTGAAAAGCGAGGTGTGCTGTGATTGGCCAGCTATCCAGTGCATTGTGATTGGCCGAATACCTCAAGCGTGTGATGGAAATGTTACGCCCCTCACATACTGTTGATGCCGTGTCCGGCCGGATCGACGAGACAAAAACATTAAAACCCATTACAAATGAGGCATTTGTTGCATCCAGTGGGGACATAATTACTGATTATAATGACTTATACTGTCTTTTTACGCGTTGCGTTGCATCGCACCGCGTAAACATAAAACCCTGTCTGCATTTGTGATCGGAGAAATGACAAACAACAAGTGCTACTCTACACTGCCCAAAACTCGCGTTTGAATCATCAGTGGCAAGTGAGTCAGAACTGATGGCATTATAGTCTACTCTACCAGGATCAGTAAACAGTCCTCCATAAAATGTGCTGCACACATCTGGATATTTGGGTTAAACTGTTCTGGAACAGTGTTGTAAATACAACTTAACCACTGATTTGTAGTCGTGTCCTCTTTTGGAAGACCAAACAAAGCAGTTTCGCTTTCACAACGAAAAACATGGCCGCCTAGCGTGAGCAGAAGCCGCGGCATAGCGTGAGCTGAGGCCGGGCTAGAGTGAGCAGAGGCGGTGGGGTTGAGAATGGCGC
>NW_015505250.1:1950815-1966423 GCF_001515645.1 Sinocyclocheilus grahami | reverse complement strand
CTTTTAACACGGGCGCCGGAATGTAGAAAAAAGGGTAGTAGCACCTGAGCTCGTTGAGGCTGTGGATCTGAGCAGCGGCAAGCTGAAGAACGTCCTTGGATAATTTTATGACGCTAATAGGTTGCGTTTAGACCCGCGACCTGCCTTACAGTCGCGCAGTGTTGTATCTGAGTCTCCGGTTGTTTGATGACCGCTATTGAACGTGTCGGGATAGTTCTTCTGCCGAATCCGTGAAGCGGAGGAAGTGTTGGAGGGACTTTTTGACTCGTGAAATTTTGAATGGACTGGAAATAATCTCTTTTCTTTTTTTTAGTCCTATTCATGGAAGAAAACTTTTGAATTCTTGAACTGAATCAAAAAGAACTTTTGATTTTTTTTGTTGTTTTTAAAACAAACAAACTGAATTGAACACTGATGTGAATATTTGTTGAAGAATCTTGAGTGAACAGATTGTTCATGTGAAACTCTTTCCCCTGTGGGTAAAACAAAAAGGACACTGATTGTGATTGGGTGTACAAGACTCAACTGAGACGGTTACAGAGTTGTTAATTTACTGTCTTTATTGTTTTCTACATTTTTATTTCTTTCTCTGTTGATTGCATTTAAATTTGTTTCACTCCTCCTATAAAACAAACTAAGTAATCACAATTCCATTAGCTTAAATAAATGTCAATATATTTAAGTTGAACCTGTTTACACAAATTTTTGAGTCACTTATACTAAGGAGTGGGGGCGTCTTACCTGTTCTGTTAGATCTGGGGAGGGTGGGTTTTGCAGTCAGTTACATTTATTTCCTGAGTTTCCTGCACACACACACTTCAGGTAGCTGCCGTGTACTAAATAAATACAGCCCACCGTTTAGACCCGCGACCTGCCTTACAGTCGCGCAGTGTTGTATCTGAGTCTCCGGTTGTTTGATGACCGCTATTGAACGTGTCGGGATAGTTCTTCTGCCGAATCCGTGAAGCGGAGGAAGTGGGCCTGATCGCGCCTAACAGTTATGCGGCAGTGTGGCAAAACTGCGCTTGTTTTGTTTCGCGTCCAGTTTGTTTTGTTCAACCGAACTTAAATCACGCTGAATCCAGTTGCTTAGTGTACTAGTAGAATTCGCTGAAGCGTTGAGGGGTGCTGTGTATTGTTCGTCTTCGCAATCTGATCTCCGTCAGCTGGGGATTGTGCCCTCGTTGGATCGTGTTGAAGCTGTCAGGATCACAGGGGAGGGTAACGATCGCTGAGAGTCAAAGAGTGAAGAAACATTACCCTGCCATCCATTGGATTTCATTCAGCGTCTCATCCTCAACCAAAGAGGGGTGATATACATTATTTTCTTCATTGGATTCTGAATGCTGGTAAGCAAGTCATTGTTTTCTCTTCTGTGAGTGTTAAGAACTGAACTGTGAACAAGTGAATTTTCCTGTGAGGGGAATTCATATATTTTCTTTTTCTTGCACTTGGAGGGACTTTTTGACTCGTGAAATTTTGAATGGACTGGAAATAATCTCTTTTCTTTTTTTTAGTCCTATTCATGGAAGAAAACTTTTGAATTCTTGAACTGAATCAAAAAGAACTTTTGATTTTTTTTGTTGTTTTTAAAACAAACAAACTGAATTGGACTCTAATGTGAATTTTTGTTGAAGAATCTTGAGTGAACAGATTGTTCATGTGAAACTCTTTCCCCTGTGGGTAAAACAAAAAGGACACTGATTGTGATTGGGTGTACAAGACTCAACTGAGACGGTTACAGGGTTGTTAATTTACTGTCTTTATTGTTTTCTACATTTTTATTTCTTTCTCTGTTGATTGCATTTTTCACTCCTTCACTCCTCCTATAAAACAAACTAAGTAATCACAATTCCATTAGCTTAAATAAATGTCAATATATTTAATGTTTACACATTTACACAAATTTTTGAGTCACTTATACTAAGGAGTGGGGGCGTCTTACCTGTTCTGTTAGATCTGGGGAGGGTGGGTTTTGCAGTCAGTTACATTTATTTCCTGAGTTTCCTGCACACACACACTTCAGGTAGCTGCCGTGTACTAAATAAATACAGCCCACCTCGCCACTTCTTGAGCATTTCCACATTGCAACACTACAGGCACCACATACAAGAGACCCTTGTACAAAGACTAAAAGCATTGGGCGGGGGGGCTAGGATCCTGTTTCTCACTCAGTCTTCCTTAGATTAAGTGCTATATCTCCCCCACAAGGTGGTGGCCTATTCGCCTCCGCTACATATTGGCGTCACGAACAGGATCAATTCCTGTTTCCTGATTCAGTGTAAGTTCCTGGTCCTAGAGCCGAGGCTATGGCTGAACTGGAAGAATTAAAGAAACAGTTTGAAGAGATGCAAAGGCGGTTTCGGTGAGCAGGCAGGCATGTTAGAGCAAGCCAGAGCCGAAGAGAGAGAGGCGCGTTCCCTTGCTAAAACTGTTATCGAACAGCAGGCTGCCACTCAGAAAGCACCATCTACTGTTTACATCCCTAGGGATCGTAAGCTTCCAGAGTTTACCGGATGTCGTTCCAAGCCTGGTGAGTTGAGTATAGAAGAACGGATAAGTTCAATGAAGTCCGCCTTCAAGGTGATGAAAATTCCTGAAGAAGACAGAATTGAGTTTGTTAAACAGTATTTAAAAGATGAGGCTAAGATGACCGTCAAGTTCATGCTCAACGGAAAGGAGAGGTCAGTGGATGAGATTTTTGATGCTTTGGATCAGACTTATGGGGACAAACTTCCCATTGGCAGCAGACTGAAAGAGTTTTATGACCGCAAACAAATGCCTGGAGAAACCATCCGTTCTTATGCTTATGACTTGCAGGAGAAGTTGAGTATTATCCAGAGCCGAGAACTGTCTAGAGTTCTTGATGCTGATGGCATATTGAAGGAACAGCTTGTGTTAGCCCTCAAAGATGATCCGCTATGGCGTGAAATGAAGAGGAGAGGTAAAGCTCAGAAGGACCTGACATTCATCCACCTTATGCAGGAAGCTATTACTTGGTCTGAAGAAGAGGAGGTGCAAGTTCCAAGCAGTCTGAGAACCAGTACTCGTTCACGTGGTGTCGTTCATGCTACCACTGCAACAGAGAGCTCTTCAGTCCCTCTCACCCTGGAGTCACTCCATGAAGATATTCAACAGATAGCTGCCCAACAAGAAGAACTGTTTCAGATGGTAAACGGCAAAGAAAAAGTGAAACCTCTTGCGAAGGAAAGCAAGGCAAAAAGTGCACCTTTAAAAGATAGTGAAGGAAGATACATCTGCTATACATGTGGTAAGCCAGGACACACAAGCCGACGTTGTCTGCAGAGCAGAGAAAACTCTAGTAGAGTGCAACCTCACACAGCAGAGGTGGAAAAGACAGCTGACCAAGACACTTCAGTGCTAGAGTGCCCGGGTCCATCCGTTATTAGAAGTCATACTGCAGACTGGGATACAGAGAATGTTTCCAAGTCCCTTTATGAAAGTGCTTTTGGAGATTGCATAACCATTGAAGTGAAAATTGCAGGTATCAGGACTATCTGCCTCTTGGACACAGGGTCGGAAGTGACTACTATCACTGAGTCACATTTTAAGAATCACTTTGGAGAAGTGTCCACCAACTGGGTCCGACTTACAGCAGCAAATGGTCTAGACATTCCCATCATTGGATGTCTGGAAGCAGACATAGAGTGTATGGGGAAGACGTTGCATGGAAAGTGTGTGTTTGTGATCAAAGAGAGCGATTCCAATGGGACAGAGCTGAAAGGATTGCCTGGCATTATTGGGATGAATGTGTTGAGTGAAGTTAAGGATCTATTCATGACCACTGAAGATATGAAGAAGATGGAAAGGTATAGCCATGGTTTCAAGGAGGCAAAGGTCCAGCGAGTGTTGGCTAACATTAGGATGCAAACTGAGGCACTGAGCTGTGGTGACAAGATTGGCTTCGTGAAGGTTGCTGGTAAGCAAGCAATAACTATTCCTTCATTTAGTGAACGTGTTTTGGAAGGCCGCTGCAGAATACCACCAAAAGTGAGCTTCCAAGTGTTGGTGGAGGCCTCGTCAAAGGTCAGCTTGCCGAAGAGTGTTCTGATTGCTAATGTGCTCACCAAGACAGTCAATGGTAAAGTTCCAGTCAGAGTGTTGAATTCTGGTGAAAAGCCCGTAAAGCTCCCACCACGATGTAGGATCGCTGCGCTGTCCAAGCCACAGGAAGTTGTGACAAAAGTGCTTGACGAGTTTGAAGAGAAAGAGGATGCTTTGCATGTTAAGGCTGTGCAGCAACGTCAGGTGAAAGTGGAGGTTAGCACCCCAGAACAGCTGCCAGTTCCAGTGCAAATTAATCCAGAGAACCTCACAGCAACACAATGTCGCAAACTCCAGGACTTACTGGCTAAGCACAGTGATGTGTTTTCGAAGAACGATTGTGACCTCGGTTATACGACTGCTGTCACACATAGTGTCCCAACAGGTGATGCTCCTCCCATTAAGCAAAGACATCGCAGAATTCCACCTCAGGTGTTTCAGGAAGTGAAAAAACATGTTCAAGATTTGGTGTCTCAAGGTATTCTCAGAGAAAGCTGTAGTCCGTGGGCATCTCCAGCGGTGATAGTGATTAAGAAGGATGGCAGCATACGCTTTTGCTGTGACTACAGAAAGTTGAATTAAGTGACCTGCAAAGATGCTTATCCTCTCCCTCGCGTGGAGGAATAGCTGGATGCCTTGGGAAATGCACAGCTGTTCTCCACCCTTGATCTTACCTCTGGGTATTTCCAAGTGGCGATGAGTGAGGAGGATAGAGCAAAGACAGCGGTCACCACTCCCTTTGGACTGTTTGAATGGACCAGGATGCCATTCGGACTTTGCAATGCACCTGCGACATTTCAACGTCTGATGGGGGTGGTGCTAGGTAATCTAACGTTTGACATACTGCTCATCTACCTTGATGACATTATCGTCTTTTCAAAAGACTTCGAAAGCCATTGCCAAAGACTGGAAATAGTGTTCAACTGGTTGAGACAGCATGGTTTGAAACTAAAACCCAGCAAGTGCTTCCTTCTGAAACCCGAAGTGAAATTCTTAGGTCACCTAATCTCCTCCCAGGGAATTAAGATGGATGGAGAGAAAACTCGGGCATTGGAATCCTGGCCTGCACCCACGAATGTCAAGGAATTAAGACAGGTCCTTGGATTCATGAGTTATTACAGGAGGTTTGTTCCTGGTTTTGCTCAGTTAGCCTGGCCTCTTCATGCCCTGGTTGGTAAAGGAGGGAACGAGAAAATCGTTGAACCTCTTAACTGGACAACGGAGTGTCAAACTGCATTTGACAAACTCAAGCAGTGTTTAATGTCTCCGCTAGTTCTCGCATACCCGGATTTCAGTCAGTCTTTTGTACCCACAACTGATGGGAGCCTGCATGGTCTTGGGGCCGTGTTAAGTCAACAACAAGGAGGTGCTGAGTGTGTGATCGCGTATGCAAGTCGGGGTCTTCGTGGGTCAGAAAAGAACGACTGAAATTACAGTGCTTTCAAGCTAGAGCTACTTGCCTTAAAATGGGCTGTAACCGAAAAGTTCAAAGAATACTTGATCTACTCCAAGTTCTCCGTGATAACAGATCATAACCCTTTGCGCTACTTGGCGACCGCAAATTTAGGAGCTGTCGAACAACGGTGGATGGCTCAGTTGTCGGAGTTTGATTTTGAGGTCTACTACAAACCAGGACGACAAAATACAAATGCAGATGTGTTATCAAGGATTCCATCTGGTGAGGAGCCTGAGCAAGAGGACTCTGCTAAAGACTTCATTAAGATGAATTCAGATGAAGTGCGTGCATGCTTATGGCCAGTCGCCAAAAATCAGCAGAGAGTACAAGCATTGGTACAGGTGTCGGTGACAAGGAAAATCCCTGGATATAGCTGGAGTGATATAGGAGAGCAACAAAAAAACGACCCTCATATAGCTCCTATCTACCGTGCTGTACAAACCAACAAGAATCTGAGTCCAGTCGAGCAGCGCAATATGGATGTTGAGTCAAAAAAGCTTGCTAGACAATTCATACGTCTCAAGCTTACAAAAGGAGTGATGTTCCGTACTATATTTGATTCCCGGGACGGAGAAGAAATTTGTCAATTAGTGGTTCCAGAACCCTTGCGTTACAAAGTGTATGAGAGTCAGCATGATCATTGTGGCTATTTTGGAGAAAGGAGCACGCTGGAGCGCATGAGGCGGAGTTATTACTGGCCGACGATGAGTAAGGACATTCAAAACTGGATTCAGGAATGCAAGAGATGTGCCCTCGCAAAGGATGTTTTTCCTAAAATACGAGCCCCAATGACATGCACTACTGTATCTGCCCCGCTGGAAGTCCTTGCTATGGATTATACGGTCTTGGAGGAATCTGTGGGAGGATATGAAAATGTCCTTGTCTTAACTGACATGTTCACTCGTTTCACGGTAGCAGTGCCAACCAGAAATCAGACTGCCCACACCACGGCAAAAGCCCTTGTGCAGCATTGGTTTGTCCACTATGGCTGTCCTGCACGACTACATTCCGACCAAGGTCGGTGTTTCGAAGCAAATGTCATCAAAGAACTGTGTAAAGTCTATGGAATCGGAAAGAGTCGCACAACACCGTATCACCCACAGGGTAACTCCCAGTGCGAAAGATTTAATAGAACCATGCACGACATGCTAAGGACGTTACCCCTGGAAAAGAAAAGGAATTGGAAACAGTATCTACCCGAGTTGGCTATGGCATACAATAGCCAAATCCACACTTCAACCGGCTATTCGCCATTCTACTTAATGTTCGGAAGGGATGCCAGAATGCCGATGGACATCCTTAATGGGAGAGACTTGGAGGACAGTGGAGTTGACAATCTCGATGACTGGGTGAAAAACCATCACGACAGATTGAAGACAGCTGTTGAAATAGCCAACTCTGCAGCACAGGAGGCTTCAAGGCGAAGAAAAAGAGCCTATGATCGTAGATCGCATGGCGCACTAATGAGACCTGGTGACCGTGTTCTGTTACGGGACTATTCACATAGGGGAAGGAATAAAATCCAAGATCATTGGGAACCCTTACCTTACACTGTAGTGAAACAGAATCACGCAGACACTCCAGTTTACACAATTAGCCCAGAGAAAGGGGGCCCATGTAAAGCTGTACATAGGGACTCAAGCATTGCACTTTTCAGTCATCACTACCACCTTGCACATCTAGACGTGAATCTAGAGCGCACACAGGTCAGGCACACACTGATTCAGAAGATCCCGATGTTCTTGCAGTCCCTGTTGTTACATTTGCACCTGCTACACTCACAGACACACAAGGTAGAAGGGAAGGTGGGAATGAATCAGAGACAGGTATCAGGGACAATGAAATGTCAGCTGATGATTCAGTAGATCAGTCTGTACTCAAGTCCATAAATTCAGGTGGTTCCGAAGCTGAAAGTGAAAATGAAAGTATTCCTGAACCTAGACGTTCACAGTGTTCGAACAGAGGTACTGTACCTGTTAGGTATAGGACTGACTATGTCTTGAAATAAGCTTAAGCAAACCTGAAGTTTTTGAAAGTTTCTTTTAAGGTGAAGGTTTTTCAATCTTACTAATCAAAAGCTTTCCATCGTTGAACTGATGTTTTCTTTTGTGAAAAAAATGTTTACCTGCTATTCTCTGTTCTTTATTTTTCAGGACTGAGTTGCTGAATGGAAGTCTGGTGGCATGGCAGGGTTTAGCAGGGGGGAATGTAGGGGACCTACCTTCTCTATTACGTGGAGACTTTTATTTGACTTTTGACACGGGTGCCGCCATGTAGAAAAAAGGGTAGTAGCACCTGAGCTCGTTGAGGCTGTGGATCTGAGCAGCGGCGAGCTGAAGAACGTCCTTGGATAATTTTATGACGCTAATAGGTTGCGTTTAGACCCGCGACCTGCCTTACAGTCGCGCTGTGTTGTATCTGAGTCTCCGGTTGTTTGATGACCGTTATTGAACGTGTCAGGATAGTTTTTCTGCCGAATCCACACGTGAAGCGGAGGAAGTTGGCCTGATCGCGCCTAACAGTTATGCGGCAGTGTGGCAAAACTGCGCTTGTTTTGTTTCGCGTCCAGTTTGTTTTGTTCAACCGAACTTAAATCACGCTGAATCCAGTTGCTTAGTGTACTAGTAGAATTCGCTGAAGCGTTGAGGGGTGCTGTGTATTGTTCGTCTTCGCAATCTGATCTCCGTCAGCTGGGGATTGTGCCCTCGTTGGATCGTGTTGAAGCTGTCAGGATCACAGGGGAGGGTAACGATCGCTGAGAGTCAAAGAGTGAAGAAACATTACCCTGCCATCCATTGGATTTCATTCAGCGTCTCATCCTCAACCAAAGAGGGGTGATATACATTATTTTCTTCATTGGATTCTGAATGCTGGTAAGCAAGTCATTGTTTTCTCTTCTGTGAATGTTAAGAACTGAACTGTGAACAAGTGAATTTTCCTGTGAGGGGAATTCATATATTTTCTTTTTCTTGCACTTGGAGGGACTTTTTGACTCGTGAAATTTTGAATGGACTGGAAATAATCTCTTTTCTTTTTTTTAGTCCTATTCATGGAAGAAAACTTTTGAATTCTTGAACTGAATCAAAAAGAACTTTTGATTTTTTTTGTTGTTGTTGTTTTTAAAACAAACAAACTGAATTGAACACTGATGTGAATTTTTGTTGAAGAATCTTGAGTGAACAGATTGTTCATGTGAAACTCTTTCCCCTGTGGGTAAAACAAAAAGGACACTGATTGTGATTGGGTGTACAAGTCTCAACTGAGACGGTTACAGGTTTGTTAATTTACTGTCTTTATTGTTTTCTACATTTTTATTTCTTTCTCTGTTGATTGCATTTAAATTCGTTTCACTCCTCCTATAAAACAAACTAAGTAATCACAATTCCATAAGCTTAAATAAATGTCAATATATTTAAGTTGAACCTGTTTACACAAATTTTTGAGTCACTTATACTAAGGAGTGGGGGCGTCTTACCTGTTCTGTTAGATCTGGGGAGGGTGGGTTTTGCAGTCAGTTACATTTATTTCCTGAGTTTCCTGCACATACGCACTTCAGGTGGCTGCCGTGTACTAAATAAATCCTGAAGCCCACCTCGCCACTTCTTGAGCATTTCCACATTGCAACACTACAGGCACCACATACAAGAGACCCTTGTACAAAGACTAAAAGCATTGGGTGGGGGGACTAGGATCCTGTTTCTCACTCAGTCTTCCTTAGATTAAGTGCTATATCTCCCCCACAAGGTGGTGGCCTATTCGCCTCCGCCACATAACCATGTAAACTAATTAAAACTTTGCAGATGTTTCTGATTATTCTAAGGTCGTGGGTTCGATTCCCAGGGAACACACATACTGGTAAAAAAATGTATAGCCTGAATGCACTGTAAGTCGCTTTGGATAAAAGCATCTGCTAAATGCATAAATTAAACTAAATAAGCTTTTAATAAAGTGTAGACATCAAAGTAGTCAAATCGCATTATAATGATAATGTAATTACAACTTTATAGCTGAAATTAAGCCAAGCTTAAGTTAAGCCAAGCTGACTAGCATTCGTTTATTGATTTCTTTATTGAATAAATACTTATAATATATACAAGAGTAAATATTGTGATTTCAGAGAGATTTGACACGTCTAACTAAAGCGATGTTAAACGAGTTTTTTTCTTCTTCTTTCTTTTTTTACTGACCAAAAGAGAAAAGCACATCATCGTTCGTGCGCTTGCGCGTGCCTCAAAAGAGGGCTTACAATAACTTACACTTGTAATTTAGCTGTTATGTATCTTTGTATGCACTACTTGCTTTATGCAAGCACTATATAGTATAAATCACTATACAGGATTTACCCTATTATACTTTATCGACACGAATTGATAGCTGAAACAACAAACAGCCACCCACAAATAGTCTAGAAACAAAGCATCAGGCTGTCTTTGAGTTCACATGAACAACGGTTAAAGTTACTCGTCGTCAGGCTACAGAAGAATACCATAATTCCTCCGTTCAATTAGACTTAAGACATCGAGAGTCACGCAGACCTAGAACACCCCAGCCACAACACATAATTGCGAATAACATGCCTTACCTTAACACAGAATCGACCACAGAGTCCAGCGTTTATATTTTTTCTACGAATCTTCGAGTTAACATGTACTAAACATGAGTGGAATTTGCACCGCAGCGCCCCCACACCTTGATGCTCATGACAAGAATAGCATGTATAGTTCTCTTTATTTTAAATCGCCGTCATGCTTGAATGAATGTTGTTTTTGCAATTTTACACATAATAATCCACGATGATCACATTACACTAAACTGAAATTGCACGTCAAAATAACACATTGTCAATATTTTTTGAGACCCCCCAAATTTTCACAAATCACGTTTTCAGGGGAGCCCATGTCTTATTAAGGGGAGCCAGTAAAGAGGTTAGGAGAACGTTCTGTGAACGTTCCCAGAACGTTCCCCTAACCTAAAGGGAACGTTCTATTTGGGTCATTCTACAGAAACGTCCACTTTTGGTATGGCAAGATGTCTTAAAATGTATTTCTTTTTTTAACATTTAAACTTAGATCACATTATTATATTACCTTTTGACTTTATGAATACACATAAATGACAGCTTAATGATTTTTTAAAATCTGTTTTGTGCATTTATTTAAAGACCACATGTACCATTTTTTGTCACTGGTGTTACCTTAATTCTTTGGCAATTTTAAAGGTTTTTATGAAATATTATTTCTCAATTCTTTTAGTACATGTAGTCAGAGTTACAGAAAAATAACGATAATGCAAAAAAAGAAGGAGATTATGTTTTATTTATTTGAATCAGGTTTGTTAAAAGTGTGATTGAATGATGTTAGTTCATTTGCGCAACCATGTATTTGCTATAACAATCAAAATATTTGTAAAAACTGTTATAAACAAGTAATGATGCAATCCTTTATATCTTAACTCTTGAGTGAAGCAGAATTTAATGGATGTAACATTATTATCATGTCACATGTGATGCATTTTATTTAATGTGACAGAAAAAAAAGTAACACCAGTGACACAATGAAACACCAGTGATATATACATAATATATCAAATATCCTTATTCTTCAAGTATAATTAAGTAGTTAAGACTAAATTGTTACATTTGGCATACATTTGGCAATTAGTGAAAGCAGTTAGTAAAAGAACATAACCATAAACTGATCTTCACTGGTGTTACCAAGGAAGGTAACACCAGTGACACAATGAAACACCAGTGATATATACATAATATATCAAATATCCTTATTCTTCAAGTATAATTAAGTAGTTAAGACTAAATTGTTACATTTGGCATACATTTGGCAATTAGTGAAAGCAGTTAGTAAAAGAACATAACCATAAACTGATCTTCACTGGTGTTACCAAGGAAGGTAACACTTAATCCATTTGTATTCTAGTTTTTTACAATTCCCTAACAATAAAGTAGGTCATACCAGTGACTTCCACTAAAAGCTTCATATGAAATCGTGAGATAAATGAGAAAATTTCTGATAACTGAAAAGAGACAGTGGACTTAACATGGGCCTTTTTTTCATAGATCTTCAGGAAATAGGAGGAAGTCAAGTGATGTCATAAGTGTGATTTTTATTTCAAAATAAAATATTTTTGTTAAACGGTAACACCAGTGACACAACTCCAGGGGACCACTGCTTTCATTATATATTTTATCCTATTTATTTGTCATGTTGTTTATTGATTTCATTTACATCATATATTTGATAGTTATGAATACCTCATTGTATTTTAAATGGTAGAAAAACCTGTTTTTGACCTCAAAATAAAGCACTTTCCCTCTGTACATGGCTGTGGGGACGAGCAGTTTTGTGGTGCTTGGCCGTGTTGGGGGTAACGCATTACAAGTAACGCGAGTTACGTAATCAGATTACTTTTTTCAAGTAACTAGTAAAGTAACGCATTACTTTTTAATTTACAAGAGAATATCTGAGTTACTTTTTCAGACAAGTAACGCAAGTTACGTTTTTTCCCAATTTATTGACTGACAGCTCTGGTGTTGCCATGGTGACAGAAATCAGCTGTTACTGTAGTTCTAAAATAAATATGCACAGATTCAGTATTCCTCCAAATGAATAAAAATAATGCAACTCAGAATATGAATCAAACCTGCAATAATTAAATGTTAAACAACACAAATATCCTTTATGTATTTAATCCCATTCTATTAACCAATGTCTTTGCTTCTGACCTTCGATGATCCAGTTCAATCGTACTAATAAGCACAAATTACTCTAGACAAACATTTGTGTCCTTTTTTATTGCTGAAGTGTTTTGAAATTTCTTCTTCTGCGTTCTACTGTACGGAGGTAAATTTACTTTCCCTTCAGCCTGAGGCTTATTCATTTCACTTTTGGTGTGAAGAGGCTTTTATATTTGCCAAAAATATAACTTTTTTATTTTAAAAACAAACAAGCAAGCCCTGTCCAGATTTAAAAAGTAATGCAAAAGTAACGTAACGCATTACTTTCCATAAAAAGTAACTAAGTAACGTAATTAGTTACTTTTTTATGGAGTAACGCAACATTGTAACACATTACTTTTAAAAGTAACTTTCCCCAACACTGGTGCTTGGAATCCTTTATAATTAATTAAAAACAAATATTGCCACATAGATGGCTCAAGAAGGTGTAATTGTTCAAATAACATACTGTTTTATTTTAAAATATTTAAAAAATTGTAACACTAAATTGTTTTTCAAGTGTAATATTTCTGTAAAGGCTAGGGACAGAAAAATGGACGTTTCCATAGAATGACCCATTTACGTTAAGAAAACATTCCTGGCTAACCAACAGGGAACGTTCTTAGGAACGTTCCGGGAACCAAAAACTAACGTTCCCAGAACGTTCTGGGAACCACAAATTGTTAGCTGGGATATAAATATGTATAAATTATGTGTATAAATAATAAAGTTATTGTCTCTCAAAAGAAAAAGCCGACTCTGAATCATTGAAACGAGTCGTTTTTAAAACGAATCCCAAACTGTTTCATGTTGAGGTCAAAATTAAACATTAGCATATTGCCCACCCACTTGTTGGTATTTTTGCTTGGTCTGAATGAAAATGCAAATTCATTCTTTGCCACTAGGTGCCGCTTTTGGAGCGGTAAAATAGCTGTTTCCCCGGTAACGGCTGTAAACAAAGCAGCACTGCGCTCACAAACGCTGCTTTATCAGGCATTACAGGCAAGATGAAATGAAAATGAGACCAATCGGACCAATCACCGCCGATTAGCGTCACGCAAAGGAGGGGTTTGGAAAAATGAATCGTTAAACGAATCGTTATAAGACAAAGAATGTTTTTTGATCTTGCATGCATGTCAACCTGTTGTTGGGGACTCCCAAAACCAAAATATGAACCTTTCATAACCCATAATAGGGGCACTTTAACGTCTACACCTACCCCAACCCTAAACCTACCCCTTACAATAATGCAAAAATAGTAATAATTGTTGTACAGTATGAGAAACATTACGCCTTATTGATTGGTTTTTGCTGTATGCCATCTAGCCTTAACCGCCCGAGACACACTGCAAGATTTTCAGCTGTCCCAGACGAAAGATTGGCATCATGAAACAATCGTGGTGATTTCTGTGATCATGGCTCCTAAACGGTGGTCCTATGTCATACAGTGAGAGAGGTTCAAAGACAACCATTGTCACGGTCTTGCGACCAAAGATAGCTTACGATCATTTTCTGACAGTAGTGTCAGAAATTCAGCATGATCATCGCACAGTATGTTTGGTGCTACGATCCACGTTTACTGACCAGCCAATAAAAATGCGACAAGTATTAAAACATTTTTTTACCCTCTAACATTTGCTCCTTATAGTGCACTAATTGCCTTGGAGCTACCTGGAGATAAGTACCCTTCTCAAAGGCACGTGACACAATGAAGATGACTCAGGCAGAGTCCAAAATTAACCTTTTGCCATACCTGTCAAATACGGGTGAACTGAAAAAATGTACCTACAATAAACCCTTTTTAGTATCCATTAAACTTTATTTTGCTTAATTTAAAATCTGTCCTATGATAGCAGATTTAGCTGCTTGCATATTTGCAAAAAGTTCAGGTAATTGTGACTCTTGCAGCATCATATAAGAAATGAGACAGTCTCTTAACTCTCATGTGTTCCTCATATTTTGGCTTTGGTGGTTTAATGTAAGGAATATTTAACATGACTGTTGCCACATTCAGTTCTGTTGAAGAAAAAGTCTTAGAACAACATCTGATGATAAAATACATCAAACCTACAACCTTTACTAAAAGCACAGCTCTTCGTTCATCAAAATTCAATTGATATCCTTAATTATATATTTTACATCAAGAACAAAATTAGCCATCTCGACCGCCACATTCAAAGCATTGAGTTTGGCAGAAAATGAATCTAATATTCTGGGCTGACTGTCAGTGTTTTCCAGGGAAACAGGAGAGAAAGTGTGGTAAGCTGTATTTAGAGGGGTCTTCTCCAGGTTGGATCTGTCCTCCACAAGGCCACAGCTACAAGTTTTGGAGTATATATCTGGGACCCAGCGATGAGCATATGTCAGGTCAATGAGACAGTCCTGTCCATCATGCTCTAAGGAAAGAGCCACAGATTGCAGAGAGCTGCAAAATGCCTTGACTGCCATGATGAACTCAGAGTGAGAGATGCACAGAGCCTGAGCTATTGTTGAGGCTTTGGAACAATTCTGTGAAGTAAGTGAAAAAATACATTAAATACAGCAGCAAGGAGAAATTACAGAGTACACCAAATGCCATGTCCATTTTAAGGGTGAATAGATTTGTTTGGTCATAGCTCCCCTAGTGGTCATTTTAGTTCATTCTAAATCGGTATGAGTAGTCATGCCAAAAGTTTTGGCAGTGACATAAATTGTGTTTTGCAAAGTTTGCTGCTTCAGTATTTGTAGATTATTTTTCCACATGTTTCTATGGTATACTGAAAAACAATGATAAGCATATCATATGCTTTAAAGGCTTTTATTGGCAAAAATATAATGAGTCAATATTTTCAGTGTTGACCCTTGTTCTGGCATGCTGGATATTAGCTTCTGGGCCAAATCCTGACTGATGGTGATCCATTCTTTCCTTATAGTTCTTGGAGTTGATTACAATTTGTGGGCTTCTGCTTGTCCACTCGCCTTTTGAGGACTGACCACAGGTTTTCTATGGGATTGAGATCCAGGGAGTTGCCTGGCCACGGATCCAAAATTTCAATGTAATGATCTTCAAGCCACTTCTTTATCACTCTTGCTTTATGACATGGTGCTCCATCACGCTGGAAAATGCACGGATTATCACCAAACTGCTAATAGATCGTTGGAAGAAGTCGCTCTTGCAGGACATTTTGATACCATTCTTTATTCATGGCAGTGTTTTTGGGCAGAATTATGAGAGAGCCCACTCCCTTGGTTGAAAAGCAACCCCACACATGGATGGTCTCAGGATGCTTCACTGTTGGCAAAACACAGGACTAGCGTTCACCTTTTCTTTTCCGAACAATCAATTTTCCAGATGTCCCAAACAGTCGGAAGGGAGCT
>NW_015505250.1:1795819-1950695 GCF_001515645.1 Sinocyclocheilus grahami | reverse complement strand
CTCTCACACCAACCTGCTGCCATTCCTGAGCAAGCTCTGCACTGGTGGTGACATAATTCCATAGCTGACTCCTCAGGAGGAGACGTCCTGGTGCTTGCTGGACACTCTGGGACGTCCTGAAGACTTCTTCACTGCAGTCGAACCTCTCTCCTTGAAGTTCTTGATGATCTGGTAAATATTTCGTTCAGGTGCAATATTATTTGTAGCAATTTCCTTGCATGTGAGGCCATTTTGATGCAAAGTGATGATGGCTTCACATGTTTCTTTGGAAGTAACCATTGCTAACAAGAACACAATGATTGGAAGCGCTTCTTCCCTCCTTTTATATCAGTCTGCTTTTACAATCTAATTAGTATGATAGTGATTTCACCTGACTAGTACTCATTCACACGTTCACATGTGCTGCTGATATGATTAGTCAATTAATGTTAGCTGATCATTTTGTGTCAGGATCAAAAAACAGTGAAAATTGTTTTTTTTTGTGTGAAAAGTTCATTTTTTGGCTAACGAAGCTTTTAGCAATTATTTAAAATGCATCTGATCACTCTACATAGTCTAGAAACAATGTGAATGAGCACCACACCAGCCTAAACTTTGCAAAACACAAAATTTATGTCACTGCCAAAACTTTTGGCCATGACTGTAGATTTGCCACTAATTAATAATAAAAGTTAAACAACATTCAGCTAAATAAATTAAATTGGCATCTTACAATTTTGTGTGGACTGGTCTGAGTATGAACTCAGACTTTTGACTAGCATGGCCTCAAAATGATATAAAATTAATAATAATAAAAAAGAAACAGTATGTCGGCAAACAAAAAAAAAAATTTCTTTCCAACCAAATGCAATGTTTTGACATCAGGTGCTTCATGAAGGCCTAACTGGATGAAATGTTGTGCCTGGTTGTAATTTTCTGTAACATTTCTGGAGCTTTAATTACAGCATGCAGACTTCTGTAGTTTATTGTTGTTGTTGGATTTTGGTTGTGCACACCTTTTTTTTGCTCAAAATGATTTAACTCAAAATTGGGGACAATCCAACAAAAGCTGTAAGGTCTCAAAAAAAAAAAAAATCTAATTGGAAAGGTTTAAAAATCTAGTCAGGCAGAAATGTGGCGCTTGGCAAGCCTTGAAAATAAATTCCAGTTAATCCCTCTGAAAAAGTAATGCATAATGCATGAATCTTTTCATAAAATTCTGACAAGTGGAACTTTCTATTCAATACTGTAGAAATGCAATTGAATGTGATGTGTAACTCCGTGGAATAGAATACCATGTGTGTGATGTGGGTGGCCAGCAGTGTCTCTGTACAGCCTCCTCCAAGCAGGGCGTAGGGCTCCTTCAGAGTCAGCCGCAACACATGTTCTGCTCTCTTGCATGTCATCTGTCCAACAAATGGAACAATGTTCATCACATGAGAGAAGTGAAAGAGGGAATTAATGCAAAAAATTTAAATCCAAAGAAAACGGGAACTTAGTTCCACAAAAGCCGTTTGCACCTCGCTCTTTTGTCACTTAATATTTTATTTTGCTGCGTCAATCTGCTAAATTACTTAGTATATAAAGCCATGATCCACACTCAACAAAAATATTCTTCTTTTTATATTACATTCATCACCAGTAGGACAGAACACAAACGTTTAGGCTGAAAGCCTTCTTCAGTGTGTTAAACAATTCAATCCCTTCACCCACTTTTTAAATCGTTAATTAAATTGACATCATCATTCATTAACCAATCTTCAATCACTAAAAGCACACGTAATCCATTTAAATGCTAGACAATTTCCATTTGTATACAACACAAACCTCCACATCCATCAATACATTACATAATACCATATTTATCACAATTCTACAATCAGACAATTTAATTAATAAAGCCAAAAGTGTTCTGTCCTACTGGTGATGAATGTAAAATAAAATGCAAAAAGAAGACTATTTTTGTTGAGTACGGATCATGGCTTTATATACAGTACTAAGAAAATTGGAACTTTAAAATACAAGAAACAAAATAAATAGCTTGGAGAACTAAGAGAGGGAAGAATACACCCAAAATAAACCCAACAGAATGAGTGCGAAGACAGTACAAACAGGGTTTATTAAAGGGGTCATATGACGTTGCTAAAAAGAACATTATTTTGTGTATTTGGTGTAATGAAATGTGTTTATGTGGTTTAAGGTAAAAAAAAACACATTATTTTCCACATAATGTACATTATTGTTTCTCCTCTATGCCCCGCCTTTCTGAAACGCGTCGATTTTTACAAAGCTCATCGGTCTGAAAAGCAAGGTGTACGCTGATTGGCCAGCTATCCAGTGTGTTGTGATTGGACGAATACCTCAAGCGTGTGACGGAAATGTTACGTCCCTTACCATACTGTGATGCAGTGTCCTGGCGCGACAAGACAAAACCAGTGACAAGACAAAAAAAGTCCAGTGGGGACATAATTACTGATTATAATGACTTTTACTGTCTTTTTACTTGTATCGCGCTGCGTAAACATAAAACCATGTCTGGAGAAATGACAAACAACAAGTGCTACTCTACACTGCTCAAAACTCGCGTTGAAATCGCCAGTGACAAATTCTTTAAATATAAAAATCGTACTTACAAGCTGTGAGTCAGAAGCGCCAGACTGTCATTGCAAAGTTGGAACTGCCCCACTTTATAGAAACAGACACCGGCACTGTAGGCTACTCTCACAGGAAACAGTCCTCATCCTCCGCAAAATGCGCTGCACACATCTGAATATTTGGGTTGTACTGTTCTGGAACAGTGTTGTAAATACAACTTAACCACTGATTTCTAGTTGTGTCCTCTTTTGGAAGGCCAAACAAAGTAGTTTCGCTTTCACAACGAAACACACGGCGGCCTAGAGTGAGTAACGGCCGGCGGGCTTGAGAACGGCACGGCCGGAGGATTCGATGAAGGAGTGGCCGGCGGGTTTGTGGCAACCACATGTGACGACCCCGGGCTGGACTCCGCTTGTCCACGGTGAAAGCCGATCCGGCGATCTACAGCGCAAAGTTCATGTATTTCCTCAGCGACCAGCATGGATCAGCTCTAGGCATGACAAAGCGGATATCATCCTCTTTTGGAAGGCCAAACAAAGTAGTTTCGCTTTCACAACGAAACACACGGCGGCCTAGAGTGAGTAACGGCCGGCGGGCTTGAGAACGGCACGGCCGGAGGATTCGATGAAGGAGTGGCCGGCGGGTTTGTGGCAACCACATGTGACGACCCCGGGCTGGACTCCGCTTGTCCACGGTGAAAGCCGATCCGGCGATCTACAGCGCAAAGTTCATGTATTTCCTCAGCGACCAGCATGGATCAGCTCTAGGCATGACAAAGCGGATATCATCCTCTTTTGGAAGGCCAAACAAAGTAGTTTCGCTTTCACAACGAAACACACAGTGCCTTCACGTCATGGCAGCGGCGGCAACAATACTACAGCGAGAATAAAAGTTACGCCTTCTTTCTTTGCGCGAACATTTGGGCGGTGTTATGCAAATCTTCCCACATCGTGACGTAGACATGTGGGGGCGTGTTAGAACGAGCCATTTTAGGTAGGCGTGGTTGACTCTTAACTTTTATAAAGAATATCTCTTTGGATTTGAGACTTTAGTCTTTGCAACTTTACAGATCTTCTTCAAGCACCAAGAGCTTGTAACACTTCAAAGAGAAAGGAAAAATTGAAATCACATCATATGACCCCTTTAATAGAGCGGGACAATACATTGCACACTCACGATATCTGTGTTGATTTTACCGGCAAAAAAAGTAAGAGCTGTGAATATTCTGATGATTTTAATGCAGCTTTTATTTGGCCATTAGTTTCCTACTAGTCAGATTCTTCCTTGTTTCATGATTCAAGAGTATAAAAGCATTCAAACAGATGTTTTTAAACACATCTAAGACATGTTTTAAATTTTAGCAGCAAAATGGCATTAGAGTTGGTAGGTTTCATTTTGGTGAATTATTTCAAGCTGTGTGTTTGAATTAATCAACATAATAACAATTATATTGGTGCAAATAAATGAAAATAATCGAAATTAACACAAAGATCTCTATTTTAACAAACCTTCAGTTCTTCCAGCATAGTTTCATTTCTGTGGCAGAGAACCATGGTGGTAACTGCAGCATCTTTAGAAGGAAGGAGCTGGAAGAGTTCTCTGGATCCACATGACTGCAAACAGAATTCTTTAACCATCCCGTAAGCTTCCACTGGGACTGAAGAGCAAAGAGAAGCAATAGCCTGACCACCTGAAATATTAAACACAGAGTTAAAATAAAGCTGTAAATTAATCAAATTAATTTATTTTCAATACTATTGTATGTATGATGTTATATATTATTACCAATATATTAATCAAAGAAGGCATGGCTTTAATTAATAACAATCATAATTATAAATACATTTTCCCTGGCAATAATATATACATTTTCATTAATGTATTTTTTATGTATAAAATGTTGCCATTATTATTTTAAAAAATGGTTAAAACATAGTATTAACTTTATTTTTTAAATACAAAATGTAAAATGTGTATTATGTAATTCACAGTAATTGTTGGACATATGTTAAACCTATATTAAACTCGGTAACAGCTCTAAACTGATAGTCAATTCTATAAATATACCTTACTGTTATTAAATATTTACCTGTTAACTGGACAAATGGTTCCATAAGGGCTAGTCCAAGCCTCTCTATCACAACAACTCCATGTTTCCTCAAGTAGTGCTGGAGAATTGGATGTACTACTTTTTGGCATGCAAATAAGTTCACTTTGTCCATAACAACTTGTTCCCCAAGCTTCAGGAGCTGCTGAAGGAGATCACGCTCTGGGTCCACTCCTCTATGGATCTCCAAAGTTACATCTCCAACCTCAGAGATATCCCCTGACAGTGATACGCTGAAAAGCACCACCTTAAACGGACCAGATCCCAGTCTCTCAAGATCTGCATGCTGAAGCATCTCAGGGACATCCACCAGCAGTCCTGGGAAAACCGAAGAATCGCTCACTGATTGGCCCTCAATGCCAATGGTGACTGTCCTTCCAAAGCAGCTCACGCCGGATGAGTTGCAATGGATGGAATACAAGAAGGCCTGTGCGATCAGTGAACTGATATGCTTTGTTTCCCTGCTATTCAACATACAGGCAGGTTTGCTGGCGATCATGCTGCGAGCCAGTGCAATGAGTGAATCGCTGTTGCTGAAGTCTACTGGCACTTTACAACCACAAGAGTCTCCTTTAAGATACATGTTGCATTCTTCCACAAGGTGTTTGTATACCTTGGCTGCTGCAGCTGTCCTGAGGCCATTATTTTGTGTATTTTCAATAAGTCTGAGTGTGAAAATCCCCAAAAACAGCCCACAGTCACTGTAACATGCGGTGTGATGTTGAACAGCAGTTGAGATCATTTTAAGAAGTGGCTCAGACATATCTACTCGTTTGAGCAGGGCTGTAGAGGTTGAAGTTGTCAAGACATGGCCTCCAACATTGTTATGTATTTGTTTCAGTCTACCAGCAGGTCCATAGGCAGTACTGAGTATATTTCTCAATAGAGCCATCTTTTGGCAGATGTTACTGTTGGAAAGTGGTTCATCTGTGCACACAGCAGGTTTCTTCTTACAAATTCGAGACATAATATGGTTTCATTCAGAGAAATTTACTGAAGATTATCTATACAGGTCAGTTACTTTTCAATAAGCAGAAATGAATAGATCACATACATAATAGTACAATATTATGGATGATTTTCTTCTTCTTCTGTGGATTGATCAATGTTAGGGAAGCGTAACATAAACATAACATATGAATCTATTATTATTATTATTATTATTTTAAATCAACATTAAGGTTTAAAGTTACAATTTATAAATGCATAAAGGAAACAGTATATTAGGTCCTCTCTTAATTTTTTCCCCTTTTTGGCTTTCACTAGTTCATTTTAAATGTCCCCGTGGTGTGATAAGTACATTTTTAACAGTATAAATATTCTATGTATTCAATTAATATAAGGTCACGAAAACTGCACGCATAATCATTCAATGTTAGGGAAGCGTAACATAAACATAACATATGAATCTATTATTATTATTATTATTTTAAATCAACATTAAGGTTTAAAGTTACAATTTATAAATGCATAAAGGAAACAGTATATTAGGTCCTCTCTTAATTTTTTCCCCTTTTTGGCTTTCACTAGTTCATTTTAAATGGCCCCGTGGTGTGATAAGTACATTTTTTAACAGTATAAATATTCTATGTATTCAATTAATATAAGGTCACGAAAACTGCACGCATAATCATAGTAAAACAGTTAGTAAAATGCTTAGCATGTCACTTCGCAAGTAGTTGACGTTAACTACCCATTGGAATCATCTTGAAATTACTTGATGGCTTTACAGCAATCATATGAAAAAAAAAATCGTTCCTGATTTCTATTCAAAACAAACGAAATATCATTTATAAGACGTGTAAATGGTACCACGTGAGCCTTGTAACTTACATACCCTATAGGTCAGCTTATCCAGCAACTAACTAAACATATTAGAAAGAAAAACCTTAGGAAATTAAAACCTTACGGTAAAAGCCAAGCAGACGGTGTTTACGTCTAAAACATGTTATCATATGGTGACCAATACATGCCAGTTATAAAGTATTTAACAACAGAAACCCTTAAAACACTCATTGGATTTTAAATCGCAATTATTGTACATTAAATGAAAGACTATAATTTTGTTTAGCGATATATCATCATGGATATTTCACAATTTACTTGGAACAACGAACGCGACTGTCTGGCAAAGTATGCAGCCTCCTAAATCCGACTGTGTTTCCATGACAACGGCACGCGCCGGGGTCCTACCGTCCGAGGGCAAGTTTCAAACCATCGGCGGGAGAAAATGATTAAAGCTTCTTTCATTATCGCTATTTTATTGTTATCCTCGAGTCGTTTTATTTAAAAAATAAATCAATTCTATATTGTAAATTATATCTAAACAACCCATCAATATCATAAGAAAGGTTTGTGAGCTCTGCTTTAACTTTACCGCCCTTCCTTCTTTTGACTTCGTCTAACTGCATCTGTCACAAACACGTGAGTATTTCACGCTATGCATTTGAGTTTCATTACTGTATATGCCTATGTTTTCAGCAATAAACATATTTTTGGGTTTCTCTAGAAGTTATCAGATTGTGACCATTTTTTGTTAATGGTACTCGCATTCTCTTTGGATTTTTGCAGTGTTTCATCATAATGCAGTCTTCTAAATTTGTAGTCAAGGTATGTGAACATATTTATTTTATCTGCTGACTGTAGAAACTTGGCCATTGCTGTAGTATTTTGTGTTAACATTATTGTTTTTCATTGTGATTAAATTAAATGTGCAAAAAGTAAATAAATAAAATAAAATAATGACAGAACTTTTCATTACATTTACTTTTATGTCTTATGACTTTTATACGGTGGCCGAGAAGTGCAGAACAAATCACAATTCTGAAAACAAAATAACAAATTACAAACGCAAATGCAAGTCTACAAAACAAAATAACAATTCAGAAAACACAACAACAATTCAGAAAACATTATAACAAGTCAGAAAACACAATGACAAATTCGAAAACAAAATAAGTCAGAAAACACAGTGACAAATCAGACAAACCAGAAGAGGTAGGTATAGTTTGAGACCGCGCCATTGGTTTGGGATTACTCACCGCTGACTGGACGAGACATCTGTCAATCAACGTATACAGGGAAGAACCAGCCGAAGAACAGCAGAGTCGTGGTAGAAAGTTCGGAGATGGTATTAAAGTAGCTCAGTTTAAATGTATTGTATGAATTGCCCTTACTCTGGAATAAAAAATATGGGGTGTATATTTACATTTAGTTAAAAGTGGTTATAAATCATCAGCTCCAGTGGCGCAGATGGATAAGTGCGTGCCATTGGCTTTTTGACGCGATCGACCCGGGTTCGAATAATTTTAATTATTAAATGGATGCCACCTTATTGGTACAATAAAGCCCTCCCTACACCTACCCTAACCCTACCCGATAGTTTATTTTCAACTTTTTAATTTTTTCCTTAATTTTTATTGAAAATGCAATGCCTTTACGATGTGATACGAGATTTGAAAAGTTCGGCAAAAGGTGGGATCGAACCCCTGATAGATCGTGTCAAAAAGCCAAGGGCACACACTTAACCATCTGCGCCACTGGAGCTGATGTGTTACAGCCACTTTTGTAATTTGTTTTCGGATTTGTCATTGTGTTTTCTGACTTGTTATTTTGTTTTCGAATTTGTCATTGTGTTTTCTGACTTGTTATAATGTTTTTGAATTTGTCATTGTGTTTTCTGACTTGTTATAATGTTTTCTGAATTGTTGTTGTGCTTTCTGAATTGTTATTTTGTTTTGTAGACTTGCATTTGCGTTTGTAATTTGTTATTTTGTTTTTAGAATTGTGATTTGTTCTGCACCTCTCGGCCACCGTACTTTTATCTAATTTTCACTTTTACCCAATAATTTTTGTATTTTAATGTAATTATTTTTGACTTTTTATGACACATTGAATCTTATGTCATGATTGTGACATTTTAGCCCATCATTTAAAAAAAAATCTTTTACCTTTTGTCTCTGAATTTTGACTTTTTGCTTCATAATTTGACTTCTGTCATATTTATGACTTTATCTCATTTTTATCCCTTTTATGTTATAATTATGATTTAAAAAGTCAAAATCATGACAGACATAGTTCTGATATTTGACTTTTTATGACATATTGACTTAAATGCAGGGGTCTCCAAACTCGGTCCTGGAGGGCCGGTGTCCTGCAGAGTTTAGCTCCAACTTGCCTCAACACACCTGCTGGTAAGTTTCTAGCATGCCTAGTAAGAGCTTGATTAGCTGGTTCAGGTGTGTTTAATTAGGGTTGGAGCTAAAGTCTGCAGGACACCGGCCCTCCAGGACCAAGTTTGGAGACCCCTGCTTTTATGTCATGATTATGACATTTATCTCAGAATTATGATTGTTATCTTATCGTAATCTTATTTCGACTTATGTCATAATTATAACTTCTGTCATATTTATGACTTTATCTAATTTTCATCTCTTTTATGTCATTTTTATGACTTAAAAAGTTGAAATCATGACACATTATATCAGGGGTGTCTATTTGATGAATTAAACACACCCGATCCAACTAATCAAGTCCTTCAGGCTTATTTGAAAACTACATGGTATGTGTGTTGGAGCAGGGTTGAAACAAAACTCTGCAGGGCTCCGGCCCTCCAGTAATTGAGTTTGACACCCCTGCACTATGTCATAGTTATAATTTCCCAAAGCATGATTTTTTTTCTTATGTGACAGTAATGGGCTTCTATACATTGTAGTGTACCTCATTGTATTCATAAGGAACCGTAAGAAAACGTACGGAGACTTAAGATCAAGGCTTAAAGTGGTGTTCAGAGCGGTTGAAAAAAAATCTACCAGTACTTCACTTTCTTAACGCTAGAGGGGGGTGGTCGCTTTAGCAATGAGTGCTCTCAGGTAGTACAGCATTGAGCTGACTGAATTTATTCATTATGTAGTTTACTGAACATAGCTCATTAATTGTTCAGCCAAGGGTTGAAACAAAACTCTGCAGGGCTCCGGCCCTCCAGTAATTGAGTTTGACACCCCTGCACTATGTCATAGTTATAATTTCCCAAAGCATGATTTTTTTTCTTATGTGACAGTAATGGGCTTCTATACATTGTAGTGTACCTCATTGTATTCATAAGGAACCGTAAGAAAACGTACGGAGACTTAAGATCAAGGCTTAAAGTGGTGTTCAGAGCGGTTGAAAAAAAAATCTACCAGTACTTCACTTTCTTAACGCTAGAGGGGGGTGGTCGCTTTAGCAATGAGTGCTCTCAGGTAGTACAGCATTGAGCTGACTGAATTGATTCATTATGTAGTTTACTGAACATAGCTCCTTCTTTTTCATGTTGCCTATTTGTGCTCATTAATTGTTCAGCCTGCATTTTGTTACAAACCATACTAAAAACCTTTCAGATTTCATCAGAATGTTAGGGTTGCATTATATTTTCCGTACCATCTCAGTCGCTTTCTTTTACGCTGCATCCCATTTTGATGTTTTTATAATCATGCATGTATCTATCCAGCTGAATGTCTCCTCTGTGTTTCTCGGCAGCGCAGATGCTGGACCGACCGTGTCTATTCACTCACATCACATGCCTGATAAATGAATGGCAGTGCTAATGCATGTCAGATGTTTCTGTTAATTGCTAGAAAAGCAATTCTCTTTTTTTTTTTTTGGTGATGTTTCATATAGTGAAGGCTTAATTCTAGTTCCTGGATGCTGCTGTGGATCACACACATCCGCATTTAGTGCCATGCAGACTCTTTCTGTCTTTCTTACTCATCATCTCTCCCGTCTCTCTGTTTTTCATTGTGGGAGAGCGCCACTCACCAATTTCACCCTCCCAGTCTGCACATAATGATACTGTTATATATGTTGCTCTCCCTGAGAAAGGAACTGTCATGCCCAACACTGTGACCACACATTTAAAAATGGGGAAGCAAACAGTACCATCAGCTGGCCCAGTTCTCAACTTTGCTTCAGTGCTAAACAAACTGTTCTAGCAGAGAATAAGACCTGTGTCATTTTTTAGATATTAAATGTTTTATTCTATCCCAGATGAAAGGGATTCCAAAAAGGTTTACCAAAAACTGAAAATTCTGTGATTGCTGACCTTCATGTCGTTCCAAACCTGACTTTCTTAGTTCTTAGTTCTCTACTTTCTGTCCTTAGAGTGAAAGTCATTATATGGATAAAAATGGCATACAGGTTTGGAACAACACGAGGGCGAGTAAATAATGACAAAATTTCATTATTGGGTGAACTTTTTTTCCTATTAAAGGAATATTTCACCCAAAAATGAATGGTGATAAAAACATCAGGATAATCCACAAGTAATCAACATGACTCCAGTCCATCAATTAAAGTTTTGTGAAGTGAAAAGCTGCATCTTTGTAATAAATTCATCAATACGTTTTTAACTTCAAACGTCTACCCATAACATTGCTTTCTCCAATGAAAATGTTGAAAAATATGCAGATATATTATATACAGATCAAGCACCATTGACAAGTGAAAACAGTCCAAAACAATTCTAAACAGTTCTAAACAAATATGTGGACTGGTATTTTGGACAGAAGTAGCCAGATGATAAAATGACTTAATAATGGATTTGTTTTTTGTGAACACAGCTTTTCACTTTTTCACTTCTCCTGATGGTGAGTACATTTTCAGCAGATTTTCATTTTTGGGTGAACTATTCATTTAAACCAACTACAAGTAAGAAAAAATCAGTAGCAAAATGGAAGAGTTACTGGTACATTTCTGCCAGGACATTATCAGTTACATTTTAATCCTAATTCAAAATACAGGTAAAACACCTGTGTAAGTGATTTGTAGATCGATTGTTTGAAGATCCTGACTAGTCTGACACAGCAACATTAAGTTGGATGTCATGTTTCCACTGTGCAGTGCAGTTAGGCGATGAGTTACTCCCACGTAAGTTGACTCATGCTACAAGTCGAGGCCCTGATTTTCTCCTTAATGCCTCAGAAGACACTGAATATTTACACAAGACCTGCCGCGCCACTCCACTGTTATATCCATCTGGTGTAGGAGATGGCGGGAGAGCATAATTCTTGTTTTTTAGTATGAATGTTAAGTGCTGGGTAGTATGACAGATGTCTTGGCTCTGGTTTTTGTGCTAGGTTGACTTCCCTGGTAGATACGGACCACACACTTGGACCTCCAAGCATCCTGTTACTGTCATCGGATCAAGGAAATATGTTGTCATTTCTGAAACTGGGATTGATGCAGCTTAACAGACATGGCAGATGTAATAGAATTCTTATGTACTGCGGTTTTTAGATAATGTCCAAAATATATTTTTCAATTAATTAATTACTGCAGATGTTTAGATTTACAAACTTAATGTAGGTAGTTTAGCAGTAGTTCTGTAAACTACAGTTAAATTACAGTGTAAGGATGGTTGTTTGGTTTTTCCTGACTCCTAATACTTCCTTTTTACTAGAATTCTTGGAATCGTTCTGATATTGTTCAACTGTTTGTAGAGCTTTACCAGGTGATATTCCTGCCTGTTCTTGCTGTTGGAATTTTGCTTCTGGGTTGCTTCCTTGCATATGGAAAAAAAAACAGAACTCCATTCAGGTGCTGACTTACAGAGATTAACTCAAAGAGCACTTCAGAGTTCCTAGAAATAAAGGCCAGCTTAGTCATAATAACACTGATTTATAAATGGTTTGTGTTAAGTTTTTTTTTAAAACCCCTGACCCTAAGCAGTGACTCCAGACTAAAAAAAAAATGGTTAGGGATTTATTGGCCCATTGGAAACATAGGCTTTTAAACCAATTGCTTTAATTTAGCTAATGACTTTTCTGGTTAAAATAATACAGAATTGCCAAATAATTTTTTAAACGCAAGCATTTTTGACGATCGTTTCTGTCCAGTCTGCTCGTTTTATCGCGTTTAACCACAGCTGTCATTTTTTTTTTGTCTGGCAGTGGCAGCAGATATGCGATCAAATTTCTAATTTGAGGCTGTATTACGTTGATTCTGGCACCCAGCATCACAACAAGATGATATTGTAAGCTCCTTATGTAGCTGAATCTGCGCTGGTTTTAATGGGCCACCTCCAGTTTCCCCTTTGTTTTGCTGCCTCCAGCTAGCGCTGTGAGGTCGGCTGACCCTAGTTACCTGTAATTGGCCTGGCCGTGTGTCACTCAGAAAACAACAGGCCAATCAGAAGAGAGGCTCATGAATATTAGTTAGACAGGCCAAAATCGACCTGTTCTCAGCAGAGCTCCTGAGAGAGGAGCTGTAAAAATATATTGAGATGGTTTTTGGTACTTATACCGCAAATATATATTTCTTAAGGACATCAAAACCTAAAATAAAACTCTAGAAAGGTGTACAATATGTGACCTTTAAGGCTGTTTTAAGTGAGTTTGATTCAAACTGATAATCAATTCTGAATATTTTGGGGATCTGTTTAAACAATTAATTAAAAAGATGATCATTTGTTCACAAACCAGACATCACAACTCTTGTTGTGCTCATTGTTGCATGAAGCAAACACCAGCACACACTCTGAAGATGTAATTAAAGAACACCACCTCAAGAGATGATATCTAAAAAAAAACACATACCTTTATAGTTTTTTTCTAGAACTGTAAAAATACTGTCAAAGTTATGGTTTTCATAAGTAAAACTATAAATTACCATATAATTTATCACGAAGAATGATAAAAGGACGTTCCCTGCGTGACACAAGTCCTTGCGTGACACATCACATAAGACTATATTTTATATAAATATTTTTGTTATTACAGTGTAGTTTTTAATTTATTTGTGCAAATCTTCACTTTTTGGTCACATTTTTATTATTTTAGTTTAGTTGATAATTAATCATAATTAGTTATGGTTAATTATTCATATTTCCCCATGAGCTGATTCGCTACACAGTGTAGTTTTTAATTTATTTGTGCAAATCTTCACTTTTTGGTCACATTTTTATTATTTTAGTTTAGTTTCTAAGATTTTGCATAGATATAAGTGATGTCTCAAAACATTTGGCTTTTTGAAGAGAGGTGTACTGTTTGACAAATGCCATAGACCTTTGTTAAAGGAGGGACTTGAGCCATATCTAGAGAAACCATTACAGAACACCTCAGCAACCCCATAGCAACATCCTGGCAACCACCCAGATCACACTAGCATCATGGCTCTGAGTTTTGATTGTAAAAATCTAGTTAAACTTGTTTGTGTCTCATAGCTTTCTTGCTGTTTAAGATTGACAGCGCTAATGTTGACCCACTTGAGGGAACGCCAAGTGACTCATGCCATACAAAATCAGCAAGTCAAGACCAAAGATTTAAACTTTTAACAGGCAACAGCAACACCCATAGATCTAAAGAATTCTCTTAGGCTCCGGAGACTGTTCGTCGACCTGCGACGCTCTTACAAAGACGAAGACTGAGCTAGACGATGGGGGGCGTTTTATTGAGTGAGACTGCTTCTGCTGCCCTCTGTCTATCATTCTCTCTTTCTCTCTCTCTCTCTCTCTCTCTCCCAGCATAAACATCTGTGGCTGGTTATTGTTAGCCTCTGAGCTAAGTGCAGAGAAAGGGGATCTGGTTCTCACAGCAGTGATAGCGGTGGTAAAAGGGCAGGGAGGTGTGGTGGTGAACAGGCAATTGCTGCACATATGCTCCTGGGCCGACTGCCCGACACTAATGAGTACGGGCAGGAGAAAGCGCAGTTAGGGAGGGTGAAACTGATAAGAGAAGGTAACAAGGGAGCATCTTGGGAACTGAGTGATGTAGACCAGAGCCAGGAATCCAAAAAGTCGAGAGCGACCCGGTTTGCCTCATGTGTTTTCTCAGCGATTGGGAGTAGAAAATAGCACGGCTTAGCCATGGACTTCAGTCAGAGTGGCGGGGACTGATTTGGTACTGTTCTGTTTTATTGTTTGTTTGGTTTCAGGGCCTTTGTAGTGTGTTTTTGGCAGGCCATGCTGATCTGATAAAGAGTGAAAGGTAAGAACGGGTTTAATCAGGAGGTTACTGACCCACAGGAAGCCTCAGTTGTATTCAACTAGGATCAACAAACAAAAGGATATAGAAAAAGAAGAAGCAGTTCCTTGCCTCAAGCCCTTTATACAATAATTAATATGGCGAAGACTAAGAAAACCTTGTATGATCCTATCTGCAAAGGGTTTCCTGAAGACAGTATCCCTCTTTCTCTAGAATGTGGCAAAAGAGCTGTCAAGACTTTTATTGCACAACAGTGAACCATTGCAGGTGTTTAACATAAGCAGACTAATAAATCACGCATGGATGAAAAATAAACCAGTGCATGAAAAGTAACTCTGCAAACAAAAGAAACTCGGCAAACAAACCTAGATTACATTTCTGAGAAATTTCACGTATCTGCCTAGGAATTGTTTTACAGAGGTTGTGTAGCGGCTAAGGTCAGAGATCACCTCTCAATTCAGCTGTTTTCTGACAGTTTTTTTTTCTGTAAGGAATTTCTGTTAGACATTCAACAAAACCATTGCAAAAGTAACCATTGCAAAACTTGTTATCTTTTAATACCGATCTCTGCAAATACAGCCAAGGATTTTCTTGTTTACTGGCATAATAATAGACTTTGGATGGCTGTAGTATTTGTTATTGTGAAGTTTTGCAACTGAACTATTTTGAGAATATGAATCCAAATCTGTAGATCTCTTTTATTGTAGCTTGGTAATGCAACAATGTTTGACTTGCTTGTATTCATGCAAACAGGATGGTTGTTAAATGTACAAAAGCTCAGAGTGGTGTCTGCATGACTCTTCCATCCAATCAAACAGGCATCTGTCAGTTTCCCTCTTTAAAGTGATTGTTCATCCACAAATGAAAATTCTGTCACCATGTGCTCACTTACTTCTGTTTTAACCGTTTTTCATTGCTCATGCAATGAAAGTCAGGAGGTCCAAAACAACATCGGACCCTGGACACTGGATGTTCACTGTATGGACAATAAATACATTTTGTGCGCCATAGAAGGAAGAAATTCATACAGGCTTGGAACAGCAAAATGATGAAGTGAGAAAATGATGCAGTTTTGCAATTTTGGCCGAACACCTTTAACACCAATTGCCCTAATTCTTCATGAACCAATCCTCGTCAGTCAAATTAACTCATGATAACTGCACATTTAAAGACAGACCCCCATATTAGGCAATCCAGTTTACTGTTTCTCTTTGTGTCATAGTCACACAGGGCCTGGAAATGCCGAGCGAACATGTCTTTCTAACACTGGGAACATTCCTACTGTCTTCTGTAATGGCATATTTCAGATTTTGAAAAGAAAGTGGAGAAAAACAGAACAGCATGCGATAACGTGGTGGTTCCAGAGGCAGCATAAGAAGACCACCTTTTCACCACCTGATTGACAGTTCCCATCCATCCCTTCCAATGCTTTCCCACGCCACGGTAATTGTGTAAGGCAGTCAGTTGAAACCACTGGTCAGTCGCAGAATGGCCACAGCACAAAGAAGTGAAGAGAAAGCCGCCCAGTGTTTTCTAAAGGATCTGCTGTCCTCCACATACACATACATAAGGATGCCTCTGTTTCTTCTTTTAGCTCTTGTGTCCGCTTGCCTGCAAATGATTAACTCTTTCTCGGCTTCAATAGCAGCATCGGATGAGATTTATAGTGGATTATGGAATGAATGTATCTGTAAGGATCTCAGTGAAATAAAAACAACCTTGACACACATCCTAACAGAGCTGTCTCATGTCACCCCCTTATATAGCCACTTATTCTTAAAAAAAGACTTCTATGGACTAACACAAGGGGGCAGCCTGTCCTTCAAGTTCAGCAGGGCTGCCACCAAACAAGTGTACACAAAGCAGCAAATAGAAGAAAATATACTTAAATAAAACAAAGCTATTTGGCAGCACGATTTGGCCTGTCTGCGTGCTAATAATGTGCCGTAGTCCTGCTTGACTGGAGATGAATTCGGAGGTTAGAAGCCAAACGAGAATGTTGGAGATGTTTTATTTACTCAGTCACTGTAGATTCCTCCAGTACGGGGAGGCATAAATCATTGCTTATGGGACAACAGAGAAAGAGACAGAGGAGATGTAAAGAGAGAGAAAATGAGTATAGCCAGAGAGCAGTACTGAACAGTGGGCTTTACTCAACACACCCTTCTAATTCACTCTCACATCATCCTTTCCCAGCTGGCCTCGGAGAACCTAGAACATTACTGCCTGGCCCAGGTCACTTTAGGACTTCTCCAGGGCCCACTAAAATGCATACTCTCTCACTTGTGTTCTATCGGGGTTTTATCGAGCACTCTGGAAGTGCTCTAGAATGTGTTCTGGACTGTGTCTTGAAAAGGGGAATTTCGTGTCTGCTTCCCTCTGATGTCATCAGCTCGTTCCCCCCAGTGTCAATTAAATCTGCGTCCCCACGGCATCAATGCGGCCCCATCTTGCTTTGAGCTCAGGTGTTGTCATGCTTCAGCGCCGGCTCCTCTCTGTCCTCTTGCGGGTGGTCCTGGAAAGGCCTGTGTGAGTGGACCAAAGCACAGTGACAGGCTTGCTATTGTGCTCATGTGTAAAACATAATCAGGCTGGTGTGGCGCGGAGATGTAACGATTGCCTAAATGGCCGCGACGGCTCTGGCTCTCCTACTCTGCCGTGACTTATTGTCCCTGACGTGCTGACGCAGCGCTCCAAGAACTCTTTCTCTTCGCATGGAGTTCTGCAGCCTCCCCGAATCTGGCCCTCTTCTCTTCTCGTCACTTTTCCATAAAAGAACAGGTTAGGGAGAGCATCCTTTAGTAAGGCATTTCCTCAAGCTGCAAATCCTTTGCTGTGTCAGTTTTCTGCATGGCTTTGGTTTTAACACCACCGCCTTTGAGATCAAGTGTATCTGGTTACTTACATGATACTAATGAGGTGCGTTTACAAAGCTTGTAAAACTGGTGTGCAGAGAGGGGAAAGCAGATGCACAAAGACAAGAGGAAGGGGATGGAGTGACTTGCCTTCAGCTATGGATTTGAAGGTGTCATTCAATCAGCTCAGTGGTTACTTCTTTTTATTGTGTTTAAACCCCCATCTCTCTGTCTTTCTCTCTCAAAGTGTGGGAATTTCGCTGTGCTGGTGGATCTTCATATACTGCCTTTAGGTGGCCAAAACAATGCCAGCTGGTTCTCTCCAGAGCACAGGAAGGTATGGGAATGAGGGCGTGTTTCTGTTTATTTGTGTATGTCCTCTTATACTTCAATAGACTGAAATTGCAGGAATCTGGAATTTGGATCTACTCTCGGAGATCCCCCCATCCTTTTTCTGCCTTTATAAGATATATGTTTTCATTGACCCATACGAAAAGCTTTAAATGATTTTCCCTCCAAGGTTTAACTACATGCAGCACTTCTAGTTAAATTTGAGCTCCATGTATAAAGTTTAGGACAAATGTCACCTTGGGAGGTTTATCTTTGTTTTTGAGATTGCAAATATGTGTGCAAACTCTTATGTGTTTGTATGCACAGGAAGTGGGCTCCCTGATTAGAGAAGCATTGGAGCTGAGGGTGAGGCAGTTTCAAGAGGCCAGATACCAGAAGATCCAGCCCAAACCGAGGAAGGATCTCACCTTGACCGCCCCGCTCTGTCTTGAAGGTATATCACACATGGGCATTGTCCCAAAAAGTAAGCTGCGTCCAAAATTGCATACTGTCTAGTAGTACAAAAAAAATTGCTTTGAAACTTACTTTGAGACTTTGAGACTGTAAAACCTACCAGTACCAGTGACCTATTAGTTGCGTCACTTCATTGACAACTTCTCTCCCATAGCCTCATGGGATATTTTAGAGTGTTCATCATATGCACACTTCAGAATCTCGCCAAAAGTAATAGGACATCTGGGTGCTCTCCACCTACTCATTTATTAATATTATAAATTTGGAAATCTCGCATACTGCTTCTCGCCTACTATATAGAAGGGAAGTAGGAATAATCAGATGAAAAGGAATAGTCAGATGCAGGGTTAGTAAGCTTGCATTGGCAGCGTTTCATAGCATTTCATTTCTAGAGTTGTTGCTGTTTATTTGGCAATGTTAGATATCAAACTGCATCATTTAGTTTATGCCATTGGCATGTGTTCAGAAGTTGGTTATGTACTTACCAATCTCTTAGGTTCATTAATGTCTACTAATGTTTAACTATACTGATTTATGTTTGTTTGTTGTACCCATTTGAACTATACTGTACTATATAAGAGTAATACCACTGTACTCTTCCAATATAATACCAAATATACATGTCAAGATGTGAAATATCTGTTATACCTGCATATTTGACAATTTGCTATAGGCTATTGAAATATATAATTACCCATGATCGAGCTGCAAGCGAAGACCTGCATCTTTCCCTCACACTTACTTTAGAAATGATCTCTCCTTCATAAACATGAGCTGTGTCACACTGCTTCACAGCTCGAGCACTCTGTTTATGGCTGTCCCACAGCAGGAAGGGGAAGATTTCAAAACAAAGTGGGGAAATCGAGGCTATACCTGCATGCCAGCAAGAATAAAAACTAGTTGAGACTAGGTAGCACTCCCCGGGAGTGTCTCCACCGCCCCCATAGATATGAGGTGAATGTGTTTGACTTGGATTCCTCTTCAGCATACTGTATATGCAGGACACCACTGTTTTTCTCTTGTTATTCTCTTATTGTGTTTTAACTGTAATGCATTTTAACTGTATGTTGACTAAGGATGTTGAAACTACCAGGTTTTATTTATTTATTTATTTGACTCATTATGAACTTCATTTAAACAACCCCTATATCAATTCTTAAAATCCCAAAGTCAGCAGATGTGTAAAAAAATAAGTATTTGTGCAATATTTTCCATATTTCAGATCCCATGATAACTTTTTTGTTTTGTTTTGTGAACTCGCTCCATTTTCTTGGTATTTCTGTAATTGGAGAGTTTCCTGTATTAGTATTTTTTACAGGATTTATATATCCATGGACAAAAAAAATGTCATGAGCCAGTTATTTCTAGTGAATCCACAAAAAAAACCTGCCTGACCAGTGTACCCTGATTCCTAAAATGTGCTATTCTTACTGTTTAGTGCAGGGGTGGCGAACGTCGGTCCTGGAGAGCCGCAGCCCTGCAGAGTTTTGCTTCAACCCTAATCAAACACACCTGAACAAGCTAATCAAGGTCTGAACGATTACTAGGAAGCTACAGGCAGGTGAGTTTTAATTAGGGTTGGAGTTGAACTCTGCAGGGCTGCGGCTCTCTCCAGACCGGAGTTCGCCACCCCTAGTTTAGTGAATCAAATACCTTAGTGAATTAAACATACAATGTGGCCAGTATAGTTTGTTTCATGAACAAATTTAATTCAGTTCAGTTATCATTGGTAGGGCTGGGTATCGTTCAAAATTTTTCGATATCGATACCGATACCTTGACTTCGATACCGGTTCCTGAACGACACTTTTTTCAATACCAATTTTATGAAATCTATTTGAATAAGATTACATTATCTAAAATAAAAACTTTGGTTTTATTTTTCAGCTTGTTGATGTTTATACAGACTCAAAGCCACTGCATAAAGGAACAAAATGTAACAAACAAAAAAATCAGTGAAAATAGTTTTAAAAAAGCTCAAATAGTCTTCAGTTTACACATCTGTTAGTAGTGAATCAAATACCTTAGTGAATTAAACATACAATGTGGCCAGTATAGTTTGTTTCATGAACAAATTTAATTCAGTTCAGTTATCATTGGTAGGGCTGGGGATCGATCAAAATTTTTCGATATGGATACCGATACCTTGACTTCGATACCGGTTCCTGAACGACACTTTTTTCAATACCAATTTTATGAAATCTATTTGAATAAGATTACATTATCTAAAATAAAAACTTTGGGTTTATTTTTCAGCTTGTTGATGTTTATACAGACTCAAAGCCACTGCACAAAGGAACAAAATGTAACAAACAAAAAAATCAGTGAAAATAGTTTTTAAAAAGCTCAAATAGTCTTCAGTTTACACATCTGTTAGCTACATTTACACTAGTGCGTGTGGCAGAATCACCTAGCTCAGACAGAATTGTCATTTCTATTCATTTTCTACTGATTTACTGATGAGCATTAGCAGTTTCTAGCACTGTCTGCCTGTGCTCTCTCTTCCATGATCACTGCTCTGACTCAGAGGTTATAATCTATTTAATTTCATCAACAATACATGGCCAAAACACACGGCAATCGGAAGTTATTACAAAAACTTGATGGTGGTTTAAAGTGAGTTTTGAGTAAAAGCGGAATATAAATCTTATTTATTGTCTTATGCAGGGGTTAAATTGGGATTTGTTGTGTGGGTGTGGGGGGGGGGGCTCTATGGTATCGAGCTTATGTATGTGTATATATATATATATATACAGTATATATATATATGTGTGTGTGTGTTTTGTTTTTTGTGCAAATGATTTATTCTATTCCCACTAATCTCATTAATACTTTCATTTTAAATTCTTACTTTTGATCTATAAATTCAATTGACACTGAAAAATACAACTGCATTAAATAATTATTATGAGATTATTTTAAATATTTTTTAATATACAAACAAGAAATTATGTTGGAAATGATACTTTTCAACTAAATTAACGCCAGTAGTGAGCGTTTAATGAGTGAGTCATTGAGTCGTTCATTCAAACGATTCGTTCAAACGGCAGATTCATCAGATGTTTATGCGGGGGCTAAAGAAACTTTGACTCAACCGATTCGTTCAAAACACGGAATCAATCAGCAATGAATCGTCTGGTTGCTATGAGATGCGCTGTGTTTCCGCCTAAAATGTAAGTGACCTAATATTACTGTTAATTAATTTGCTTATTGAACTGTTTATAGAACTATTAAACAGTCTTAATGGTGAAAACGTTGTGTGATGTTGCCTAACTAGTTGTATTTTAAATATAAAAACTTTCCATTTTGAATGTTTACCTCAGGATGCTGAGTTTCTTAGTGTTGCGCGTTTTGATCTTATTCTGTCAATAGATGCATTATATACATTAGATATCCACTATTCGCCACTTACTCTAAATGTAATAAAATCAGAATAATATTGCGTTTTGGTGTTTACATAGTTATTTTTGATTACTGATGTTTTAATGTTACTTATCTGGCGTTAATGACGCGTTAATGTCAAGCCCTGGAGTCTATAACGTTAAGTGCCGGGGCTCAGCCCCAGACGGCCCCCGGCCCAATTTAAACCCTGGTCTTATGTAGCATGATGCTACATTGTGCATGAATGGTCACATAACACGCGCTTTCGGTCTTGTAGTATGAATGGACATCTGCATATGATTAAAACTACACAGCTCCCGCGCTACTCTCCATTGGAAATGAATGACTCTCGGTCTGTCGTTTGTCGGAGATAGTGGAAAGCCGGCTTGAAACGCAGTGGAAACGCCAGTAAGACGAGGATCGTTTTCATTTAAAAAACAAAAGCGCACCAGTGTAAATGTAGCCTTACAGCTACGGGGGCTGGGACGCATTCACACTAAATCCTCACGTGTGAGCCACATCTCTGAGAGTGACGCGGACCGACTGTGCAGACCTATCAGTGTATTAGGCTATAGTAAGATACCACGAGCAGACTGCTCCGTACGTTTTCGCATCGCTCTCGCGGATGTCAAACACTGATCGATCTGCGCCTTATTGACGTTGATGAGATTAACCCCTTAGGTATCGAAATTTGGTACCGAACAACGAGACGTTTTTCGATACTCGATGGTATCGAGGCAATTCGGTCGGTGCCTAAAAAGTATCGAGCTCGATACCCAGCCCTAATCATTGGTTTGAATTATTCTGAAAAACTGTCCTGTGTGATTTACAGCATTGGTAAAGAGAGAATGAACAGCATAACTGAAATAAACTCAAATGATTCAGAATTAATGAAATCTAATCAAATTGAGTCATAAGAACGTGCAATTCTGAATCAAATCAAAAAGAGAAATCTGCTATGTGCGTTCGATTTCGTTTCACAAGCTCTTGATTGGATTTAATTCTGATATGGGTTTGACAAGTTTTTGACAAGTTCTTGCATGTGAGAAGTAGCGCAGGCACTTGGAATATGTCATTAAAAGAATAAGGCATCTGTTTCTTGTTGGGGATTTGTCGTGTCCCATTGCGTCATGCCACAACATATCCAGTGTAGACAGGATCTGTGATTAAAATGAATTTTATTGTCTTTAGTCGCATCACAGTACTCGCATCCTGGGTAGACACGGTGTTAGTGTTTCACAATTCCCAAAACAAATAATTTTTATCAGCTGGCCACATTTAGTTCGAAATGACATCACCGTTCGTACTTTGATTTCACTTGAAATGTATTGGGGCCTTAAGGGAGGTGGTTCTTTTTGCACAGGTAGCACTTACGCCTATAAAAGGCTGACTCACTGCATGAGCCAGGTCCTGCTGAGAGGGGTAGATTACAGGGCAGTTAAGCTCATAAAAAGAAATTTCTCCTCTTTAGATGCTGCTGCCCCTCACGGCACGTCAAGGCACAGCTGCACTGCTGCAGAGGTGCTCATCTCTCTCTGTTCTTGTTGTTCAGCACTAATATTACATGCAGTTTTGCTCATTTTACTCATCTCCTTTTGCTGCTGGGATAAAAGTCAAAGAACAAGATTAAAAAAAAAAGCAACGAGGCGGATTGTTTATAGTCTGGCGCTGGATATTGGGTTTTTAGGATCTGTCAGTAGCTGGTTTCCCAGATAAAGATTGACTTACCTCAACTTTCACCCATGATACTGTGGATGTGACCAGCACCTCTCATTAGAGATCGATTTCAGATATGTCATTAGTCAATCTGACGATCACATCATGAATCACTGCTCACTGTGTATATAACAGCTGTGAGAAATGCGATGTCTCACCCTTGGGCCAGGTGAGAACAGGGTTATTGTCTAATATATCAGAAAGACTGACTCATTATCTCTGACAGATAAGCATAACAAATGATGAAACGGACTCACAGGGTGTGTGCATGGACAGTCTGTCTCCTTCACTTGTGTCCATAAACATAGAAGTTTAAAGTATTTTTAGGCCTCCGGCAGGAAATGGAGCTGGACTGTGACTGGGAAATACATGCAAGGGTAACATGCTCAGTGTAGAGGTCAAACAGTAACCTGCTGATATCCTTCCCAGTGATATAGACATGTGAGGGTTCTCACCCAACAGATATGCAGTATCTATATCCCACTTTTGTCTCTTATGAGAATATATATGACATTAAAGACTGGAGTAATTGGCTGTTGAAATTTCAGCTTTGCCATCACATAATACTAATTCGCAAAATTACTGTTTTTACAAAAAAAATAAAATGTGTGTGTATATATATATATATATATATATATATATATATATATATATATATATATATATATATAGGAATTCCTGTATATTAAATATATATTTTGTCATACTCAACCCCTAAATTTAATGATAAATATTTTTATGGCATTTTATATGATAATACATGTGATTTAGTTCATTTTTTCAGTCGGACTTAGCATAAATGGTCGATGCATTTTGTAATGCAATTAAATTGACCAAATACCTTGTAAAGTCTACTTTGCAGCACACGTTCAGGCGATTGGAACGTACCCAAAGAGTTTTCCCTGCGATTTTCCCAGTCACAGAATATGTGACTACTCCAGCTGTCGGCTATCAACAGCTATTAACTCTCCCCTGATCCTTTTGTGTGAACTCACTCATACACCAGAGACATTTTTTCCCTCTCTTGTATGTGTCGGCCCACTTAAATCTACATGGTTTAATCATGCATTCGTGAAGCATATTATTTTGTGTTCATTCTCAGCATAGATGTATCTGTTGTCAACCTGTGTGTGGCGGTTTGTGTGTGCATGTTACATTTATCACATCTAGCGAGCGTGTCACATGCCGACACATTTCCTGAGCAGTCTGTTCTGCTCTCAGCTGCAAAGGCCATTTTCCAAATGTCAGCCCTCGTAGCTTCTCCCTGATTGGCTACCTCATGCTTCCCCATTAGCTCATAGTGAGTTGATTTATTTATGCTTTGGAGAGGGCGGGAAAGGGGGAACTTTTCCCACCAAATGTCTTGGCTTGGTGCAAGCACGAGCCGGACTCTTGGCACACTAACCAAGGAAATGTTTTTTGCTGGAATACAGCAAATTGCGTTGTTTTATGTAGACGTGTACAAGCAAAAAAAAAAAAGAAAGGGTTCTCACTGACTTTTCCTCCTTTTTAAGAAATAATGATATTTGGAGTGAGATGAACGGTATACTGTTAGCACTCCTTCCTGATTATTCCCTTTTTTTAAGAAAGAATTCCCTGTAGCTATTTTATGACCCTGTCTGACACCCAGAGAGACTGTTTGTTGCTACGTTACAAGTGCTTTAACCTAATCTCTGATGCTGCAGTTTCAAAATAGAGTTATTAGGTTTAAACAGAGAACATGAGCTAATTAGATTGTTGCTCAAAGTTTCTGCCAAATCATTTTTTTAAGATGAAGCTAAATCAACTTGCTTGTTTTCATTTTCTTAACTTACTCTCACCTCATTTTTCCAGGAGTACTTTTACTGAGAAAACCTGTGAATTAAAAGATCAGTCTGGCAATAAAGTTCATGAAAGTGACCCAGTTTCGAGTGAACGTACACTCATGTGAGAACCTAATGAATGACTCTCTTTGCATTCTTTCAGTTTGGAATGCAAGTCATTTGTGTGAAATCGATTTTGCATGAATCAGTGTATCGAATTTGGGCACTAGCAATGATTTTGATAGACGAAACATTGGGACACCGATGATTCAGTCATCAGTGATGACTGATGACAAATGACTATGGAAAATGACCATAGTCATTTGTGACTATGGAAAATGACTATGGTTACACATTAAAGCATCACTGGCATTTATCCACAAAATTGCTGTATAACATGCCAGGACCGAAATCTACTACTATTTGTTTTGCTTATGGTGCATCTTCAAGAACTGTTAAAAGTACTGTCTTCATGCAATATGCACTCTTCCTACTTTTATATCAGCTTGAGAGACTGGCAAAAACCTGACATCATTTTCAGTAAGTGAACCTAGAACTAATTTCTTATTCAAACAGTGTACAAATCTTTCTGTCATTTCTAGGGATGCATCGATATTAAGGGTTGCACCATTTAAATAGTATATTCTGTACTATTTAGTAAAAAAATAAGAAATTATTATTGTTTTTAAAGATTACGACAAAGGTAATCTAAATGTAAAAACAAGATAAATGAGTATGCACAATTAAAAACCCAATACTGGAGATGATATACACTACTGTAAAAATGTTTGGGTTCAGTAAGATTATTTATTTATAATAAATTAATGTTTTTATTCTCCACGGGCATATTAAATTAATAAAAAATGACATTATAGACTTTTACTTAGTTTTTTACAATAATTGCTACTTTAAGTGCTTTTCTTTTGATCTTTCGGTTTATCAATCCTGAAAAAAGTGTCATGTTTACACCAGTATTAGACAGAAGAACTGTTTTCAACAGTGATAATAATAAGAAATGTTTGTTGAGCACAAAATCAGTAAATATTTATTACCTTTTACTTTAAAATTGAAATCAGTTATTTTAACTTGTAATAATATTTCACAAAAAATGTTTTACAGTATTTTTGATCTAATAAATGCATCTTTGGAGATATCCAATAAGAACCAATACAGATAGATTAAAATAATAATAATAATAAATATATATATATTGTAAATATATTGGATTTGTATTAAAAATATTATAAATGTATTGTAATTATGGCAGTTATATTGTAGTGGAAATGAAACTATGGCAACTAGTGAGGGTGAAGGTTGTTTCTCATTAGTTCTTCATTTTATATAGGTCGTTTGTCTTTCAGGGTTGTAAAGGTTGCTTGTCCATATGGTAGTAGCCTAACTTTCTTTTACTGTAGTGTCACACATACTAAATCCTGCACTGTAAACCAAGAAGCCCTCCATCAAATTCAGCCACACAAAGGCAATTACAATTACAGTGCACCATGAACAGCTATTTGCGCTTTCATCCATTTTTAGGCAACTCAGAGATTTACTACCTGTATGCACGTTTCCCCACATCAGTGTGTTTGATTGGACGAGTCTTAATGGATAAGTGGGAGGAGAAATGAGGTGGGTAGTTTCTTCATACCCCTCCTCCTTGCCGAGCCCCTTCCTCTTTCCCACAGGTGCCAGGGCTTACAGTGCTGGTGTGGCAGAGGGGGAGGGAACACCTGGCAGGCTGTTCCCCCGATGGTCTGCCGGGTTCAGAGGCATTTTCCCAGGCTTCCTATGAATGGTCACTAATAGCCGTGGGAGAGGGCTTTGCGAGCACTGCACGGTGTACCAGGCTGACTCCTCTTGGCAGGCCCTGTGAGGAGGGCTTAAAGCAGTGCTGGCTGCCTGTGACCCAGCCCTAAAGCTAGCACAAGTGCACTGCAGCAGATAGCTTTACCGCTGGAGAATGTGTTTACAAGGGCACAGTGGGAGTGAGATCTCACTCAGTGAGTGTGGAGGGATGTGGGACCGGCTGTGGCACTCCATCCACTTCTGATTTTCTCTGGCTGCGTTCACACAGCAGCAGAATGCGGTGCTGTTATAGAGTGATAAATAGTTACGTTCATATGCGCTTCCTTTTGAAATGCATTTGATGCTGCTGTCAGCTAATTTAAGCTTTGACAAATTGACCTGCGTTTGGATTTGACTTTTTCATTGAATGACATCTAGGGATGCACAGTATATCTATACCATATTGTTATCAGCCAGTGTTTGAAAGATTTTTTAATTAATCTATATCAGTAGATATTGAATATACACTACTTAAAAAATTATAGCAGCACAACTGTTTTCAGTATCGATGATAATAAGAAATGTTACTTGTGCACCAAATCAGCATGTTAGAATGATTTCTGAAGGATCATGTGAAATTGAAGACCGGCGTAATGGCTGCAGAAAATTCAGATGATGTAAATTGGCTGAATTTTAATTTTAACACTGTCAATTGTAATCTTTAGCAAATCTTAAAATGAATATCCATTGTTCATACTGTACATTATGATATTGTGAGGCCTAAATTCACTTCATTGTGAGGGAGAGAAATTCTGCTTTTAAAACGGATAATTTTCAGGGCTCACAAAATTTCAAAATCCCTGGTAGCCCTTCGGGCAGGAATTATTCCGATTTTGGTAGCCCAAAATCAATTTATAACTCGAATAAAAAAAGGTATCAGGTGAACTTCACTGAGGGCAAATCAGCATGACCAAAAACTTCAGTCACTGTATTTTTTCTTCAAGTCAGGTGTGTAGGGGTGCAACCGATCACAATTCTCACGGTTCAGAACATATTACGGGTTTTGAGTCACACATCAGATCTTTTTTTTTTGGTGAGCAAAAAACTAAAAAAATATTTTTTATTCTTATTTAAAGCTGCAGTCCGTAACTTTTTTTGTGTTCAAAATTGACAAAATGTATATAATAAGCGAGTACACAATGAATCCATTTTCCAAACCGTGTTTTCGGCTTGTCCTGAATCACTACGGTACACATATAATAAGTGTTTATATTCGGACTGTTTAGACTGGTTCGGGTAGGTAACGCTGCGGAGTAGCCCAGTACCTGCGTGAATCGCCATAGACATAATCAGAGAGAAGTAGCTCCGGCTACAATGTTCTTCCGCAAGACACACGCAGTTCTGTTTATTAACCGCTAGAGCGCCAAAAGTTACGGACTGCAGCTTTAAAGAACACTAAGTACTTCTTCAAAACCACAGCAAAAACTAGTAGCATAACTGATAAATGTCAAACATTATTAAAGACAAGTGAACTGACAGTAATAAAATAAGATTATAAGAATAGATCAAATATAACAAAGCTACAAATAAAGTAAGGTCTAACATTAGATTTCAGGCACAGAAATGTAATAATTAATTGTAAAATAACACTGCATAGTGTTCACTTTATAAACTAAATGTAGATTAATCTTTGTTAAAGCTGTGTTTTGTTGTTTGATTAACATCAATGACACAGACAGACAGCAGGTATTTATAGGCTGCTGTCCCTTTAAGATCTGATGCATGGATCCAATATAATGATTATGTTCACTTCACTTAAGGCATAACCGACTGTTTAAGAGAATCTTTGTTGAGACAGGTATTTTGAGAATTTTGTGTGTATGTGTCCGTTCAAGCGTAAGAAGATGTGAAAGAGCAATCAATTCTGTGTTTGCACCCTGTATGAAACGCAGCTCTCTGTGTGTGCGCTTTGAGTGCAAATAACAGCACTTGAATGGTTTAAAACATTTGAATGTTTAAATTGGCAAGACTTAGAAACACGTGCAAATGATCAGCTACGATCTGTTTCACCCCTACAAGCAAGTGAACAAAGCGAATCAAGGAAGGGATTTTATTTCACTATTCAAGATAGCCTGTCGGGCAGGGCAGTGGTGCATTTTGGTAGCCCGACTGGAAAACACAATAGCCCCGGGATGTCAGGCTAGCGATTTTGCCCTGATTTTGGTTTTAGTGTGTTTTTTTTATTTGTTTTTTACTTGTATTAATTTTCTAGTTTTATTTTATTTATTTATTCATTTTTTTTCTGCATCATTTTGCAATAAGAGTGTTCTGTTTCTGCTCCTCATGACCTGTAGCCTTTAAATATAAAGCATGTGGTGGCATAAGCAGCAGTTACCTGCCCTGGAACATGTGAGATGAAATAGGCAGGATTACCAGCATGGGAAATGGAGACCCTGGAGCAGGAGCTGTTGAATTCCTTGGGCTCTTTTGTCTGCCTCTCTGTCTGTCAGTCTGTCTGTCTCCTTGTTCTAGAATTAGCCCTTGATGCTTTGTCATGTTGCAGTTGCTGTACAAATCCACCTTCTAAGCCCACGTCTCGCTGTATAGAAAAAGCCCCTGGACAGCCGGACTCTTTCCGCAGACCTTTCTCCCGCGCATTCACACTCAAACTCTCGAGTGCACAATTCTACACAGCTTTAACACACCCGCTTTTGGCCCGAAACTGATGTTTATACATTCAGTATGACTCGATCTCACCACACACACCCGTCTTTCGTCTGGGGTCAGCGGTGTTCCTCTGCTGCTGTCCCACCACAGGGCTCTGTATGTAATTAGGGATTGGGGAAGGAGAGCTTGATCAGTATGGGATTCATGGGACTGTTTCTCAACCGCAATCTGGTCAGGCAGACTCACACACACACACACACACACACATACAGACACAGCCTCTGTGAACCCAGGCTATACATGCCGCCTGACCAAACTTCACTTCAGGAATTACTAAATCGTTTTAGAGGATCACCCTGCCTTTTCCTCTCAACGTTTTCGTTTCAAGGCCCAAGAGCAGATCAAATGGCAGATCATGTGCTCAGGGTTAATGGTGCTTTTCTCTGTTGAATCCATCATTATGTTTTGGCCGCTATTATAATATTATGCATGTTTCCCTGGCAGAGGAATTTTGATTATTCTTCCACTGTAAATGGCATTTCATATTTCGTCATTAAGGCCTTGCAGGCACCAGTATGCTGTGCAGGTGTGTCAGTTTTAATGCACACTAATTCATAATCACACAAGCTGGATGGATTTAGTGGGAGAGAGAGAGATGAGGAGGTCTGGATTCAATGACAGGCCTAGCTCTGGTTCAAAACCTGCGGAGCTGCAGAACAGCATATAAGTCAGGTTTTCAGAAGCCTTCTCCACATCGTTAATCTGTTGGAACCAAACAGGAGGAATGTGTTTCCCTGCCCTCATTCACACCACACTTCCCTGTTTGCTCTTGAGGCATCCTTAAGGTTCCCCGTTTGCTATATTTACTGTACCATACCTGTATATAATTTATGGTAAGTATTTATGGATAGTTTTGTACCAAAACTCTACATATATACTTTTAATTTTGACTTACAATATGATTTGAATCGAACATGATTTTTTCCCCCTGACACAGCCTTTCTAAATATTTTTGAGCAAATTACATGTTTTTTCAGTGGTCCTCTGAGAAGTCTAATCTTGTCTGGATGGGAATGTCTGTAATTGTGGTACATTATTTTTTCAAAGTGCTTCTCTTTTATTTTGACCGACCTTTGCCAAATTAATTTACTAAAGCTAAATTTCATGGTGCACTGCCTGGCGTACCTTCATTATTGATTTAGACTTTTCCCCCAGACTTTTCTGGGTAAAATAACAGTCGGTACTTCTAGTACTACTAACATCTTACTGCTCATAACAGTGGTTGTTGCAACTTATGAATCTTACCTTATTTTTATTCCTTTAGTTGCGCACACAATGCTTCATATATACACTACTGTTCAAAATAAAAAAAACTACTGTAGTAAAATGTATATATATTTATAATACTTTTATTCAGCAAAGATGCATTAAATTTATAGAATGTGACAGTAAAGACATTTATAATGTAACAAAAGATTTTAACTTTAAATTAGTGCAAATAAATTTTGAACTTTCTGTTGAGTCCAGCATTGGCTGCATCCGAAATCGCGTACTTTCGGAGTAGGCAGACTGTTAAAAAAGTATGATGTTCTACATAATATGAATGTAATCCAGATGTACTACATTCATCATGTTGTCATTGTCATGTGACCTACCAGCGTCAGTTGCATCACTTCACTACCATTCACAAATCCTCTCCCGTGGTCTCATGGGATAGTAAAGTATCCACTGAATGCACACTTCAGAATCTCACCAGAAATAGTAGGTCATCTGGGCACTTTTTGCCTACTGTTTTATGAATACTGGGAATTTGTACATACTACTCTGTTCACATACTATTTTTGTATATAGTATTGAAGAATGTGATTTTGGATGCAGCCATTGTAAAGTATCATTCATGAATGCTGTGTTGGTGTTAATTCATAAGATTTTCTCACCTGTTTTCATAGCCATGGTGATGTCATGTATGTTTATAGTGCAGGTGCTGCCAATTAGCTAAGTGTCGCATTGGGAACCCTAATTAAAGGAGACATCTGTGAGGAAAAGAGGTGGAGTCTTCAGTTCCAGTGTGACTGATGATCTTTTTGCTGTGTCATGGGATTTTGGTCTATAAATGTCACCGTTTAAGTGTTTGGTCTAGGTTTTGTTCTTTTTGTGAAGTTTGTTTAGTAAGATTAAAGAAGGAGGTTTCTGAAGGCACTTTAGTCCATTTACTTATCTTTACAGTTCTCCTTTTGATCATGTGTTGCATCCTCCTGTTGGGCCACATTGCAGCATTTCATAACCATGCTGAAGGGGTCACCCAAATGTTAAAGTGAACACTCATGTGCAAATATTGTTTCAGGTGGACGTTGAACAGAGTGATAAGACACACCGCCTGCTCGGCCCAGGCTACAGTTACGCAGATGGGTGTGATGTGCTTCCAGGAAAACCCTGCTCGGCCCTTCCATGTGGCGACCCTCGTGAAACACTCACACACATACACACAATCGCCTGGGAGCTCCACCCTGACCCAGTAAGAGCAGTGGACAAGATCTTAGAGGGTGATCATTCACATCAAAGTGAAGGCCGAGAGAAAATATTTCTACAGATTCCAACTCGATCACCTAGACACCCGCTCTCCACCCGCTGTCCCCGGTTTTCACGTCTGTGAGATCACTTCAGGATCTCCCACTGCACACAGTAGCTATGTGCTCAGATATCACGGATCGTACCCAGTTGTACCACCAAAAATGATATCTGATGTTGTCTGTTTTTAGAGCTCGATGTGTTTAGATTGTACAACCTCTTTGGGATCTAGACTGTGGTGCTGAGAGATGATTATTCTTTCGCATGTCGAGCTGTCTGTGCTCTCCATTTGTTTAGAGCTGATGAGGTTTTTATAGCTCGTGCTCTTCTTTGAACTCTGAATCAGTGGAAAGAATGCCTTTAGTTGGAGACAAGGGATCTCTCACCCTGCTCTTCCATTTTATTTCACATTCCTCTTTACATTCTTCTGGTTTGTTGACTTTTTGTTCTCTCTATTGTTTTCACGGGAAGTGGTAAAAGCTCCGGCAGAAATATATTGTATGTATTTCTGCCTAGGAATAGTGTCAGCGAAACCTGTGTAAAGACATATGTTGTGATGTTGTGTTGCCATGTGGACTCAGTGTTGGAATGCTTTTTCTCAGAGGGTATCTCGAATTGTCTTCTCTGGATCATCACATGCCACTTTTTCAGTTTTCTCTATTTTTTTCACAAAAATATTTTCTTTACAAAAAGAAAAAGTAATGTTTTCTTTCTTTCTTTCAAAGAACATTTGCATTTAACGTAACTCTATAAGCAGATTTGGCTGGAAAATGATGCAAAGCATTATCAATTGGTATGTCATTTTCAACAGTCTTACTGATGCATCCAAAACTGTCATTCCCCCCCCAAATTTGACAAAACCTCATTAATGTCAGCTAGCTAGATAACATTATCTTGGTGACAAATCAGCAGAATTTGCAGCAACACTGTAGTTTACACCACAGAAATCCAAATATTTCGAGATTGCAAGGCATTAAAATAGTTGTACAGTTCTGTCTACTAGCCTAAAACTCTCTCACACTGAAATGACAAATTTCAGTGTTTAATTTTATGAGCACATTTGTTTACTTTTACTCGATAAGCAATCCTGATACAGTGTTGAGTCGCCACTTGTAAAATCTGGGTCTTGAATCAAAAACAGTTGAGAAGCACTTCTGTAAACATCAGTCTTTATCTAGATAACTCCATTATTTACTTTCCCTCAAGAAGAGTTGCTTTAGATGTGCTTAAACTGCTAAAATTCACCAAAATTTACACCATTTTTTTTAGCCTTTTTGTGGTTCTAGAGCAAGACTCCTCTGTTGGCCTTGTCTTGGGAATTTTGAAGTGAAGGAAAAGAGGAAACACAAATGCTGTTAAACTTTTTTTTCCCAGTAAGGACTCGGGAGGATGGGTCAATCTAAGTTGGGATGGACATGAATGAAACTGACTAAAGGTCAGTAAAAGGTCAGTACTAAACTTGAAAGTTTTGAAGCACACAGGAAAGATGGCCATTTCTTTATCTCTTGAAATATGCCGATTATCAGTCTGTTGTTTGTTTTATCCATCCACACTAAAGTTAAAAAGGTAAAGAACATGCCCTAGGCTCTTGATGCTCAGCAGAGGGACTCATGTTATGACCAAATTTTATTTTCCCATAACTCTCCTAAGCTTTTGGGATGGCTGTTGCATACTCAAATGATTAGGAGCAGGAAAGATAAGACACTGATACTGTCCACGCATGCTTTATTTCACCCTCATTGAAGTTGGTAGGGTTCCATATGCCATCTTGATCTCTCTGCCGGTGTTGCCTTTCTCCCTTGAGCGCTTCAAGGCCCAAGCCATCTCAAAAGCATATAAATCTGATATCGAAATCCTCTTTGGTTGATTCTTTGTGATGGGGAGGAACACCTGAGGGAGCATCTGATTCACATTAACCTGCATTGCTTAGATGAACAGTTCTGTTGAGCTAAGTGTTGCAGTTCCCACTAGTCTTGTATCACTTCCCTTGAGCAAAATGAGCACCAGTCGCATGGAACCTTGACATGAATATCAACATTAGGAGCCTGTTTGGCAGGCTCACTGGGGTTTTACACAAGATGCTTACCATAGCCTATTATTCTCGTAGGTGGGATAAAATTACATTTATGATCATTATTTTGTATCTTGGATACAGTGACTTGAGTTTGGGGTGTAATATTGTTTAAATGCTCTGTGGTTTCTATCAACGTTTGAGAAGTTATTTCAAAGCAAGTATGTGCAGGAAGTTTGATACGGAGTCCTAATCTATCTTCTTTCTTTACTGTGACTGATTGTACCATTGTTTCTACAGCGCAGTTAGTTTTGACCACCGATAGAGGAAAAAGGCATTGTAAATAAAACAATTAAAGAGGAACTGCTGTAAAGCACAACCTGTGAAGTAGAAGAAAGTAGGAGGTAGATCCATCAATCACATACAGGGGGTGTTGATGACAGTTTTGTGGCTGGCAGACACTGTAATTGCATATCATTATACCTGCAAAAGCTCTTGTTTGAGGACCTAGCTAGCTGTTAGCAGGGTCCACGATGACATCAGCTGTTAAACCTGTCTTCTCTAACGCATTTCTGCTCATTTGACACATCTAACACGTACTCTGAAGACAGACAAATGTGCTTAATGTAAGGGTGAGGCTATTTTAGAGTACCAAAGCTGAGTTTGTTTTCCTGTCTGGTCTCTATGATCTGAACCAATATGCTCAAGCACTTAGAGTCATTAGATAGTAGTCCGATCCATTTTGTGTGTATTTTACAGTCCTGTGGCAGCCTAGGGCAGTCTCTCACAGACAGACAGAGAGGGGTCTATTCAGGGCACAGAGTGAGAGCTGATGGATTCCCATGCCTGTTTTCTTGTTTACAGCTGCACCAGCAGATATCTAGCGTGTTCACCAGGCCCCCTCTCTTGCCGACAAATTCCTCCCAGATTAAGCAACAGTGCTCTGCCTTCGCGTCGAGTGGATCTTGCATTCCTTGGACAATGACAAACAGATCTAGGCTGGATTCTTCCTTTGCCCGCTGTCTCTTAAATTAAAACAGAATGGTCGTGTCGTTGCTTCAACACTAGGAGGGTTGAATGAATTTATTTTCTTGGCTTGTTAACAGTGAATGGGTATGGTTGCTCTGGCAACTACAAAAGTGAATGAACGCATAATGCTGACATCACCAAATGCTTCAATGAAGGTTCAATTTAAAAATGACACAGAGAGCTGATGGATTCCCATGCCTGTTTTCTTGTTTACAGCTGCACCAGCAGATATCTAGCGTGTTCACCAGGCCCCCTCTCTTGCCGACAAATTCCTCCCAGATTAAGCAACAGTGCTCTGCCTTCGCGTCGAGTGGATCTTGCATTCCTTGGACAATGACAAACAGATCTAGGCTGGATTCTTCCTTTGCCCGCTGTCTCTTAAATTAAAACAGAATGGTCGTGTCGTTGCTTCAACACTAGGAGGGTTGAATGAATTAATTTTCTTGGCTTGTTAACAGTGAATGGGTATGGTTGCTCTGGCAACTACAAAAGTGAATGAACGCATAATGTTGACATCACCAAATGCTTCAATGAAGGTTCAATTTAAAAATGACACATTAAAAGCGATTTCAGTGTCTTGGGCTGTTTTCACAATTGATTTGATTTTGATTTGCTTGGTCCAAACCATAGTCAATGAAAAAAGTGCTGTATGCAATATAATAAATATATTAAAAAATTTTTTTAAATGAAATAATATTTTTTTTTTTATCAATTTATTGCACAATTTAATATATATGCTCATCTTTTTCAGTACCTATGGTTCGGACTGAGCAAATAAAATAAATGAATTACATTTTTTTATATTTATTATATTCATTGTACTATATGCACTGTAAATTGCATAATATAGTGTTTAGTAATCTCAGATCAGAAAACTTATTTTCTGACTAATGTCAAACTGACTTGAGTCCACAACAGATGCTCTAGTGTGAAAATATTCTGTTTTTGAAAGTTTTCATTTTTAACTTGAATATATTTGTTGGTAATATCCAGAATGCTTTTTCAGTTCTGATTCTTCTTGAAGGATGTCGATGACCAAATGAGTCACAAACTAACCTTGGTTTATGTATTTTAGCAGTTTAACAGTAGTGTATTTTAGTACCTTTGTATACACCCTATTTATTCACTTCTTCCATTGTGTGAACATAATTGTGCAAACAGAAATTTTTACAATAAATCATCATTTATTCACCTGTCATCTTATCGTTGCAAAATAAATGCTGACATAATGATCTGGTCTTATATCATAATGAAGAGGTTTATTTTGTGATAATTACCTGTTGACTGTACCTTATCCCACTTAATAAATGTTGAGTTGAGAAATTAATTTATTTTGTGAGAAAAACAAGATTGATGAATGCACAAGAGGCACGAAACTAGCACAGTGTGATCCACTATACAGTCTGGCAGTTGCATACTAAAATATTAGGCCTCAGAATGCAGCAACTGACCAATCACAATTGAGTATACCATGGTCTGTCTGAATACTTGAATCTGATTGGCTGGCAGGTATGCATTAAAACCGTTTAATGCACTGGTAGTTTCAAGTCAGTTTAATCACCGTTCTATATTAATGCGCTGCTTTAATTGATGCACAACACATATACATCACTTGTCGCACACACACACACATAGAAGAGAGAGAGAGAGCGACACCACCGCATCAAGTGGTTCTTGGTCTCCACGTCGTGCATTAAAATTGTTTAATGCACAGCTAGCCGTGCATTATTCCTTTACGTATTCCAGGGAGTCATGTAGGAATAACAAATAATCTTCAGTGCAAATTTTCAGCCGCTCAGCCAGTATTTAGAGATTTTTGCATTCTAAAATATGCAAAGCAAAGTGGCACATTACATGCTTTTCTCAAAAGAGTGGAGCTTGAATTCATAAAACTCTCTCACCATTAGAGGCTGTAAATAGTTTCAGCATTCAGTCAGTCTTGTTACAGTGGACTTCAAAGGCTAAGAAGCCCCTGGCACTGCTTATGTTCATGCCTGAATTATGAGGCTTCTTTCTCATTTGCTTAAATGCTTTGGTATTTTTTCAGACTCTAAACCGCCTTTGTGCGCTGTCATATTTGGCAGACATTGGTAGCCTTTGTTCTGGCCTTTTGCATGGCCACGTATAATTGATAATGTCCATGTTCAGTAGATGTCACAGACTATGATTAATGCAGTGCTGATTTGCATTAAAATGATTTTCCGAAGAAAAATGTTTCCTCATGCGTAAATGAGGATTTGTTTAAACAAACAGGCTGTCTTAAATGTGATTATTTTATGATTAGCTTACTGTGACAAGTCCTCGCTGTTTCAAAATTAGAGGTTTTCTGAGTGTTAACAGATTTGCTCCATAAAGTGTTTTCTTTTGCAGGTGGGAATGTTTGCCTGGCGGTGCACTTCATGAAACGACACGTCAACCTGAGATGCATAGTCAGGCAGCACTACAGAGGTAGTTTATTTCCTATTCTCATTGATTAAAGAAGACTGGTTTGAGTATTTCTTTCCATATTAAGTTGACTCATGAAATGGATGATTGTATCAGAAGCACCTGTGTTGTTATTAGTTCATACAGCTGTCAGGCTCAGTTGGAGGTCATTGTCTGGATCGTTTTTATTTTGGAAAAAGTTGACTGAAATATGTTCACTTAGTTGGCAACTCAGAACATGATTCCAAATGCGTTTTATGTAGAACTTGCAATTTCAAGTCAGATGAATACAGATCTAAGAAAAAGTTCTTTGAAGAAACAACCCATTATATCTGCCTATACAATTAGTGACGAATGCACGCCATCCTAATAGAGGCAGAGCTCAACAAATATTTCAGACTACAGCCAAGTCCACCCGAGCCTGGCTTGATGGCAGCTCACAGGGAAAATGCGGTTTGCTTATCATAGTAAACAAGTTCAGACTAAAGCTTCACTGTATCTTTAGAGATATAGCATGTCAGACTCTGAAGGGAATTACAGTCATCATTGCACATGATTTATGTTTAACATGCCTCAAAGAAATACAAACTAAGTAGGAGCATGCAGACTAATAAGGCTGTCCGGTATAGATTATTTTAAGTGATCTAGGAAAAACAAAAAGAAGGAAAAGTAACTGACCAACTGTTTGCTTGGCCTTCATTTTTCAAGCTAAATTTGGCCAAGTTTGAATGAACTAAACCATAATGCATCAAACAATGTGGTTTGTTTTACTTGTATTGAGTTATTTGAAACTTTATTGACTGAGGGGTAGTGGGAACTTAAAGTTTACATTCAACTTTGTGGCAGCTTAGCCATTTTGTTAAAAACTACAAATAAAGCTATTTCAGCATTTCCCATGAAGAGGGCATTGAGGTCATTCTAAACTGTTGATGCTCCTGTAAATTCATTTTAGTGGATCAACTCCCATTTTTTTGCTTCAGACATCTGTGAGAATTTTATATGAATATCATGCATATTTTCATCTCCCCTCCCATTTCACCCTTTGATTCAGACGGAAAATTTACTGTATATAATATTGTACTAAATGGTTTCCACATCACTTTAGCTACAATTTTTTTTTACCTTCACAGAGTTGCGTGTGTTTCCCGAGCGTGTTGTAGTGTGTGCCAGTCCTCTAGAGAATTCTGCACTTCCCAATGGAAATCTGAACCTGGATGTGGTAAGAGCTGCTTATGTTATAAAATAATGTTTATAATCAGTGCTGGAGAAGCTACTTTGAAACTAGCTTGCCAAGCTGCAGTCTACTTAAATAAATTTAGTTAAACAGTCAAGTGAACCTCTTTAAAAATAGTTTGCTACACTATGAGTTGACAAAAGTATTTTTTTAAAGGGGCAAACTGATTTTATTCTGTGGACAGTCTGTTGGCTCTGTTGGTTTCTGAGATGATGACTAGTTATTCTCCAGCTCTTTATATAATGTATAAAGAATGTAAGAAAATGAAGTACATGTGTCTTTAATGTATGCTGTTTCCCATTCTCTGCAAATGCCATGAAGTGGGTTCTGGACTCATGTAGTTAATTCCTATGTGTTTGGTTCTCCCCTCTCGCTTATCATGGTGCGGCAAAACAGTAGTTGGAAAGGACTTAATGGTGAGATACTTTTTATTGTATACTGCTCTCTGAGGTGGACCACTAAATGCCTTTGGCCGAAGACGTTGAGCCTTGGGCCCTCATTTATAAAATGCACATACTATCAGATTTGATCTTAAATACCATATCAATTAATTCAACATTATTTATGAAAATGTAAAGATAAGTAGGCAATCACAATATGCATTATTATAATTATATATGCAAATTAACATTTTAACTGCTTTTTAAGAATTACATAACTGAAATTAGTTCATTTATATTAATGATTTCTTTAAAATATTACTACATGCCCACACACACACACACTACTGAACCTTAAAAAGATAATTGTGGGCAGCTTATATCAGGGGTTTTCATATCTGCTTTTTGAGGCCAAGGACACACTTTCTAAAATCTAAAGGTTGTGTCTTTTGTATATGCCCCCTAAAAATGCTTCTGATTATCTTTAAAGGGGTCATCGGATGCAAAATTCACTTTACAAGTTGTTTGATCATAAATGTGTGATGGAAGTGTGTGTACACATCACAAGCAGTCGTCATTTACTCCCGACATCTGAGCCGCTGAAGACGCAGAGGATTAACGTTACTTTCGTTTTTGAAGGGAATGCGCCGATCCCGATCTGCCTAAATGCGTTTAAGTTCGCGCGAATCATTCGTGATCCAGCTTCATCAACAGAAGTGAGTATAAGGGTTTTTTCTTTGCAAATCGCCTTTCCTAATAATGTGCTAGTTAGCCAGTTTCGCGGCTGAAGTTTACAGTCTGCTGCTCGTCACTAGGGACGGGGAGTCGACTCCAAAAGAGTTGATTCCTCGACTCTGAATAGCCCTAGAGTCAGAGTCGACTCCAGCACTGGAATCGACTCTCGGTGTCGACTCTGAAATCGCTGATGTCTTCACTGATTCTCAAATCCCTATATAGTGCATGGTAGTGCTGGGCGGTATACCGGTTCATACCGAATACCGGTGTTTATTTTTGTTATGATATGAATTTTTTAAATACTGCAATGACTCTAATGTATGTCGCTTAAACAACGTTCGGAACGCGACACTGTTTGAAAGGGGTCCCTTTTCACTGTTGCACTGTGGTGAGGGAACAGCTGTATGTGTTACTTAGCGTGAAAGTTCCGAAACTGAAGCAGTAGAACGTGATGACACAGAAGAACTCATCCACAATATCCACATTGACTGCCACAAATATCCACCGCCCCCTGCCATCAGCTCCCGTGTCTCACACACACACATGAGCGCGACTTTAGCACTAGATTTAGAAACTTTCAGACCCTTTTAGCGGCTTTTTTCCATAGAATATTCATACTGACAAACCTAGTGACTTTTTTGGATAAACCTTAGCTATGGTTCAGTTGGAAGATTTCGCCAATGTGTTGACCCGCGAACATGAGGTCTGACTTTCCCGGAGAAGTGTCACCTCTCTCGGCGTCTGTTCTGTGCAGTGAGCGGAAGAGAAGCAGCGCATTCAGTTGGCCGCACCGCAGCCGACTCGTCAATAAATGAGTACAAAACAGCGTTTCCTAGCACCTGTCGCTTACTGATTGTTTGGAATTATAAATATGAGTGTAGTTCGTCTGTTAATATCACTTGCACTTTTTTGTTTGTTGTTTTTTTTTCAGTTTGTTACTCAGACGCAGGCAGTGCGCTGTATGAGACAAAAAAGTAATATAGCCAAAACAACCGCATAGCTGCTGTTTAGTGTAGATGCATGTTGATTTTATCAGATGATGCCGCGATTATAAATGAGAGTGACTCCTGGTTAACATTTATTAAAAGGGGTTGTGTTTAGTCACTATTTAGTGTGGTATTTTTTGACAATATTCTCTCATCATGACCGTAAAATATTTCCTCTCTCAATCAGTAGAAAATATGGTTAACACCCGGTCATGCATGAAAAAAAAAATACAGTCATGTACCGTGAAACCTGTATAATTTTGAAAAATACCGTGATATAAATTTTTGGTCATACCGCCCAGCTCTAGTGCATGGCAGATGAGTGCTGTATATCAGCAAAGAGTGAACGAAACTAACGCCTGTTTCACACACACTCCGTCTGCAGTGCGTATGCGGTCCGTGTGCGTTACGTATGCGGTGCAGAAGCAGCATGGGCTCAGTGTGCTTTATTTAGTGTGCTCAGTGCGCTATGATCCACTGTTTACCACCATTATTTTGATTTCAAATTCGAAAGTTGTTACAAATTTTTTCTCTCTCTCAGCATTGTGATTATCTTTTCACACAGTAATACTATCTTTCATAGACATATTCACGTGTAAGCACAATATTATTAAATGCATTTTACTTCTGTACTGATTTATATATTAAGTTTATATATTAATTAGGGCTGTGTATCCCCAGCAAAGTCACGATACGATACGTATCACGATACAGATGTCACGATACGTATCACGATACATGACTGCACTGAATTTCACCTCAGTAGAATTTAGAAAAACAGCTGTTTATTAAACACTGCTTACTATAGTGCCATTTCTAACTATTGGCAGAGCAGGCAGTTGACCTCTGCATTATGAAGGGCCTCCATAACTGTACCACAGTACAATATAGGTAATTGCATATGTTTCATGTTTACATTGTGTACTCCCCACCAGGTACAATATTCTGATTGTTTGCATCTTGTTTTTAAGCCCATAAATAATGTACTCGTTCTAATAAATTTATATTTTAATGTACTCATTCTAATATATTAGAAAAATAATTTACATTGCTGGTAGGTTATCATTGCACAAATTAACACACTCTCTATGATAAAAAAATCAGAAGGGTTCTAAACTAACGCGCTGTCTTCACTGTATCTAACGCACACACGCCCAAGGCTGGTTTTAGGCGTCCGCATTGTTCGCTTAGGTGCCGGCGGCAAATATGACAAATATGCGGTGTTGGCAGAAGTTTGCTTTGAGTGCGCGCGACGTCGTTTCGCTTGCCGTTGTGCACAACATTTTTTGTAACTTTCCGCGCAGCTCTGCTTCCAAAGATGCACGAGTTCAAAGCGACTCTAGCCGAACATGCACGTCTGTGCCAGCATTTGTGTGAGACAGAAGCAGTTTGATGTTAAGTGCAGTCACACACACAGATCACGTTGCGGCCGCACTCAGACATTCAGGAACAAACTTTTTTTAGTGCCGCCCCGCAGTTTTATCAACTAAATAGCTTAATCTCTCATGAGCTACATTATCTTTCTCAACAAGGAGCTGGTAGCATCATTGTTTCTAAAGGAATTAAAGCCACAGCTTCACTGTTAATAGAGAAACGCGGCAAATCGGTGGTAATTCATACATACACAGCCTCTCTCTCTCATAAATGAACACTCGATGAATTACACTTTTCTGAGAATAGAGTATTGAAGTGGAGATCGCTAAACTGCAAGCTTACCGGTGTTTTCAGAAAGCACCGGTAAGCTTGTAACCGCGTTTATCTACAGTGGAGAGAGTGCGCGTGCACAGGGTTGCCAGGTTGACAAAGATAAGTAGCACATTTAGCAGATATTTCCATATTGCGCAAGTGTGAAGGTCTGTTTCGGGGATTACGTCTCTTTATATCAGGCTACTCAGTTGTGTTCCTCTGCGGCCAGATTAAACCTTGTTGTAGCCTATATATGCTCTAGTCATTCTTTTTTAGAAACCTCACACTTTTCTACTCAATTTTAAACATTGTAAAAATGTTAACAAATTATCGATATTTTGAACACAGCACTAATATTAAGATGCTCAAGCAAGTGGCAAACATGTAAACACAGCCTATAGTCTACTTTTCTTACGCTAAGGTAGTAGGCTATCACAATTTTAAATTGAAACTTACCATTGACAGAAATCGTGCCTTTTTTTTTGCATTTACATTACAAGTAACCCTGCTGGTCATAAAAAGAACTTCGTTTTCTAACTCAACGAGTGTCATCGGTTACCATGTTTATCTAAAAGTTTAGGATACTTTTTCTTGCTTTACCCATAGCTAAAAATACTTTAATTAGCCTATATGCATTTATGATGCAATTAATAAATTTCGTATCAATCCATGTACATTTTTAACGTGAGCAATGCCCTGTCACTTTAATTCAGCATGTGCAGCACAGCAAAAATAAAATAGACTCGGTGCGGGAACGATCACTGCGATGCTGCATATACCTCTCGGAACGCATCGACTGAATGCTCAACATTGGAAAGGAAAAATAAAAACGCTCTGCAAACGGAGTATGTGTGAAACAGTAATAGTGGAATAGTAAATTTAGTTTGTAATTATACATGCTTCTGTGACAGCTTTGTATAATTGATGTTTTGTTATGCTATCCTATGGTGGGAGTCGGGAGTCGGAGTTGACTCCGAAAAACCTGGAACCGAACACCTATGGCGTTATTTTAATGACAAATGTCGAGAGGGCATTATTGTAAAACCGGACCAGATATACGCACACTTAAAACATGTCTCTCCTCTCACTCAAACTGTGTCCTGTGCACTCACAAATCTCTCTGTGCTCATGCGCTATAGATATGAATTATTTTCGCACCTGAATCTTAAATCTTAAATCTTCTGATTTAAGACAGAACTATTTAGATATGGGTCCGATGCACTATTCCCTAAACCGATACTTACGATTTGGAGACCAAATATAACACTATAATGAATTTTTCATATTTGCCATAACATTACTACATTCTGTTCTATGGGTTTAATGGATTTGCAGACAATGTAATTACATGTAACTGTCATATAACTGTATATTCACTGTTTTAGAGGAGAGTGCCATTGAATCTGTAGCTAATAATAAGTGGATTTTCATGAAAAAAAAAATCAGAACTGAACAAACACTGGATTAAAAAAAAAAAGCTCCCAATAAATGTGCAAACAGTGATGCTATTAGAGAATTTATTGTATTATATCTTGCATCATTTATATCTATTTTTGCATTTGATGTTGATTTGAGGAGTTGTTACTTATTGTTGCCATCATACCAACTGAAAATTTATTGCAATGATTTTAAATTCAGTTGAGGTATCTGACATATCATGACATAACATTGATGTTTTATATGAAGTCTTTAGAGCCATAGGCTATAATATGTTGTTTTTAGATAAATTGCTCAGGGGCCAACCATTTGGACAGAGGTTATATGTACAAATCATCCAAGCACCCAATTCCTAGCCATTTCTATAGGCTGCATTTCATTAACATTGCTAAATATTATTAAACTGGAAAGAAATTAAAGATCAATCTTCGATTGTCAAAAGAATTCTAAGTTCAGTTCACTCAGCCAATTAGATTTCACGTAGTATTTTCATCGGTCAGTTGTGGAGGTCTGATTGGTTTAAGCTTTATTTATATAGCAACTTTTCAAACAGTGAATACAAAGTATGTATGCATATGTGCATTCGCAGAAAAGATCAAAATACAAACATAAAAGAGATATAGTAAAAGAAAGTAGCTACAATAACTAGTTTATGTTAAAACAAAAATACAACAATTAAAAATCAAGGAAAGGCCCTGCACAAATCTGTTTTGAGACTAGGCTACTTTTTAGACTAGTGCATAATGATAACTTTTGACAACATTTAATTCAGGTGCGAAAATAATTAATATCTATAGCGCATGAGCACAGAGAGATTTGTGAGTGCACAGGACACAGTTTGAGTGAGAGGAGAGACACGTTTTAAGTGCGCATGCTCTCTCTGGGCGAGAGCAGCGTGTATCTGAGTGCGCGTGTCCGGTTTTGTGCGAGAGCAAAAGAAATCCGCGCGCGAGCGGAGAGATTCGCCCTCGCGCATTATATTAATGTGCTTTCACGCTACAATTATGCGCTCTCGACATTTGTCATTAAAATAACACCATAAACACCCCTACTCTCAGCAGAGCTCATTAGCATTTAAAGCAACATGGACTAGAACGGCTTGCTGAAAACAGAGCTGATTTTGACAGGGTAAAAAAAGGTGTTTTTTACACTACCATTGAGAAATTTTAACCAAAGTATGTTTTTTTTATTAAGACCCTAAAGAATCATATCAACTTGTGGAAATGGGCATCCGATGACCCCTTTAAAGGGATGGTTCACCCATAATTAAAAATTCTGTCATAATTTACTCACCTTTATGTCATTCCATATCTATCTATCTATCTATCTATCTATCTATCTATCTATCTATCTATCTATCTATCTATCTATCTATCTATCTATCTATCTATCTATCTTTCTTCTTTATGTTTCACAAAGTCGTTTTGTTTTGGAACAACATGAGTAAAAGATGACAGAATATTCTTTTCTGGGTGAAATATCTCTTTAATGTTCACCCACTACCCTTTAAGACTGATTTGTTGTCAGGTCATTCAGGCAGTGCTCTAAATCAATTTTGAAAATATGTAGTTTTGTACATCCCTAGATATTATAGAATTATTCGTCTTGAAGCTATAGGAAATTGAATGCAGGATTTGTATTCTGAAATCATGAGTTGTATCACTGGTACACTATGTATTTTGCTTCGGAAACAAGACCACAGTTTTACTTGGCTCACACATATGCCCTCTTACTCACCCACTTTTATGGCAACAGTTGTGTGTGGGTATGAAGATTTGGTTCAACAGGATACTCAGTGGTAGGATCTCTGGAGCCATGAATGTCCAAGTGAAAGCATCCTTGATCAGACTTCCTGCTGTGTGTCCAGAGTACTCATCTTTTGTGTCTCCGCCCAACTCAGATCTTCAAATATTTTCATGTTGATCCTACTCTTATCTTCCAATAGAATCCTGGGAAATGTGCACCTTGGGTGGACATCAAGGATGAAGACAATCTGTCCTGCCATTAATGTCGGTAGTTTTTCGGATTGAATCATTTGCCATTGCTTTTCTTTGAGACGTTTTATTTCAGCCCCTTTTGCCTTCGTTGCTTTGGCTTTCAATGAAAGCAAGAATTGTAATAATTTGAGTGAATTTATCCAGTTCGACAGTGAAAAGTTCACATTGTGTAACCGCTTTTCCAGTTCAGGGACGCAGGGTCCTTGTTTTTGCATTCCCCTCATCAGGATGTGGTTCTCTGTGCTTGTATATGCTGCGAGGAAGGGTTAGCAGGAGCTTGCGGTGGTGCTCTCGCTATTTGGCAGATTGAAAAAGAGTGAGCTGGAGTTTCTCTCATGACAAAACAATTATTTCAGTTGCTCCGCTCTAATTTGTCACTGGGAGCCTTTTCCTACAGTTTCTTTCTTTCTTTTTTTTTTAGCTTGAAGTTAGCCAGGAAAGTTATGAATCTTAATAAGAAATGCAGCTCAGCTGTACGAGTCACATACAATGCAGAATTTCAATTTGAAAATGATAATGGCTCAGTGAATTTGTTCTTCCAGTGTTGTCATATGTTTATGGCGAGTTTCTCTCACCGCAGTGCTTGACAGTGAGAGTCTGAATGACGCCACATGTTTTGAGGCAGTATGGGAATTTGTCTGTGGTCCTTCCATTTGATTTAGTGCCCAGTTTGCAAAACACAGTTTATGTCAGCCGCACAGGGTTGCCATAACATCTATCCAGAGGTCATAAGGTAACACTACGACAGCGAACTGTGATATAACATGTGGTGTCTTGGAGCAAGAGAGAGTGTGAAAAATATATGTGGTAGGTACTATGTGCACCAATTCAAACCCTGGAAGGGGTGTTTCATGAACTGGAAGGTGACTTGTATCCCCTGTCAGAACAAGATTAACGGTTCCTTGAGTGATTCACATCTTGTGGTCTGAAGTGGGTAGAGCGATCCTTCACTGTTGCGTAGCAAAAACCCAATGCGGGTGCACAGTCAGCACAGAATCATGTCATCACAACTGAGACAACAGCCGTCTCTTCCTTTTCCTTTTAATGCACTTCCTGAAACACCTCGAGAAGGTGTCATAGCAGAGTGTCCTTACTGTAAATGGGGTCTGTATTTGGTCACACATCATACTGTACACTACTGTTTAAAAGTTTGGGGTTTTGAACATTTGACTTTTGAATTGGAATGTACACTACAGTCTAAGTTAGGAATTGGAATCATATGGATTTTATAGATTCTTCTTAACCTTTTTTAGTTAAAAGTACCTTTTGTTACAATAAAATGATTCCTTCCAACTGTGTATCTTTTAACTCTACTATTTAAATAAGTACAGTACTTTCATTTAAAGGGATAGTTCAACCAAAAATGAAACAAATCTGTCATCATTTACTTACCCTCATATCATTCCAAACCTATTTGACTTACTTTCTTCTGTGGAAAATAAAAAAAGATAATTTGAAAAATGTGTCTGTACAATAACATCCTTAGTGTCTTTCTTTTCTGATCCACAAAAGATAGAAAGTTCAGTATTTTGATGTTGCCGCGTCTGTACTTCTAGATGTGTGATGGAAGAATGGGGCAGATAGCAGCCTTGTAATGAAGCGGCGGATCAAAGCTTAGGGCAGATGTGTTTTTACAGACTCCTCTCCTTTGGGGAGAGCTAAAGTGGTTATGGACATAACCTTATCCTTTCTTTGTTCCTCTCCTATCTCCGTTTTTCAATTTTTCTAACAGCAAGCCACAGAAAACTGTCATTTCAAGAGTTTCTTGGCCCTCAAGAACTCACTGTCACCTAATCTGGTTTGTCTCCACAGAAACAAAGAGGTGGGTTTCAGGAGTGGTTATGTTTTATGGATACTCTTCATGTCAGTGCTCTGGTTTAGTTGGTTGGGGCATTGTTCTGACAGGTGCTTACAGAAGACATACACCATTCATGTCTTTTATCACTAAGAGAAGAAAAAGTTTCTTCTGGTATTCACAGAATAGGCAAATACACTTCCTCGTGTTTTTTGTATAGGTGACACGCATTGTAAGGAGTCTAAGCTCTAGTTTCTCTCTTATTTAGGGATGCACCAAATGTTCAGCAACCAAAATTATTCGGCCATATAAGAGAATAAGAGAAAAGACCAAATAAATTGTACCGAACAATGACCGTGATGCGATCAAATAGCAACCAGCGAAGAGTGAGAGACGCACACTCTTTATGATGCAGCACACATGTCAGCACAGCAGTGTGAAACATTTAAAACTGTCCGAGACAGACGAAAAAAATCTGAAATTTAGTACTGTAGAGCATGTCTTCGATGAGAAGAGGAAGGGGTGATTGTTGCTGGTTACTGTATGATGATTGAAATCACGAAATGGAAAGGAAAATCTGCGCTAAACAGTGTTACTTATCAGTTGCTCAGTCACATTGTTATGAATTTTTACAAGGCATGTGACAATGCGATATGTATGACGTATTCGTAATGAGACTCGTTTATAAATCTGCTGTTGTCAACAAAAAGAAGCGCTGAGGTCTTCCTGCACGTTTCCGCCAAAATAAAAGCAAGGCAAGTTTATTTATATAGCACATTTCATACACAATGGTAATTCAAAGTGCTTTACATAAAATGAATTAAACTAATCATAAAATAAATAAATAAAAACTTTTAAAATAAACTAAAAATTGATTTAAAATGAAAAATTTGAGAAAAAGCAAGAACTCTATCAACATTGTAATTTTACTGTTGTTCTGTAAAATAAAAAAAGTAAGACAATAGTTATGATAATATTAATTACAACAGCTCTGTTAATACATTTATTATAATATTCACACATAGTGTTCAAATTAGGATCTGTAATATTTTCTAATGTTTTAAAAGAAGTCTCTTCTCAGCAAGGCTGCTTTTAATTGTACTGTAAAAAAATACATGCCTGATTCAAGAAGGAGGTCTGATGGCCAAAAAATATTATTTTACTAACTTATTAATTTTAAGTTAAATTGTGCTTGGTTGGTATAGTGTCTGCTAGAATGTTAAAAATGTTCAGTGTTAAATATTTTTTAATTGTTGTTTTGTAATTGATTTTTTTCTTTGAAAAGCAAGACAAAACCGTAAAAAGTGCATTTAATTTATGCAATGGGGAAAAAAAATTGGCAAAATACATAGGGGAAAAAAATGTGAAAAACCGTATTCGGTATTAGGGTAAAAGTGTTTCATTTTGTTCGGTTTGACAATGTTCAGACTTGGTCTGAACAATGTCTGGGTGTTGTGGTTTGCTTTAGCCTCTCCAAGCATTAATGTTCTAAATGATCTCAGCACATTATTCATAGTAGATGGATCTCATGGCTACTGAATTAACAAGGTACAAAAGACTGTGCCATATTATGTATATAGTGCTGAACAGTGCTGTGAGTCATAAAATCCCATTCAGAGGTCATTGTTTTCACAATTTATTCAATTGTATATTTAAAAAAAATATTAATTCACATAGTAAATTATTAATGTTTTGTATTATTTGTAATTATTATAAATATGTAAAAATATAAATAAGTACATTAATAATATTAATTAATTATTTACTCCAATGCCTTATTGTTTTAATAAATAAAACTGTAATTAAAATATTAATGACACAAATTTTAATTAAAACATTTAAGTAAACATCTTATGTTGTCCAAGGCTACATCTAGCCGGCAGCCATATCACCCTGTAGCCCAAGACTGGTTGCCCACTGAAGCTAAACAGGGCTGAGCCTGGTCAATACCTGGATGGGAGACCTCCTGGGAAAACTGGGTTGCTGCTGGAAGAGGTGTTAGTGAGGCCAGCAGGGGGTGCTCACCCTGAGGTCTGGGTGAGTCCTAACGCCCCAGTGTAGTGACGGGGACACTATACTGTCAACAAGCACCGTCCTTCGGATGAGATGTTAAACTGAGGTCCTGACTCTCTGTGGTCATTAAAAATCCCAGGATGTCTTTCGACTATATAATGAATGTATATAAATGTAATGAATTATTATTATTATTATTATTTATTTGATAAAAAAATAGAGTAAAAACAACAATATTGTGAAATATTATTACAATTTTAAATAATTTTCTATTTTAAAATATGTAAGTGATGGCAAAGCTACATTTTCACCAGCCATTACTCCAGTCTTCAGTGTGACATGATCATTGTAAAATCATTTTAATATGCTGATTTGGTGCTCAATAAACCTTATTAATAGGCAGTTCATATGGGTTTTCGAAAAATATATTTTTTGCAGTTTGTAACGTAGCTATACTTCAATGTAAACAGTCTGCAAAGTTGTTAATCAAAAAAGTGCATGATAAATAAAGATATTGTCTCTCAAAAGAAAGAGTTGACTCTGAACCTTTTTAACGATGCGTCATATTTTCCTATATACGTCACAAGGTAACACATTTGCATAATCCCAGCCTGCCCGCGAAATACGTAAACTCTTACCTGCTCACAAACACTTCCGCTAGTTTGTGTGTTTACATCATGTTGAGGAGACTGTGCTGTAAAAGCAAGTTTGTTTTGTTTTCATTGCCGAAAAATTATGATGTGAAGAATCAGTGGTTAAAATTTTTTTCCACGATACCACAGCAATACAATTCAAACCTTTTGTTGTGTGCTCGTCATTTTACCGAGGACTGCTTCTCAAATCTTGGCGAATTCAACGCGGGATTCGCTAAATGCTTGTCAATAATAATAATGAATGCAATAAAATTGCTGTCACATCACGTAAAGTACCACATACAAAGTTTAAACTTACCACTGAGAAACGTCTTAAATAAGTTGTGCTTGCCATTTTTGTAAACTTACAGCATCTTTGTTTACAAGAAACCCATCGGAGCAAAAAATTAATTATGGTAATGGGTGATTCGTTTCCAACACGTATTGTATATGGAAAGACCAATCACAACAGACTTAGCCAGCTGACCAATCAGAGCAGAGTAGGCTTATAGAAGGGAGGATTTTACAGACCTTAAGCTCAGAACCGATTCGAACAAATCATTTCGAAATCATTGAAAAATAATTCTAATATTAAATGTATATTCTGAGAAAATTACAATGTTTTCTGACCTTAGATGCATTTAAACCTGTTGTAGGGGACTCCAACACAATATTAGGACACTTTAAAATACTATATGACCTGCTCTTTAACAATATCAAAAACAAACACTTCTAAATATTTTGTGGAAACCCAATACATTTTTATCAGAATTCATTGATAAATAGATAGTTCAAAAGAACAGCATTTATTTGAAATATAATTATTTTGTAACAGTATCTTTACTGTCACTTTGATCAATTTAATGCAACTTTGCTGAATAAATGTATTTATATTCAACAAGAAAAAAAAGAAACAATGTTACTGACCCCAAACTTCTGAACATTGAAATCACTCCATTAACTTTCTGACATAAATTTATTTTCTTATTGCTCTTTCTCTTTCCCTTGTTTTTCTTTGAAGCCCTGCGAAGTACATGAGAGAATTGCTTTCTCTCTGAGAAAGAAACACTGGTCCATTGTTACTGCCTCTTTCATCTGTTTTCTAAAGGTTTGTAAAATGCATATGAAGGTATTGAAATTCAAATGTTCTTCCTCCCCTATCCTCCATGTTTTTGTCGAGTGTGTGTATGTGTGCTGTACCGTTCACGCTCGCTGAGTGTGTTTATTTTCTGTGGACTTATCGTTAGTGAGTATGGGTGTGTTTTTGCGTGCTAGTGTGTCTGGATATCCCCCTAAAAACCATCCATTCTTGGTTGCAGTGGGCGGAGGTAAGTTGGGGGGAGTTTGTGTGTGTGTGTGTAGGAGAGAGTTCGACAGACGGTGGTCATGGATGGAACACAGTCTACAGATAGCTTAGGCTGCAGCAGCTTGCTCCCTCCGACTTTGGCAATGGATTGTTTTTAAACATTAGCGGCCCACGTTACAACATGATTTCCTATGAATACTTGTCTCTGTGGGTGGACACACACCGCAGAGAGTCTCTAGGGTTCTCATAGACTCTTGTTTTCTCAGATCTGCCCATGCATTACCCTTCCCTGTACCTTAAAGTGGACCTTCCCACTAGCTATTGATCAGCCCATTTAGAGTGAAGCAGCACTGATTTATGTGCAGTCCTGCTAAACCTGCTGCTTTCAAACAGCTTGTAGGTAAAGAGCTTTGAAAAAGTTGGCTTTTTCTGTCTGTGGCTGGGTTTTTTTGGTTCCTGGGTTTTCTGGTAGACATGATAAACCGGTAAAAACTTGACAATTTGTATAAATGTTGTATTATTGTTTCTATTGCGTTTGCGCTCTTGTGAGGTTGCAGTGTTGTCATCACAAAAAAACTAAATTCGTTACTCGCACAACTGGCATTGTTTTTGGCATTATTACAAACTTATTTATTTCTAGAAAAAATAACTAAATTGTAATGAGAATATATTGTGAGAAAATTACTTGTAAGATTTTGGTAATATTGCCAAGTAGTGTGAATTTTGGAATATCATAATAATGCTGGATTTAAACACTAAGATGCAAATACAGTTTCCAAAATTCACATAAAAACACATACTTGCGCTTGATGTGCACAAATGTTTTTATTCAGTAAGAAGACATGTACATAAAATAATCACATTGCATCTCAAATTTTGCTTGGTCATTCTGAAATTTCCAAATGATTGGCTGCTATTAACTTCCCATTTTTGACATGCTCCCAGTCACAAGGCATCTGCTGTCAATTGCTAGCAATCATGAAGTTCATTAGAGTGTTTTGCTTTAAACCGCAAATAATTTATTGCATTTTCTAAAAGAGCCACAGTGGCTTCCATTTTTATTTTGCACCAATTTGCCTGCAAGTAATGATTTTGTTGTCTTGACAAGTGATAGAAATGCTGCTTTATTTGGAAGTAAAAGTACATTTATGCATTTGGCAGATAATTTTATCCAAAGCAACTTTCAGAGTCTTTGGTTCAAGGTTACTTTTTCTGTTCATGCATTCCCCAGGAACTGAACCCATGACCTTGGCATTGCTAGCGCCATTCTATACTGGTTGAGCCACAGGAATACATATAAATAAAGACTTGGCTTGCAACAAAGATCCCATCTTGTGAGATTTTATAATACTTTTGTCTTCATTTAATATTAAACAAAAGAGTACAGCATTAATGGTCATCTGACAGATTGTGCCACAGTCACATGTTGCAAGGTGCACCTTCCTTATGTGATTCATTGGTTGCATTGATGAACTCATTCAGCATGACTTGCTCACAGCGCCTCAGCTCAAAGATGAGAAAATGGATAACGGGCCATTCTATCTTCCTTGTTTCCATTTATCATCACCATCACATGCACTATTGGGTCCAAACCTACAACCTTTTGCATATCTTCTACAACCATATCTTTTTAAAGTTGCTTATCAGTATAACAATATGGTTTGAAGTTATTTGTATGTCAGTTTGTATGTTGTATTTTATATTATGATTCTTTTATCATTGCTTTATTATTTTATATTGATATTGAGGTCAAACCATATGCTTTATTTTACATTGTGAATCTTTTATAGTTGATTGATTTTATGCTTGTGAAGCACTTTGAGTTGCATTTTATGTATGAAAAGTGCTATACAAATACATGTTTATTATTAATATTATTTTTGTCACCATCCCATATATTTATCCACTAGGCCACACCACTTCTCTCTATAAAATCATTATATATGGGTATATAGAGGCCCCTTCTTCAGGCCAGCGTCTGTGCACTTCATATGAAACACATTCCTCTGCAGTTTCCTCATTTTGCTCTGATGACTTGACAGACCTTGTGCTTATCTGGCTGTTTGCTCCTAAAATAGAACTAATAGCCTATATATCTTGAACCTGTTCAGATGCCTTTCGGTAACCCTACACTTTTATGAAATCCAATCAGTTTGGACTGAAATTATTGTTTTGTGTCGGGTAATCGCAGTTCAATGATCATGTGCCCCTAAAGCCGGCGACCACAAGCACCTGCTCTGTTCTTGCTCGGTCAAGGATTGTTCTGTTGATAGAGCTTCATTAGGACTGTTGAAGGTGTATGTTGGTGGGGTTCAATAAGCTGCTTCTCTTTATTCTTCTCTGAGCTGCCCAGTTAAGCATGGCTAGTACTTAGACAAGGACTTCAAAGTGTTTGTCAAACTATTCAGGTGGTCAGGCCAGGTCCTGATAAACACACACGCATCTGCCACACATAAAAAATATGTTGTTTTATGATTCTCAGTATCAATTTTAATACCACAACAAATATGAATATTCTATTGAACACTTTATATATAGAAATATAAAGTTTAGATTAGAACCATTTAAAACTATATATGTGTTATATCTGTATACTGATTTAACCATAAGTGCTGGACCACAAAACCAGTCATAAGGGTCAATTTTTCTTATAAATTGAATGAATAAGCTGAATGAATAAGCTTTCCATTGATGTATGGTTTGTTAGGATAGGACAATATTTGGCCGAGATACAACTATTTTAACATCTGGAATCTGAGGGTGCAAAAAAATCAAAATATTGAGAAAATCGCCTTTAAAGTTGTCCAAATGAAGTTCTTAGCAATGCATATTACTAATCAAAAATTAAGTTTGAATATATTTACAGTAGTAAATTTACTAAATATCTTCATGGAACATGATCTATACTTAATATCCTAATGATTTTTGGCATAAAAGAAAAATCAATAATTTTGACCCAATACAATGTATTTTTGGCTGTTGCTACAAATATACCCCAGCGACTGGTTTTGTGGTCCAGGGTCACATATTGGTATTTTTGACATGATTCATATATATTAAAACAGAAACACAAAATATACAACATGCACAAGCAAAATATTTTTTTTAAAGCTGCACAAATATTTATATTGTGATGAACATGATTAGAAATTTGATGACCAAGCCAGAGAAAGGGAAAAAAGAGAGCTTCCTCTGAGTACTGGCAGTTCAACACAAGCTTTTTTGCTTGTGTTTTTCCTTGGTCTCTTGGGTATGGCCATCAAAACAAAACATCCCATGGATTTGTTCCCATGGCTACACCAAATATCTCCAAGTTAATTCATGTCAGTACAATGAACTTCTCTCAGAGTCCTTTAAAAAAAAAAAAAAATTATAATAATTTACTTCATAGTTTCTGTCAGGTGTTGAGAGAGTAGCTCTGTTCCAAAACCTAATGAGATGCCTACATAGATAGCATCCTAACTGAAACCGAACCTAATAAATGATATAGTAAATTGATTTATAAAGAACTTTTTGTTTCATCCACCATCTTGAGTTCAATGGATCTCTCTTTTTTTCTGAACAGAGTGAACCAAGCCATTCAAAGTATTTTTCTAGCTCTGTCAAGACAACAGACCCATTACCCAGCTCTACAGCTACAAAAAGAGCCATCCTTCAGAAGATGTAAGTACTATTCTGATATACCTCGCGGTGATCCATCTACATCTTCACGTAACCTTTCCTCATTCCTCCAGTGCCAGGCAGGCTAGCATCCAACCCCAACAGCGGCAAGATGATCAAGAGTCCAGATCAACCCAATTCCAAGCGGACAATGCTGAGAAGGGCTCTGCCGAAACATGTCGTCCTGTCACCATATCGTCTGGCAGCTTGCTCACGGGTGAGTCATTGGAGGAAGGGAAAGCTGTGTTGTCATCTAAATTAAGTAACAGTAAAGAGGTCACTGAACCACATCTTGACGCTACCGGTCCGAGGAGACGTCCACGGACCCCAAGTAGCTCAGGAGAACACGCTGACCGCCAAAAGACAAAAAGATTGCGTCTTGGAGAGCCTGCAGCATCAAGCGATTCCAACAATCCCTCTTCCGACATTGCAGCACCAAACTCTGTTTGCAATCCCCAGCCTGAGATTTCACAGACTAACCAAAGCGGGCTGGCCGCATGTCTGAAAGGCCTATCCGTCAAGCCCGTATCCTCTGGCTCCTCTAGTAGTTCCAGATCGGTCGCCAGAGAGGGAAAGAAGGGGGGTGAGTCCAGAACATCCCGATTACGCCGACTCAAGAAGCCCTGAGGGGCGCAGCGGCACAGAACCGGAGAGGATGTCTGACGCCACCATGATGGATGTTACAGTACACACTTCTACTGTAATACTGTCTGTCAGCGGCGGTTGCACAAGAGTTCACCACACACAGTCTCTGCACATACAGTACTTCCCTTCTCCCTTTAAACTGAAAAACACACAAAACTGCTTAAACGCTTGAATTAGATTACCAAGAAGCTCTCAAATATTTGAATGGACTCCACTAGCAACAGATTAAAAGGAACTCAAGCAAACAGTAACTTCACTCTAAACAAAAACACGAATGTAGTTCGCGTTTTCGGTGCAAGATTTGTATTTCAGACTAGCGGGAGCCATTGAACACACTGTGGCTTCAAGCCCAAATCTCTGGCTCCATCTGTCTGAAATGTCCACTCTTCCAGCTTCAGCTGAGCACATGATTGATTTCGCTGTGTTCTCACATACACCGCGTTTTTTAAGCGATCAGGGGTTTTCACCATTGGAGCCGACTGCCGTCTCCCTGCGGTTATTATTTGTAAATGTGTTATTGCTTTTCGTAACAGCTAAAAGTCTGCTGCAGGATGACTGACAACGTTATGGAACGCTGTAGTGATGCTCGCGTTCGATATTTGGCTAATCATGGTTGCAGTCGACATTGATGTAGTGTGTGATGGCAGGATGATTATATGTATGCGCATTAATTCGTTGAGTCACATGCTTTATTTTCCAGCCGTGCTTACAAATCACTTGATGTTTATGTATTTAGTATAATAGATATGTGTCATAAAAACGTTATCAGAATATACAAGCATTGTGCTGTAATAATCCCATAACGTTGCAGTCGGAATGCTTCTGGTTTAGAGTTAGAACACATTTTAAAGTAATTTCACTGTATGTTCTGATGTTATGTAATAAAATTTGAATCAATAAAATGTTTGTAGTGAGAACATTGTGAACTAAATAGCCACGGAATATATGAAATCATCACTTTGTTTATGCAATATACTGTACTGCCTTACAATATAACTCATGTTTTACTATTACTTAATTATTAATAATAAAGACATTCATTTTTTTTATTACTTTGAATTATCTAGTGTTCAGAATGACATCAACATTCAGCAAATTGAAGCTTACAGTTGTGATGTAAATTTAGTAGCAGATCCTTTCTTCCGCATTTTGACTTACATTCAAGTGAAACAGATTATTGAAAAAGAAAAAAAAAATGTAGATTGGGAACGTCTATTTATTGGTTGTTGGTTAAATTTTGAGATGTGTGAGGTTTAAGTGGACTAAATGATTGGAGAAATTCAGCATACATCTCCAAGGAGAAGTCTGTCGTTTTCGATTGAAGATTGAGTTATGACATTTTGATTAAGGTCAAGAAAATGTCATCAACCCAATCCAAACCCGTTCAACATCCTTTCTTCTGTGGAAGACCTAAAGGAAATTCTGGAGGCTGTGCTGAGCATTCATTTTGATGCAATTCCAATGAATGGAGACTGATGATTTCAAGCTTCAGAGCACAAAATAATAATCATACAAGTTACTTGTGCATTATATCCAAAGTGTTCAGAAGCTATAAAAAGCCAGACTGAAGTTTAAGTTGTTTTTCACTGATATTCCTCTGCTGCAAACAAATTGAGTCAGCAAGTTTATCGAGAGTCTGATTCATAAATCATTCAGACAGGTATTATGAACTGGATCAACTGAATGATTGAGAAGTTGTTACTCACAAGAATGATTGGTTCACAAATTGGATTTCACTCATTATAAGAAAAGCTAGAGTGAACATTCAATTATGCCTTTAAGAAGACTTTGAATATAGGGCATGAGTTGTATGAACCACTTTGATGATGTCTTTGTGTTCTTTTTGCACCTTGAAATCTCCAGTCCTCATTCATTGTGCATGGAAAACAGCAACCTTACTCTTCAAACTGTCTTTTTTTTTTGCATACCACAGAAGAAAGTCACTAATACATAAGTAAATGATGAATTTACATGATACATGACTGGAAAACATTGGGAAACCCCTTTCTTCTCATCACCATAAGCTTTGCCTTTTGCCCTGTAGTTATTTTACTGAATACCTCATTCATCATGTAGGAAGGGTAGTTTAGTCGCGGCATCAGTCTTCACATGGTACAGGGTACAATCAGACCTGCACGGTTGTACCACGTAAATACATTTAGACAGACCTTGTGCCTCACATAACATTACGTCAGCATATGAGAGGATTCAGCTCCACCTTAAGCAGCACATTGGAGCACAAATAAAAAACAAGCGTTTAATTTTCCTTTTATACAAAATGTTTAATAAATATAACATTCAAAAATATCGCCAGGAACAAACTAAAAAACTAATTTACAATAAGGTCAAATATGAACATTGAACATTGCCATGATCTCATAGAATTTACAAATGTGATAAGCATGTCGGTTTGGTGTTTTAGAGAGCCTCGATATAAAAGAGAAACTAAAAGAACACTACATGTGCACAGCAATAGAAATGGACTCCTGAAAGCAAGGCAGTCATCTACAGTGTTTCCGTTGGCCCCCTACTGTTCAAGTATTCACAGCCTAGCTTATGACATACTGCAAACCGAAGCTGAAGATAAATTATTTGTGTGAATCAGGTTTACCATCAATCAACTAAAAGACTCGTGTTCCCTTTTATTTGAGGTTTTTTAATGATTTATTTTTTTCTTTTTCATCTGTGGCAAGCAATGTGTCTGCCACCAGGTATCAAAACAAAAAGCAGCCATGATGTTGACATTACCTGCATTGAGCAGGTAAGAGTTGCCAAAATACATGCATTAGAAGTTTCAAATATTGAAATATCTGACAATGTATAAAAAGAAAGAAAGAAAAAAATCTTAGGCACACAAATGCCCATCTTGTTTTTTTTAAACATAGACTGCTTTTTCTCTTTGAAATTTTGGTATGTGAAACATGAAACAAATGTCGTCTGAACAAAGCTATCAAAACCTTCAAAACTAGACAGGACATATAAATAAAAATTAATGATATTTTAAGGCTCTTGATTATTAAGTTAATAAATCAAATATACACAGTGATTAATTAAAAAATATATACATATCTACACTAAATTGACACAATTCTTCATATTGGCAGCAGAAAGCTGATCGACCTATCCCACCCCAAGAAAAGAAAAATAATAAATATATATTTTTTCTTTTTTCATACTCATTTCTGACAATTGCTGTGGTGCGTAGCTGTGAAGGCAGTTTCAATTCAGAACTAGAAGTAAAACCAACAAGAGAGTTTCCACACAGCTGCTGGATAAGGAAGAAACAACTACTTTAGCTGTGAGAGCATTGTCATTATGAACGAAAATAACACTTAAAACTATTTGCAAACACTATGCAAAATTTTCAGAGATACTCAAACGTATCCACAAAAATAAAGACATTTGAAAGGTGTACTTTTTTTTTTTTTACTTTTTTTTTTTCTTTTTCGAAGGAAAACACTGGATGCGAAACGCAGCATTTTGGTTTTCCAGCCATCCACAGCAACTATTACAATTGCCAGTGTGAAGCCAGCGTGTCAAAACTTAAATTAACACAGGATTCTAGGCAAATAACAGCCTTGGAGTCCAGAACACGACGCAACAGTTTTAAGAAGCACAACCCCCCGAATGACCCCCCGAGACCCTGTCAAATGACCGGTAAGTGCAACAGGGGTTCGGTCGCACGGCAACACAGCTGCCTGCTATACGATATACTCCATCCTGTTTAAGCTCTGTGCCGTCTCCAAGTCTCTGTTGTCCTGTTTGTTAGTCCAGTTTGGGTTTTTGTTGGGCGCACGCTCCTCACACTCCACCAGCGTGTAGGCCGGCTGTTTGGTGAAGCGCGCTTTCTGCAGGTGTTTGTCCATCTCCTCTTCCTCCACCTCAGAGTTATGCGTCCTAATTTTGGCAATGATGGTGTTCTTCCCCTCATAGTCTTTTATGGCCACGCCGTGGGTCGCATGTTTCTCGATGGGGTTTTTGATTTGGTTGAGCTGCTCACGCACGTTATTGGTGGTATTGTCCTCTGTAGCTGAGGTAGTTGTGTTGCTGTGTGTGTTCTGTTTCCGCCGGCGGTGAATACACCACAGGAAGGCCGAGGCCAGGGCAAGGATCCAGAGCACGATGAAGATGGAGCTGAGCAGAGGAACCAAGTAGTCTGGGGACAGAAGAACCAGTGAGACAGTTAGGCCCAATCCTAATTCTACCCCTTAGCCCTTCCCCTTTCCCCTACCCCAACCGTTTCGCGCGTTCACGTGAATGGGTTGGGGTGTCTCGATTCTCTTTTGGTTGGAGGGGTAGGGGTAAGGGGAAGGGCTAGATAGCCCTTCAAACAAAGATTTTTCGGGACCACACTTCAAACGAAGGGGTATGAATTATCTCAGCGTAAACCGGCTTCAGCGGCAACATGGCTGCCCGAGCAAACAAAAAGACACATAAATGTAAGCATTTTTGGCATTAATAAAGATTTTAACGAAAAGTAATCATTTGTTTTATATTACATTCAATCGTGAGTCCATATTTACGGTCATGTTACTCAATGAAATGTTTGCAAAAAAATCGCTAAAGTTTGCTAACGTCATATCATTACAAACTGCACGATAGTGCCACAACATATTTTCATGTCTGATGAGGGCGATAACCACCATAGACATTGAGCAGGGCTAGTACCCCCAATAATTATAAATCGCTAAACCCTTTTCTCAAATATTGCCAATTCGAGAGAGAGAGATGAAAGTTGCGTGTATGCGCGTCTGTGCGTTTCTCTTTTTAGAGTGAGTTTACTTCAAAAACAGTGATTTTTTCCTCTCGTTGCTGGAAAATATAATGCAGCGATTCAGTATTTAAACTGTTATTAATAAAAGTCGTGGGGCAGCGTTGACAAGTTTCTTTGCTCCTGGATGTGTGAGCTGCACGATATCTGATATGTGTGTGTGTGTGTCAGGAAACAGCGCATTAATATAGAACGGTAATTAAAGGCTCTAATGCACACACCAGTATAGGTGTGCGTATTGTAGTTGCTAGACGACGTATGATGACGTGTGGCAGTATAGTAGTGGTGTCCCAATTCTTAGGGGAATATTTTTACCCCTACCCCTTGACACTCTGTTTCAAGGAACAAGGAGAAGGGGTAGGCGGAGGGCTAGGGGAAGGGGTATAAAATAGAATTGGGATTGGGCCTAAGTCAGTATTCAGGACAATGAGAAATCTTTTAAAAATAGTTTGAAACATGCTCTTATTAGAAATGTGCTCTTGGTATTCATGTTTGTTTCATATTTGTAACATTTTCAAGAAAAGTTTTGATTTTATTGACCAATCTAATGGCAAAAAAAGAAATCAACATTTGGATATGGGAAAACCTTGGAGTTTGAAAACAGAAGTGGTGTAGGAAAAAATAATCCACACATGAGTTTAACAGCAACATTTTCCTATTTTGAAAATGACATACACTGTTTGACCCCTGGCCCAATCTACAGAGGCTGGCGCACACGGTTTAAAGGTTTCTTAAGTTAAGAAGAGACTAAGCAGCTTGGCAGAAACAAAGGATGCCATTTTTGATGAACAGCATGCATAAAGAGGGCCCTGATGTCTAATTGAAGTTCCATCCAACTGGCAGAGTTGATGTAACATTCCATGGCTTCAATGACTTAAAAGCTTCTTTTGACAGTAAAACATTGCTCAGGCAAGACAGACCAAGGACATACATTATAATACGACTGCCCCTGACTGTGGAAACCTTAATACTTTGATTTTCGACTACTTTTTAGCAAAGATGGACCCAATGTCCAGTGTGATGGAGAGCTGCTTACCAATTTTGGGGCTTGGTGTCTGGTGAACTCGTACGCCGGTGATGGCTTTGATGATGGTGCTGTTACCATTGTGCTTGCTCACCAAGTCAAATATTTGAACCGTAATGTCTTTAATGGGACTCCTCTCCGACCTGGGCTCTTCTGTGGACTGCACAGGAAACGTAGACTCATAAATATCACAAAAGATGTACTTTTATTTCTTGAGATATTTTGAAGAATGTTTCAACTGTATTTGTCCATAAAATGGAAGTCATTTTGGTACAAAAAAAACCTCTGGACTCCATTTACTTTGTATATGAAGAAAACAATTAACTTAAAAAAAAACTCATTATCTTATCTTTTGTGTTCCATAGAAGGAAGTCATACAGGTTTGGAACGACACAAACGTGAGTAAATGACATTAATCTTTGAGTAAACTATTGCTTTAAATAAGTGGTGTCCACTTAATTAGAAATACCTGAACCAGCTGATCAAGGTCTTTTAGAGTGCTAGAAACTTCCTGTCAGGTGTGTTGTAACAGGTTGGAGCTAAAGGTGGTCCTCCAGAAACATCTTTAAATGTTAGACCCATTTAAACTGGTTGAAAAGCTGTACTTACAATGCTGACGTGAATCTCGTTGCTGGCTGATGAAGATAGCTCACAGGTGATGGACACAGCATACTCTGCTGTGAGGTTCTTAAGCAGGTACCAGTGCCTCAGCTCATTACAAACATGTTCCACACTCAAGCCCTGTCACAACAGAAAGACTTCTTATGAGATTGTTCATATTTAAGCACTTTCCAACAAAATAATTAGCACAATATGCATTTAAATCCCCAAAACTCGGTTTTTAGGTTTGCCTCCAATAGCAGTGCGGGTAGGGTGAAAAGACCAAAATGAAAGATTTAGTCAGTTGGGAGAGAGTTGAGACAAATGAGACAAAGATGGCAAGGTCCCTCCCCCCTGTAAAATATTAATCCTATACACTCCTCCCTAGTTTCTGTAGCCCTTTAGTAGAAGACCCACATGTTTTTTATGCTTGTCACTGTCCTTTGTTGCACTCGCTTGTCTCTCATTCAGCAATTCGGGCTGGCTGGTGGGTAGCCGCCAGTGGTGTTTCTCAAACTCTGCTCTCATTCAATAACTGCCTAAGTATTAAACCGTTACGGGATATTAGCTCAGGAATGTATTGGTTCGGAAAGGGATTCTGAGCCAGAGCTTATTGTACAAGATGTATTTCTTGCGCTTTTATTCATCTGAAGAAAAAGCGTTTGGATATGACAACAAAGCTTGCGAGAATCCAACCAGCATGGAAAACTTCACCTATGAGGAACGTTGTCTCCTAGACGAAGAAAACCTGATCTTTCACACCCCACTGCACTCACTGAATTAGAAAAGGGTGGAGGAGACGTTTGGAGAAGGGGAAAACAGCTCAAAAGCTCATAATTCAATCGTTCTCTTCTGAAAGGATGACTCACTTGAGGCATGTTCTCCTTGTTAAAGGTGAACGTGATGTTGGCACAGCTGTCGTCCTGGTAAGAGAAGCTGGCGTGGCATTTGGAGGGTGAAGGGGGCGCAGGGGGCCAACATTCTCCGAGACTAGGACAGGGTTTGACAAAGCAGTGCTCTTCCTTGATGGGAACACAGGATTGGCCAGCAGGACACCCACTTCTGGCCTTTCCTGCCCGACATGATTTTGGTCCACACCACATCTAAACAAAAAAGGGACACAAAAATAAGCATTTTTGATCGCATAATTAAGAGAAGTATTACTAAATGCCTCAAGAATACGATGCAGCAGCAGCTAAGTTACCATGGTGCAATGAATCTTTCCATTTTGACACTGGCAAGCGTTGCAGTCTTCCTCCCATTTAGCACCATCAGCAGCTACTTGTCCATTAGCAATACAGGGTCTCCCAATGACTGTGAACGACATCAACAGAAGAACATGACATGGCAAGAAAGGGGTTGGTACGGTTTGATCTTCTTGAGTGAAAACTGAAGCATTACATTTCCATTTCCATTTTAAGATTGCCATATTCATTGCAGCCCACGTACATCAAATTGATGTGAACTGTCAAACTGATGAGACTTTTTTTTTTACAACTTTGGCACTGTTGGCAAGGTTAAGTCATTACTATGTAGGAAAGAAAAGATTTTGGAGGTGTTAATGCAGGTCGTGATGTTCTTTTCAACAAGAAATGATGGTCTCCCGAGGGGACAGGTGAGGTCGGTATGGTTATTTGGTGTGTAGCCTTTTTGCACAAGCTTATATGACTCTCACCTTCTTGACACTCTAGTCCTGTTCTTCCAGGTGGACATTGGCAGCGATAACCATTGATTTCATCTACGCAGGTAGAGCCAATTGCACATGGAGAAGACTGACACTCATTTATATCTGAAGGAATGAAGAGAATCTTTTAGGAATGCTCTGAACTTTTAAAGTCCTAAAATATTCCAATCGCATGAAGAGCAACAGGTACGGTCTTGTTTCTCACTAAAAACATTGAAATATTGTAAAAGAAAAAAGGATTTACCTAAAAAGCAAGACTGCTTAAGATATTAAAGGCTTGTTTTCTAAGAATATCTTCGAGTTAAGGTTTGTTTTTGCTTAAAACAAGACAAAATTGCCATGTGGTCTTTCTCATTGAGTTAAATATTCATAGTTGTAAGGATTTTAAGCAATCATGTCTTTATTCTGTGTCATGCAAAACTCCCAAAGAGATCACTTTGATTGAGACGAGTTCATAAAGTATGAGCGAACACCCTATCCTGATGGACTATATCATCTTGGGCTCAGCTGACATTAACGTCACAAGCTTATTTGCAGGTTTGGATGCAGTAAAGCCTGAGGCATGTCTCGTGCAGCCAGATGAAAGCTTTTAAAAGAGCAAACCGAGCTCTGTAATCAGTGCTGGATAACTAGGCTGATTGGCTTTCGGTCACTGCGAGTCAGTTTCTCTCGAGGGGCCGTGAACATCAGTGCTGCAGAATGCGAGGACGCTGCTTGCTTTGCTGTTGGCACTCTGCCCAGAGGGCTGGCTAATTGGGTGGCTAGACTGTGCATTTTGCTCCAGCTCTGTTTGTTTTTGTTTGTTTGTTTTGCACATTAACAGGGCTGACAGCCAAGAGTATCGGCGTCATCTAACACTCACTTATGCGGCAGTCTGGCCCTGCAAACCCCAGAGCGCACTCACAACGGTACCAGTTTTCACCATCCACACACGTCCCGCTGTTGTAGCTGTGGAGAGAGAAAGACAGAAGCTCAGACACAGTTCGGTTCAGACATCTTTGCAGCATTACAAACCGGGTTCAGAAATGGCATTAGTCAAGCACCAAAGGAGACTCAAAACGTTCATATTGACATACTGTATGAGAGCTGTTGGCTAAGTTTGACTTGGTCAACTAAAATGGAAAGAGTAATAAAAAAACAAAAACTATATATATATATATATATACACACAAAAAAATCTTATAAAATAAAATTAATAAAGTAAAATAAAAAAATAAGCATAAAACCAAAAAATATATAAAAAATAAATGAATACAATAACAAAGTAAAATAAAAAAATGAATACAAATATATTTAAAATAAAATATAATGAATAAAATTAAATAAAAAAAACTTAAAAAAAATAATAATATAAAGTGACAAATGAATAAAGTAACATGAATAAACAATATTACATAAAATGAATAAACATTACATAAAATAAAATAAAATTAATAAAAAGCAATCTAAATTAAAATTAAAAATATTATTGTATATCAAAATATCTCCAACTGTAATGTCAAGCCCTCACTGATAAAAGTGACAAAAGGATTCAAATCAAAGACATACCAAACTGTGTACTAATAAAAAACATCTGTCACTGCTTGCATGTCACAACAACTTTTACAACTATGTAAAAATAGGTCCAATTATTATAAGTACATTTTATCAGTTCACTGTTATCAGCGGACCTTAATTCCTAATGACAAAATCCTTATCAAATGAACTCATACTAATCTCTTTTGCTGGGATGTTATTGTGAACTCAAAAATCTTGCTTAGACAACTTCTCGAGCAGATGAACCCGATTTCAAAAGCACAATAGGCAGCGAGCTTAACGCACCCTTGGAATGACAGAAGCTATGGGAGTGCCTGTTTCCCAGCACTGTGAGAGAGTGTGAGAAAGTGCAGCACAGCTGTACGGGCCTGTTTAGAGCGGCAGGCTGTGTGTGTAAATGTTTTGCCAGGACTTACCATGGGTGTGGGTTGCAGTCGTTGGTATCTAAAAGAGAGAGAGAAGAAGGTTTGTTTCACTTCACACCCATGTGAGCACATAAGAATGAACGCAACAATCAACATGTCAGAGCTTGTGTCGGTGTGCATCTGTGTGCTCGCGTGGGCGTCCAGTTTGGCAGAGTCGCTGATTGCTCAGTAACTAACTGACATGCTGTCTCCAACTTTTCTTCTCTTTTAATTTTTAGGACTCCAGGTTTCTCCGTTCTCACAGAGCGAGAGGTGCACAACAATACATGAGAAAGGCACATTGAGGGGGAAAAAAAAAAAAAGAGCAGAGGAGAAGCGGTGGGCTTGAGGAGGGGGGACATCTGTCTCCACTTTCCCTCATTTACATTTTTTCCTTCATAGCTGGCAGCAGCCGACAATGTCCAGCCAGGGTGAGGTGGGTTTAGAGAAAGAATGGAAAAGAACGAGCAAGACAAAGCCAGGAAAATTGATCCCTGCTTTATTCTCAGACTAAATAAGGTTTGAAAAAATTTAATTTTATGAGTAAAAATATTCCCTCTTCCGCTTTAAATCTACCTAGGAGTTTGGACTGCAGTTATCTACCGCAGGAAGCAGTACTCACTCTCGGTGCAGGTGGATCCTTCCCAGCCTTCCTTGCAGACGCAGGTGAATGAGTCGCCGTTGACCACACAGGTGCCTCCGTTCTCACATGGGTTGGGCAGACAGCTGCTGTTCTTGGCTGCAGAGGAGCCACAAAAGAGGTCAGAATGCTTTGAACTGAACAGATCAACACGAGTGCAACCACAACAAGACTGCCACACTTAAAACAGACCGGCTACATCTTGAAGTATTACCAAGTACAACATTTCCCAAGACTCGTATTACCAAGTACAACTAAATTTCCCATCAAAGAATTGGAGCCGACCGTACGCCAGATATTATATTTTCTGCATCAAAGAAATCTACAAAAAACGCTCGTCCCAAAATCTGATGGGGTTATTTTACAGATCGGGCAGTTTGAAGCAAATTACTGCCAATACATTTACAGAAAGAAAGTGAGATTTCAGTCTGTGAGCTAGAATGATTGAATGTGAACAATGTTTTCCTCCTAGTTTGCAGAGCAACTTTGTTATTTCACAATTTACACAACCGTTACTACTATTTCATTCAATGATTGGTTGGAAATGCAGTGTTATAGTAATAAAGTTAAATGTCTTCTTAATGGAGATAATATTTTTTGGCTTTAGTACAGTGACAACATAAATGCCAATTGTTTAATTTTTAAACAACATGTTATCTTTGTCTAATATCAAAGTTTCCCAGTGGGGTGGGGGGGTACTTTGCAAAGTGATCAAACTTAGGGGTCCTTAGCATTATAAAGTTTAAAAATGTAGTGATCATAATATTCTAGAAATAATTATTTCTGAAGCACTCACAAAGATACTTGCAGCAAATATGTGCCAAATTATTTGCCGCACTGCTTGCTCCAAACATTGTCACAAAGTGCATTTTCATGTAAAAGTATGACTTTACAGCAAGAAGTGTGCTACAGGGATTTGTGGGAATGCAGTGTTTTTGTAAGGGCTTGATGCACATGAGCTGTATCACATTCAAAGATAGAGAAAGTGAATGGGCGAATGTCACCCAAACTGACCTATGTTACACGTGGCTCCTTCCCAGCCAGGTGAGCACCTGCATTTGAAGATGTCCCCTTCATCATGGCATGTACCACCATTGTTGCATGTAGCTTCGTCACATTGGCTATCACCTGAAATTACAATTGATCCAATAGTATTTTATAACCCACACACAAACAAAAACTCAGCAAACTGGGTGGGTCATAAAAATTGTCTTTCGTACGGGAGTGGCATGTTTTTCCCTTCCAGCCATTTCTGCATTCACAGTAGAAATCGTTCACCAGGTCTTGACATGCTCCCTTGTTCAGGCAGGGGTTCAAGCTGCAGTCATCTATGTCTGAAAAAAAGGGGGAGAAAAGAACAAGAAAATAAGCTCAAAGAAGCACAAACATTCAGCATAAGCAGAGAAAAATCTATTTAAGTGAACATACTGATTTCGCAGTGAACTCCTTCCCAGCCGTCAGCACAAATGCACTGATAAACGTTCACCTTATCGATGCAAGTACCGCCATTGCGACATGGGTTACTCTCACAGTCGTTTATATCTGAAAAAAGACCACAGACGCCACAGAATTTAGGATCATCTACATAGACGATAGGGATGCGCAATATATTGGTTGATTATCAGCTATGAATGATTTTCATTTACTGGTATTGGTCGTTGTGGCTCAAATTAATACTGATTGGCTGATATTGGAAATTTAATTGTGCAAGTTAATTTTCTCTATTTTTACACTGGGATAACCTTTGCTGTCATCTAAAGTGCACTTAAAGTTAATCTGATAACTAATAACTTAATAACACTGTTAAATGTAACCTTTAGCAAATCTAATTGAATATCCATTTGTCAGACTGTACATTATAATGTTATGAAGGGTAAATTCACTTGGAACATTTAAAACAACTGATTTTAGCTTTCAGTGTTTTACATCTAATTAATTTAGACAAAATAGTCTGGAATTTTAAAACTAGGCGTTTATCGGTTATCGGACATAAAATTAAAATAACTGTAATGTCGGTGCATCCCTCTAATTCGATAATAATGTTTAGTCTTACTCTCATGGCAGTAGGTGCCTCTGAATCCTTCCTGACACTCGCATGTACTTGGCCACTTTACATGCCAGCCCCATTCATGCTTAAAAGAAAAAACTGAATATTACACTACTCGTTCACAAGTTTGGGGTCAGTAAGATTTGTAATGTTTTTGAAAGTCTCTTATCCTCACCAAGGCTGTACTTATTTGCTCAAAAACAGAGTAACAACATAAATATTGTGAAATTTTATTGCTATTCCTAATAATTGTTTTCTAATTTAATATATTATAAAATGTAATTTATTCTTGTGATGGCGAAGCTGAATTTTCAGCAGCCAATACTCTAGTCTTCAGCGTCACATGATCCTTCAGAAATCATTCTGATATGCTGATTTTGTGCTAAAGAAACATTTCTTATTATTATCAATGTTGAAAGCAGTTGTGCTGCTTTAATATTTTTGAGGAAATCTTATGATGAATAGAAAGTTCAAAAGTACTGTATTTATTTGAAATATAAATTTTTTGTAACATTATAAAAGTTAACTGTCACCTTTGATGAATTTAATGCATCCTTGCTGAATAAAAGTATTAATTTCTTACTCACCCCAAACTTCTGAACAGTAGTGTGCATTGATAGTAAAAGATCAGAAGATCTCCTACCTTGCAAGTTCCTCCATTCAGACATTGACCCTGGCAGTCATTTATGTCTGAAATTGAGAGAAATATGTTTGAATTTTTAAGTCAATCACAGCAGACAGAAGTCTAAATGCCGAGATTAAAAGAAAAACACAGATTGTCATACTCACTTGTATCACAATTCTGACCCATCCAGCCAGTGAGACACTCGCAGAAATATCCACCAATCAGATTGTGGCATGACTTGGCATTCACACATGGCTTGTCCTCACATTCATTGGCATCTTTGCAAAAAAAAATTGTGATTACCTCCCAGTTAAAAGCATGATGAATGATGAAAGTCAGACTTCATATTGCTTCACTAATCTCTCACCAATCAGACACATTTTGCCGGTCCAGTGAGGAGGGCAGGTACATTTGAAGCCATTAACCAAATCCTGACAGGTACCTCCGTGTTTGCATGGGTTGGGTGTACAATCGTCCACATCTATGAGATCAGAGCAGGTTAGACAAATCAAGAGTTAATGAATATCTTCTTCTGAGTGTGTTTGTGTGCCTTCTTACTGATTTTGCACGATGGGCCGCTCCAGCCGGCTGCACAGTGACACTCGTAACCCTGACTGGTCTCCTTGCACGTCCCTCCATTCGCACAAGGGTTGGACAGACAGGCATGTTCAGCTGTGAAGGCAAGCACATTTTATCACTTGTTTGAAATTTGTATTGATTATTCACCTGAAAATCTGTCATTATTTACTCACCCTCATGCTCTTTCAAACTCTCTTGTGAAGCCATATGATCGAACAAAAATTAGTTTCATAGAAGAAAGTAAGTTTGAAACTACATGCGGATGAGTATAATAAAGACAATTTAAATTTTTGGGTGAACTATAGGTCTGATATGCTCTCAAGTCTGCATCTACAGTGACCAGAGTATGCTGATCTAACCTTTGCACATGGCTGATCCCATTAACTTAACAGTTAGTTAAGCTTTTATCTTCCTGCTTAAGACGGAACAATTCCTCCAATGGTTTGGAGAGAGGAAGATTTCACTGCCTCAGGAGGTTTTCACTCACCACCCTGAGGGCTTGAATCTGGATCATATGAATCTGAGAGGAGGATGGGGAGGAAAAAAGCCATGACGGTCCATCTGGCAGATTTCATCACTATACCCATCCAACCACTGACTGTCAAAACAGATGAGATCCACTGGCAGGACATATCATAACAGAGGATTAGCAGACCTGGGCGCCCTTCCTGACACTGTAGACAGTTAAGGCCCCGAGGTCTGACATCACCTGATCCCCCATAGGCTCTCTACGCCCTTTTCCATCTAGTTAAACCAGAATGCAATGACACTGCTGCAAAATTTGACTTGGTGTAAATAACAAAATGGCATTGTGTATAAAATGGACTTGTGCCAACAGAAACACAGAAAGCAGCGCATAATGACTGTAAAGATTTATAAAATGAGACAATCAAATTCAGGCTGAATGACTGCATCTAAACTGCTCTGTGTATCAAGTTTCAAGCAGCTACAGTATCATTATGTTTCAGAGTCATAAACAGGGAAAGATGGTGAACCGTTTGGGCAGTACTGCTAAAATAAACCATACACACAATATGCAAAAAATTTACCTGCAGAACAACAGCTTGTTCCTCTAAGGGACACATCTTTGTCTTATCTGCCCCTAAAATGTTCATAGTAGTATCTTAAGGGTACATATACTACTCTAAGGTAGTAATTTGCACCTTTTAGGGCTAGATAAATTACAAACCCATCCTTTTAAAGGCACTACCCCAAAAAGGTACCATTTTTGCAAATTTATGTTTGATAGTGCATGGAGTGATTCTTTATAATGCTGTGCATTAGGGTTTGGCCTATAGACGGTGCCATTGTCCATCGCAGATGGCTGACAGACATGGCCAGAACCAACCTTAACTTCAAATCAAAATTCTTGTACACTGGGAAAAAAAATTGGTGTACTTTGAAACAATTTTCAATCAGAAATTGCTAGTAAATTTCACAAATAATTACAAAGAAATGGCAACTAACATGTTAAATTACCCATGAAATTCAATTTTTACAATGTAGAGCTTTTCACAAGCATTAGGAACTTCAAACACACCATATTTAAATGCAAAACGTAAAAAGGGAGACCTTAAAATGGAATGAGGAGGTCAACTATGTCGAAAAAACAAAACAAAACAAAGAAACAGGAAAAAGAACACTTGAGAAAGCACAATACAGATATTTGCTATACAAAACAACTAGCTTCAGTCTTTTCACTAACTGATGCATATTGAATACAAAATGGCAAGAATCACCATTTCAGATTGGTTTATTATTGTGATGTCACTATTTCAAATTAACCAACACCTAAAGAGCACATAAAACAAAACAATGTGTGACTGGCCACTATTCATGTCAGTCAGACAGACCTTTCGTGACTAATTGGACGTTTTTTGGCCAAAATCTGCAAACTGAACCAGACTTAACGCCATTGTTTGAAAGTGTGGCTAGCAAGACTATAGCATGATAGACTCACCTCGTTCACAGTTGACCCCGGAGTAGCCGTCTTCACAAGAGCACTGGTACTTGTCAGGCCCTGTATTGCTGCACGTTCCTCCATTCAGACATGGCTGGTGAGTTCCACAGTAGTTTAAATCTAAGAGGTAAGAACATTCAGTATTAGTATTGAATGTTAGGAAGCAAAGAAAAAAGAGAATAAATAAAATGAAAGTGTGCTTACCTTTGTCACAGAGTTGTCCACCCCAGTTAGTGTCACAGAGGCACTGCCAGGGTTCAACGCAGGTTCCGTGTACACAGCCCGGGTGAGGGATGCACTTATCACAGTACGGACCCTGCCAGCCATACAGACACCTGAAAAAGACAAATATACACTAAGGTAAGGTTTCATAAATGGAAAATGACCACTATGTATGTATTATTAGTTATTCAGTTATCATGAACAGAATGAATAACAAAGTCAGTAATTTCACGATTAACAGTGGAAAACAAATTTCAACACAATATTACTTTAATGACGTTATTTTGATTAAAGAGAAGAAAATGTTCTTGTTTACTTTGACAAATTCAAATAATATCCACCAACACCACTTTTAAAAAGAGTTTGCTTATCCAGTTCTCTCATTTTCTCAATAGGCGTCAGGGTTAAAGAAGTACTTATAAGAAGTTATAACAACAACACCACACAAAAACAACGTGTAGTGATTTTCTGAAGCATAATCTACCATAATTTTCTCAAAGTACTAATCAAAACTTTGAGAAAAATATTGTTTTTCAGGGCATTCAATGCTAAAGGGTTACCCTTTCATAAACTCTTTTTTAAAGTTCACTCCAGTCCACTGGGAAAAGGGAAACGCCGACAACTTCTTGTCTGATTATTTAATGCCAAGCCATGCAAACAACAAACAGCAGCTTTAAAACTCCACTGGGTCTTTTAGAGAGACTAACATTAGCTTGTGGCAGGACACTCTGTCTCAATAAAAGCGGAGCAGCTTGGCCCCAGAACTGCTCGGACTGTCTGGGTGGGTGGTGGGGAGGACTGTGTTTGTAAACTGCTCCATTGGCCAATGGATTTATGCCGGGTTGTTTTGCATTCTCACTCCTGTTCCCATGTAGCTGTTCTCCGCCCCGGGAACGAAGAAAACAGAGTCAGATCTACAGCCGCAGAATATCTCTAAGCCTGTAATTAAAAGCCATCTCCAAAACAGCTCAGCAATAGCTCTACACTCCCCCCTTTAGATGGCAGTAATTTAACAGCATGAGCGAGATAACCTGCTCCTTAAAGAAGGACTCAGATGAGATAGTAAGTCACTTGAGCACTTAGCCACAGGAAAACAGACTGCCCTCTGGAGAAAAAGAAAACAATTAGCCTGAGGCGGCAGTTCAGCTGTAAAAATAAACACGGTGGTTGAGGAAACCTCTCTTAAAGACAACTATTCTTAAACGTGCGAGAAGGTTTCACATCAGCAATGTCTTAAAAGTGACTTTGAATGATATTGAAGCAGAAATATGACTTTAAATCTACATGGCTGAGAAAGATTTTCACCTCGACTGTAGGCCTCGGCGGTTCCGATTTAGCACAGTAAGAGCTCTTGTTACAACAGTTGCACAATTGCATGGTTGTGTGTTCTGGCAAGCTTTCAGTGAGAGATGAATAGGTAATGGGATATAATCATGCCAAATGTAACAAAGAGCTGAGGTTTTAGTATACATTGAATTCCGTAGACTTCTAGCCTTGATCTTGAACGCTTTCAGCGATGGTACAACGATGAGAATTAGTCAAACAAAACATAGTAATAAAACATCATTACCGTCAGACCAGAAAACATGTGAATACCCTATAACAAACCAACGGAAAAGCAGAAAAAGCCCAATGCAAAACCTGCCATGACTTGCCCAAGCCAATAGAAGATTAGTTTGTTGCGCAGGAAATTCAAATTAACTTGATGCCCTACTCACCACAAATAAGTTACACATGATGCATTCCTTTATGATGAAGCAAATAACTTCAGAAAGCCTTGTTTATGCATTTTTCCCCATGCATGCTGCAATCGTACACATTACGAAGCAAAACCTAACTTAAGAAACAGTCTAGGAAAACATGCTGCTATGGAAGGATGGAACCCCACCCCACAAAATTGCTTCAAATTCTGTTCTTTAGGTAAACAACACAATAGAATAAAACCACCATGTTATTTTATTACATATTAAACAAGCCAGTTAGTTTATGACCTATTTTGATGTGCATCAGTGTTACAAAAGTATTTATGATGCACTCATAAATCACTGAGCTATAGCTGTACACAAACACACAGATACGCTTCGCTTTCTCTTCCCCGTGGCCAAATTCAAACATCATTTGTAAAACAAGCAGTGCGTTTTGAAACCCAATTAAAGGTTGAACTTGGCAGATTATGGTTTGTAGATAAGGCTTCAACATCTTGCCAGACAAAAGCAAAACATAAAATGGCTAAAAATAGCTTTGTGCTTCAGTTGTCTCTACAACATGGCCTTATTGACACCGTCTCACTGCTAAACGCCAGCCATGTTGCATATTTGTAGGTGGATGTCAGTAATCTGTGCTTTCATTGTCTGTTGAACAGAAACAGAGCTTGGGCTATCAGACCCTGATAGGTCAAACAGGACACATGGATAAGCCTCTAGTTGTGGTGAAAGCTTGTACTGTTGCATCTTTCACTCTTTAACAAGGCTTGACTTGTTGCTCAAAATGTTAAAGAGCAAGGCTGAGGACAAAATAAAAAAAAGATACTTTTTTGGCAGGAAATGCCATAAAAATGTTAAAAGAATAAAGAATAATATTGCAAATAACTTACTTGCAGCCACCTGGTTGCTTACAAGATCCATGTTCGGTGCTGCAACCTTGTCTGCAGATCGCTGGAAAACAGAAAGAGTGGGAATGGATGAATGAGAGTAAGTTTGTTCCCCATTCTTGCTGGGCTATGTACACCATGAGCCTCAATGTCCCCTGTTCACTTATGAAAACATTTTGGCAATGTATAGGGCGGAAATCTTTCAACCCCCTGACCAGCCTAACTGAATCTTACTCTAATTTGAGTCCTGTCGTCAGGCTTCGGGTGCCGTGCTCTCCATTCACCACTTATTCCAAACTATCACTCTCACCCACCAGCCTCTTAAAATGGCAACTGTTTGCAAACCATTTTACTTCATTATCAGATGCCCAAACCAATGAAATTTATGAAATGTCCTGTCCTTAATGATTGTTAAATAGAGATACAGTATATAAATAAAAAAATGATTTTTCATATTTCTATTTTAAAGTATAATATTTTATATTATATACTTTATCATATAATACAATTTCAGTTCAGCATAATTGGAAAATGTACAAAAGTTTGGAGATTTTTTAAAAGATTTTTATGACTTTTATGACTATATGTTAAATGCTGTTTTTTTTTTTTACTTTCTATTCATTAGAGAATCCTAAAAATTGACAGTTTCCACAAAAATATTAAGCAGCAATGTTTTTTACATTGATAACAATAAGAAATATTTTTTGAGCACCAAATCAGTATATTAGAAAGTATTCTGAAATGACACTAAAGGCTGGAGTAACGGCTGCTGAAAACTCAGCTTTGCATCACAGGAAAAAAATACATTTAAAAATATATTAAAATAGAAAACTATTATTTTACACAGAAATATTATTTTCACAATATTACTGTTTTTACTGTAGTTTTGATTAAGTAAATGTAAAAAAAAATAATAATGTGGCAGCAACATAAGTCTACTTGCTCACCCGTATTGCAGTCAGGAGCCGTCCATCCTTCCAGGCAGGTCTTATTGCCATTCTGATCACAGGTGTAATGTCCAAAGAATTCGTCACGTGGCCGGCAGAACTTGTTGCAGCCAAAGCCGTAGTAGTGTTCATCGCAGGTGACCCGGATCTGATACTCAAACTGGGCGATGGGGCCGTTGTGGGTCAGCCTCTGCCACTGTCGATTTGGGTTGATCATGCCAGAGTGGTACGCTTTCTCGATGAGCTTTCCACCTGAACAGTCAATGTGTAACACTCAGAAATGTAGTAGAGGTTATGTTTATACCATAGACAGTCCATCCGGCTATCGGTGGGCAGAACTGAAAATACAGAACGCATCATGTCCAAAATAAGTCAAGATGCGGAAAAACGTGTTATCAATGGATTTCTGTTAGGCACAACGTGAAGCAAAGTTTACACTTTTTGCAGTCGCCAAGCATCATCTCAAGTTGCTTTTTATATTTTAGAACAGCTTCAAACATGGCTACTATTAGAAATCCATTTTACAATGTTAGATTCAATGTTTTGAGTCCTATATTTTTAACAAAATTTTTGAATAATTAGCTATTTGTTTGTGTTCACGTTCCAATATGTATCCAGTGAATATTTTATTCACTGCTTTATCCCAAAATTTGTATTACCACATGCCTATTAATTAGGCTATATACACCTTTTGTCTCCAGCAAAAATAACAATAGCATTTTTTATTCTTACAGTGATGTAAAACTACTTCTACCCTAACAAGACAAAACTTCCCATCTATATTCTTAATTCTGCTGTTTCTACCCGCAGAAGATGAGGTAAGCTGACAGCTCACATCTTTCACCATTTTATTCCTGAATATGACTAGAACAGGGTACTATGACATGTCTATTCCTCCCTTTCACATAAACTCTTATCTTTAAAGTTCTCCGCAAACGGATGCAACATGGGTAGATTTATTAATATGATTCCTAGAGGAGGTAGAAAGAGTGAAAATAGATGATATTATGGAGGCAAGGGGGCGATGGGGCCGTTGTGGGTCAGCCTCTGCCACTGTCGATTTGGGTTGATCATGCCAGAGTGGTACGCTTTCTCGATGAGCTTTCCACCTGAACAGTCAATGTGTAACACTCAGAAATGTAGTAGAGGTTATGTTTATACCATAGACAGTCCATCCATGTGGCTATCGGTGGGCAGAACTGAAAATACAGAACGCATCATGTCCAAAATAAGTCAAGATGCGGAAAAACTTGTTATCAATGGATTTCTGTTAGGCAAAGTTTACACTTTTTGCAGTCGCCAAGCATCATCTCAAGTTGCTTTTTATATTTTAGAACAGCTTCAAACATGGCTACTATTAGAAATCCATTTTACAATGTTAGATTCAATGTTTTGAGTCCTATATTTTTAACAAAATTTTTGAATAATTAGCTATTTGTTTGTGTTCACGTTCCAATATGTATCCAGTGAATATTTTATTCACTGCTTTATCCCAAAATTTGTATTACCACATGCCTATTAATTAGGCTATATAAACCTTTTGTCTCCAGCAAAAATAACAATAGCATTTTTTATTCTTACAGTGATGTAAAACTACTTCTACCCTAACAAAACAAAACTTCCCATCTCTATTCTTAATTCTGCTGTTTCTACCCGCAGAAGATGAGGTAAGCTAACAGCTCACATCTTTCACCATTTTATTCCTGAATATGACTAGAACAGGGTACTATGAAATGTCTATTCCTCCCTTTCACATAAACTCTTATCTTTAAAGTTCTCCGCAAACGGATGCAACATGGGTAGATTTATTTATATGATTCCTAGAGGAGGTAGAAAGAGTGAAAATAGATGCTATTATGGAGGCAAGATGGGCCTATAGTTCATAGGACTCTGGAATGCAGAGGGTCATTGTGGCATTTCACTTGCACCCTAAACCCTACAGCCAGAGCCAAGTGTCATGTCTTTACTACCTGCAGCCTGATCCACTTCACTGTGGGGCGAGGAAGTCACATTAAACTGAGAGAAAAAACCTCTGCGCTCTCAGGACAACGAATAAGGAGAGCTGCTAGCAAAAATGAAAAACAATTTCTACTAAGGACAATTATGTATATGAATATAGTTCTATATTTGATTCATAACCAATCAAAAGTTTGGGATCAGTAAATTTTATTTTTCTTTACTAGCACATTGGCTGTTTGCTAGTACAAGCACATATTAAAGTCTTATTCTGCATGACCATATTCTAGATCCCTTAACCCTACTCCATGCCTAAACATAACTACTACAACAACTACCTTACTTACTATCAATAAGCAGCAAATTAGGAGGGAATTGAGGGAAAACTCTTAGTTAATAGTGAATATGTGTTACCAAATTAAAATTTTTCAGCAAGGACACGGTTTTCAAAAAATATTAAGCAGCACAACTGTTTTCAACATAGATAATAATAGGAAATGGTTCTTGAGTGTCAAATCAGCATATTAGAATGATTTACGAAGGATCATGTGACACTGAAAACTGGAGTAATGGCTGCTGAATATGTGGTTTTGCCATCACAGGAACAAATTACATTGTAACATATTAAAATATATATTTTTTTTTATTGTAATAATATTTCTCAATATAAATGTTTTACTGTATTTTTTTTTTTTTTAAATGCAGCCTAGGTGAGCATAATTTAAACAATATTTAAAAAAAAAACATTAAAAAAAACTTACCAACCCCAAACCTTTGAATGGTAGTGTATGGATGAAAGTGTTTGTCAAATGCATTTAACACTTTTAACCAAAGAAAAAATTTTTCAGCAAGGACACGGTTTTCAAAAAATATTAAGCAGCACAACTGTTTTCAACATAGATGATAATAATAGGAAATGGTTCTTGAGTGTCAAATCAGCATATTAGAATGATTTACGAAGGATCATGTGACACTGAAAACTGGAGTAATGGCTGCTGAATATGTGGTTTTGCCATCACAGGAACAAATTACATTGTAACATATTAAAATATATATATTTTTTTTTATTGTAATAATATTTCTCAATATAAATGTTTTACTGTATTTTTTCTTTTTTTTTTAAATGCAGCCTAGGTGAGCATAATTTAAACAATATTTAAAAAAAAAAAAACATTAAAAAAAACTTACCAACCCCAAACCTTTGAATGGTAGTGTATGGATGAAAGTGTTTGTCAAATGCATTTAACACTTTTAACCAAAGAAACTTTATATATTTAAGGTACTGTGTGATCGGTTTATACATTTCCTACATTTCTCTGACTTTGGTGTTGCTAGCAGCATGTTCTACTGTTTGAGCTGGTATTGCTTTAAAAAATTTTTGGCCAAAATCTACCTTTAGTTGACAATATGATATTTTGCGATATTCATAAACCTAAAGTTACAAAATCTTCTCAAAATACAGCAAAATCACAAATTAAGGCAAGTCTGAATTGGCTACAGATTTGGGGATTTCCAGATTCTAATGCTCCATTCAAAGATTCAAATCCAATAAACAGAAACAAATACCTCTCAAATATAGCAGGGCACATATTAAGAATTATTTGAAAAGACAACCAATCCAAAATGACAGGTTCTAGGATCAGAGCATATCAGGCATATGCAGTCTATAACCTGATAAATACTGTAGAGTACAAATCAAGAGTACAACTTCAACATAACCTTTTCTGCAACAAAAACTTAGAACTCAAAATATCTGGATCATGGCTGAAAGTCGCTATATCAAAGTTAATGGTAACACAACCCAGACGAGTTATTCAAATGAACTCTACCAGACTCAGTTTAGTATTTAAATGGAATTGTTTCTGAAGTGTTAAGCCCTGTTGAGGTGTAAGAAGAGAGAGGTTATAGCAAACATAACCTTGTGCTTGAGCTATGCACCGTGACGGAGAGGCCGTGAGACCTTGACTGCCAACACCTGCCATTAGTCATCAGGTATTCGGAAACATTTTCATAAGCATGAGGCCCCCTCAACAATGTTTCTCACAGACACACACGCACAGTCTTCCTCTTCTTCTTTTCCCTGTCCTGTCACATACACCTGTCAGCACATTTGGTTTAAAGACTAGCAAGCTATGAGCGGAAATGGTAGAAAAACAAACTTAAATTTGTTGCATTTCCCAAAGTTTAAACAGAAAAAAAAGCAGGAGAAAAGAAAAGAAAACAAACTTTAATTTCGTTTCCCAAAGTTTAAACAAAAGAAAAAAGTTGTGCAGAAGAAACTAAATAAAACAAAAATAGAAACAAATCAAACAAGCAAGAAACAAAGAAAGAACATCAAAGAGAGAAACAAACACAACAGACAATCTATCAACCAAAAAGCTAATAAAAACAAAAAGCAAAACAAACAGCAAAAGATCCTGCTACTCACTTTCACTGGTGGTCTCGTTATTGAAGTCCAAGGCCTCCACTATCAACGTGTAGGACCTCTGGAATAGAAAAACCCACATGCAGTCAGCAATGAAACCAAAACACAGAAACATCAAAGATCATTTTACATCAACAGAGCTTTAGTCGGGGACCTTGACTCGTAACCAATAAACACCAATGACAAAATGTGACCATGGGGACACACTGCGAAATGTGCCGTGAAAGATCAGAAGAATAATACAACCTTCACCTTATCTGGTAGTGCTCTCCTGAAACTTTGTGTAGATACAGTATCACCATCTTTACAATTTAAACAATGACTGGCAGAATAGATCAACAAGCATCCATGATTTGGTAATATGACTATGGGAGACTGTTGTTTAACTCTAACCTTCGCAGTACACCTGAGTGACACTTCATAACGTTATTTAATCATGAAATGTGTTAATTAAAGCTTATTTGCTTGTGCACATAAAATTAAACTATTACATTTTGTGCAATTTGAGCTGTTCCTTTACAAAAGTTTTTTATAATAATAATAACATTAATAATAATAATGAATAAAGAAATTATAATAATATTAGTAATAATAATACACTTAATTTGTAAAGCACCTTTCATACACGGAATGCAGCTCACAGTGCTTTACAATAAAAAAAATCATTACAATAAGCACCAAGTACTTCACATGGAAACAAGTAAAAAAAATCCTTATTCATATAACATGAGATTAAAAATGAAATCCCCTTTGTAATGATAATAAAAGACAAAATTATTACATACATAAAATGCATTAAAAAAAATGGACATTCAAACCAAGTAATAAGAAAGCAAAACAAATTAAACAAATTTAGGCTTGAGCATTGCAGCATCAGGCTGTTTCTCTCCATTCTGAATTTTTCCCCCAGATAATAATGAAATTTCCAAAAATGACAGACCTCAAACTTCTTTTACGTGTGTGTGTTTATTATGTGAGGGTCTAGTAGAGCTGAATCACTGGGTCGTGTTAGTCTCACTGACAGTTATGTGGCATCAGTTCAGCGGTTATTGTAAGGACATTAGGTCCAACATTTTGTACATTCAAAGGAGTCCTACTATCTTTGTACTAACTGTATTTTGCAAAACTGCCATTAAATTTGCAGTTTGACAAATTGGATGGTTGAGAAACACAATGGAATTGGATGGCTGCATCATAGTTCTTTAATATATACAATGATAATGGATTATCCATATCCATGTACCACATTATTTACATGGTACTCCAAGAATACCACAGTGGCTGGCAAGTAAAACCTACTGGTAGATGTCATAACTACACCATTAGGGGGCAAAAAAAAAAAAAACTTTTCCCATTGAAATACTTTTTTGTCCTGTGGAATTCTAAGATATTTTATGGTAACCACTTTTAAAAGTGGAAAATGAACTCATGATACTATGTAACTCATGTAACTCGTGATACAAACTTTTTACAAAAGTGAAACGTTTGGGATTGTAAATGTTCTTGTGGTGCCATCAGCCAATCAGCAACTCCTTGATGATGTCATTTTTTTCCCCCCAGTCACAGATTTACTGGTTGGCTGATGTCATCATGTGATTAGTCAAATTACATTTATGGCTCAGGTTATTGGCAAATATATGCAGATTTGAGTGCTCTTAAGCAATAGTGGCATAATTCAAATTGTGGACTTCTTTTCTGTACCAGTTGAGCAATGGGAATGCTAACAGTCCAATGCTGTCCAAGTATTACAGACCTCCTTGGTTCTATCAAGGTTCATATTTAATATATAAATATATATATATATATATATATATATATATATTTGTAATTTCTTCCACACAATGACTTACAATACATACATACTAATAAGTTCGCACTAATGTCCATTCTGCATAATTACCTCACATATATGACAGAAACAGTTACGAGAAGAAGAAAATTGCAGAATGAAAGTGAACTTGTTTCTTTGAAAAACCCACAAAAATCCCCTTTCACTTCTCGCTTTCAGGTCTTTTGTGTGCTGTGTTTTGTTCCTCTTTTTCCCCACGGAGTGGAATGTGGAGTGAGGATCTGAGGGAGTTGCAGGGGGTGGGCTACTTTTAGCATGACTCCAATGCAGGCCGAGATCTCTGGAGGGCTTGGCTACATTTCAGCACTTCTGAAACGCTTTGTCTGACTTAAGGTCATCATGGCTCTCACCGGTATCAGGTAACAAGAGTCACGGAGAGAGAGATTACTCTGCCTAGAGAATAAAATGAGCGTCCATATCTAGGATTTAGCGTTAGAAGTTGATCGAAAAAAGCAGAAGCATATGAGAGAAAACGAGCGTGTGTGCGAACGTGCCTGTGCCAGAACTGAAGCGTCTCTTTTCGGCACCTACTTGTCAAATTCACACACTCGTACTCTTGACGAGGGACCATGGAATTTCCAATATCACCAAGGTTCTCACTGTCCGTTTGCAGCAAGGATGGACCTTGAGTCCCCTACACCACACCATTCAAACAAACCAACGCACAGCACCTCTCACTGCACAAAAAGCTAAAATTAGTCTGCGCCATTCTGGTCTCGATGCCCTGAAAAATATCAAGATCCAAATCGACATATTTAGTCAATACATTTTTGATAGTATTTTAAACTAATTTCCCAAAAAACAGCATGTATGGCCAAGATACAACAGCCAAGGACGTCCATCTGCATGTAGCGGTAATGCTAAAGTGCATTAAACAAAACTACTCAACTACTTTGAGAAAGTTTTACTGTGCAAAATGTCCAAGCACTTATTAAAGCACAGGTGCTAAAAAAAAATAAAAATTACACTTCTCAAACTCACTAACCAGCTACAGTCACTGTGCTTATGGTTGTCAAATATCAGTTGGATATATGGGTACAAATATGTTTATTTGATGCAAGCTGTGACACCTCTGTTAAGATACACCTTGTCCTTTCTCTCCTTGTCCACACTTGAACGCAATGTGAACACAAACATGATGTTGAATCACGGCCCCCATTGAATTAACAAATCTTGGCAGTTTATGTATATCAAGCGCACAGCTCATTGATTTCAGCTGCTCTGCACTTCCACACATGTGTTTGAAAGTGCTCGCTGCCGTTTATAACGGACATGTCCGGACATGAGCTAGCACAACCTCTCATCAGATCAGGGGCAACAGGACGGCGACTAAAAAAGGTGATGGACTTACCTAACCTTAACCAAAGCAATTGTTTTTCCTGACATTATGTAGTTTTACATTCAGATTTATGCATTTGGCAGATGATTTTATCCAAAGTCACATGAGCTTGGCGTTGCTAGTGACATGCTCTATCTACTCTTTGAGCAACAGGAACGTTTTGTGCCCTATAAGGGTTTAAACAGACTAAATGAATGTCAGTTTTTTGGTGAGAAGCAGAGGAAGTTTTAAAGAAAAGGGCCGCTGTGGATCTCACTTCATAACTCACAATCTGTTTATCAGCTCTAAATGCCTGCTGCTGCCAGGTTCATGTTTCCCATGCTTGTCACTGACCTCAGTGTCATCACTGAATGCTCACTATCCCCATCAGCAGACTCCCAAACTTTACATTGCATTTGCTTTATCATTCTAGGCCTGCACAGACATCTGATAAAGGTCTACATTTACTCCCAAACTCCCTGAGCTCTGATATGGGACGTTTTTCGGCTTCTACAAACGGCCGAGGCCTCTCGTTTGTTGCTTTTATCACACTGACTCGCTGTGGGAATCTGTCAAGTGATATCTCGGCTGGTAAAAGTCTGATTGCTAATAAGGAGAGGCTGACATGTAGAGTGACAAACGTTCTCAACAATGGCTCCGGATGTACTCCACCAGATTCCAATCAATCAAAGACAACAGGATTTACATTAGCAGCTTGGAAAACTAGACTATGACCAAGAAGGCAGATGCCCTTTTTTGCCTTTCAGGAGGTGCAATTACAGAAGGAAGGCCTTTTTTGTGGGAGATTCCTATCAGGAGTGCTGGCCGGAGATAAGGGGGGCTAGCAGGGAAAGCTTTTGACAATCTTTCACTGCTCTCTCTGGCATGAAAAATGAGACCGGCTTCCCTGATAACAGGTCTGTCAGTCACCTGTGCGCACATAAAACGCTACTGGCAGCCATCTAATCTCCTGTCACTCAAGAAGGCGATCGCTGGCAGGGACTGAGGAGAGAATCGGATCAAACGGCACATCAGCTGTCAGATATCCAGTCAAAGGGTGTGTATTCAAGATTAGACCTCTCAATACAACAAAATGTTCCCTGGTAATATCATGAGTCTGAATTAAGTAAGTCGCGTGTGAGGTGATTGAGAAAAGTTAGCTAAACAAAACATCACTACAAGTACAGTACTACACTACATTACAATGTCCTAACATTGCCTCATTCAAGAACTTAACAAGGGTGAGAAGGGTGACAAATTATGCATTTCCTCATTCAACGACTTGAGTAATTTGCGCTTAAGTGCCACATCAGAGGAGACTGTATAAAGCAAGCATGTCATTATCCCCTTAGCTGCCCGTAGCTCTTTACCTCAGGCTTGTGGACGGTTCACCTGCATTTTTATTCCCACACCGACCTTCAGCCTGCTGTCTTTTCCAATAGCACGAGAAATGGGCAGAATGTGCTCAGACAAGCAAAAGAAAGACTTTAAAATATGGTTTGGATTAATTGTGTGTTTACTTTGAAAGGGACATGAATTAAATACACACATAAATTCTAGTTTGGCTTTTAGGAAAGGGAACGGGGTTCACAGACCATTATGCTGAATAGAAGATGGGACAGGAAAAAAGGAATTATCCAATTTGTTGGTGAACCAGCTTTTTGGCTCACGCTGAGCAGACAGGCCCCAGGTGCATTCAGGGCCAAGAGGCCAGAGAGCAGCGCTGTAATTTGCTGAAACGGCCAGTATGAGAAGTAAGGTCAGGACTGGGGCAGGTTTGTCTAGGAGCCGATCTCATCACTGCTGAGTCGAACGCAGCTTCCTGTTGCTTGCCCTGGGCCGGCATTATTCCTGGACTGGCTCCATTATGCACAGTAATCCTCCCTGTAGCCAGTTTGGCCCGGCTATTGTCACCCCCTGTTTCATGTTCGCTGAAGCTGGCTCTGTCTGGGTGGGCCATGCCTAAAACCCCCCTCTCTCTCTCGCTCTCGCTCTATTTTTCTCTCTACACCCTCTCTAAATCTAAAAGCATGGGGCAATCAAATACACTAAAATGTGCAAAATAAATGGGTGGTATGGCTGTAAATGAAACATTTAAAGTTTGGCAACGAGATTTGGCTGTTGTGTCTGGGATCTTGCTGAGAGTAATTACAGAGGGTTGCAAAGTTAAAAGGTGCAATACCTAGTCTCCAGTCAGCCGTGACTGACACAAAGCCTAAACTTTAACTCTTCCCCCGCTGCCAACCGAAAAAAATAATTAGTGACTGACTGAAGTGTCCTATATCGTAATTTTGCAGTATGATTTGGAAGTAGACATCACAAAAATAGCTGGAGTGTTATATGATCAACACATGCCCTTTTTTTGGCCATCTAGTTCACATAGTGGACAGATGGGCAGCTCACTGGGGCGAACAGTTCAAACAGGGACACGTTTTCTTTGACAGACTGACAGTTTGTCCTTTGATTTTTTTATTTATTTTTTTTATCATTTTGATCCCGCTGAATGTATCTACAATTACATCATCAAGCAAGCAGGTGCACAAGTGCTCATGCCAACAGAACATGCGAAAGGACAGTTCAACATCCTCACAGTCAAGAGCTCCTGAGAAATTAACATGAACACAGGGTTCCCACACTTTCTAAACAAAAACCAACTATTCCATGACTTTTAAGATCTGATTAATATATAACTTTTACAGGCCTCAAAATCACATTCCCTGACATTTTCATGTTTTCCAGGACCATGGGAATCCTGTGAATATCTATTTCCGAATGGAGAATCACAGAAAACTGTATCAAGTAGATCAATACCACTAAAATAGCTCCAACAAAGGTATTGCTACAAAAATAAACAGTTTAAGGTTACACTACACCAAGGTTTACAACCCTTACGACCCCCAACCAGACTCTGAGCCAACCCTGTGACCCCCGAGTATAAAAAGAGCTAGATTTTCTCAGAGCAACACTTTCATTAAGAATATTAACTAACATCACTACATAACATATAATTAGAACATAACCAGAAATGTCCTAAAAAAGTATGTTTTATCTAGCCTACATTCTCCATTCACCCACTTGGAGTACCTTCAGGGACCCCCAGGGGTTCACAGGCCCAGAATGTATTTAGTTAATACAGCTAAAATCTGACCCTCATGTTGGCAGACATCACACTACATACTACAGCAGGGATTCCATTACACTGCTGCATATCATAACACACAGCTATACTGCAAATCACCTGCAGTTTAGAAGGACTTGATAAAAAGTTATAAAAAGCCCCTTAAACAGATGACTACCATTTCAAGAGATCATGGTCAACTCATAAATTCTTTAGAGCTGCAAGACAAACATTGGTAAATCTCTCCTCTGTGGAGCTTCGGCTCACGTGCTTCACAGCAAACAAATCTTCTTTTATTTGATTTGCATTCTAATGCAGGCTGAGTAGGTGCAAGATAACTGTTTATTTGATGTATTTATTTACCAAGTTAGCTGACTGCTAAAAAGTAGACACTGAAAGGATCATCATGAGGAGTGCATTTACTGCAGGCCACTGTCAACATAGCACAAAATTCTAATCAAGACATTTATAAATGTTTTGCCAAAGAAACATCTTTGCTTACATCCATTTAGCATTTCAATTTGATCACTTTTATCACTTTCTTCATCAGTAAACAAATTCAAAGTGGTTGACTAGTGTAATGAACTTTGGCACCACTTTGAAAATGTAATGCAGCGATTAAACTGAAGTTCTCGATTTTAGTGGGTTGTTGTTGTGTACGGTGTCATGCACTCGAGCAGGTATAAACTCCAGGACAAACCGCGCACGTGGATCGAAACATTGCTACGATGTATCACCAACGTTAATATGCTCTAAAACAAGAAATCGCCATGAGAAAGGAGGGGCATCTACTCACCGGCCACGCAAAACTGAAGGGTAAAACAATCCTTGACTTTCCACTCCGCGTTCCCTTGGTCGAAAATTTATTCCCACCGAGAACGGCCGTAGATCCAGTTCCGAAACTGCAAGCCCCAGCCGCGGAAACTCGCGATTGATATTCCTTCAGACAAACTTTAAAATATGTATCACATTCGTCCCGCGTGCATTTGCGATCCGCCGGGTTCCTCTCGCCGTCGCAGCACAAGCCGTTCTGCAGCTCGCCGTTCGCATTCTGCATCGATACGATTTCCAGCTCGAAGTGCCCCGATGCGTCAGACACCTGTTGAGCAGAGCAAACTTTACATCCGTGTATATAAAGTGCAGTAAAGTCAAATGTGTCAGGTTTTATGGAATTACTAAACTTGCCAGTCTCCCAATCTGTCAGTGTCAAATTGAACGATACAGAACGTTTGCGCTGCTTAGAGGTCCAAACAAGGTTGTTTTTATATCACACCTAAGATATTTGTCAAGATACGCGTATTTATATGCTGTTTTATAGCCTAATACACATCTTTTTGTGTTGTATGGTTTGAAAATAAATAACACAAAGACAGAAAAAACGTTTAAGTTATTTAAAACAGACTTACCTTCGTCGGCAAGCATAACAAAAAGGCATGAAGGTAAAAAGCAGAAAATACTGAACTCCGTCGCACAATCATGCCTTCTTGTTGGTGTTGCTTTGAGACTCAGAAGTTGTAGCCGCCTCACGGCTCTAATGTACTCCCCGATTTAACATGCACGGGTGGAGAACAACTTTATTTCTTTCAGAAGACTACTTTGCAGTGTGTAGAAAACTGCCTCCTATTATCCCAGCGTATCTGAAATTATTATCTTTCTTATTCTGCTTCTCTCTCTCTCTCTCTCTCAGCGGCGGGTATACATTACACAGAAGCCATGAGAGCGTTTGTCCGCGACTGACTGAATGCGCATTCAAGACACCAAGTTCAGTTAATGGGGGTGGCAAACGCATGCCTAATTTTAATATTCAAAAGTTAAAGGGCGTGGCGTGTATGGAAGCCCCGCCCGTGTCCCCCAGTCCCACAAGATGACGGGTTTATCTGCGAGATTTACAGTGGAATAACCGCATGTTCTTCCACTGCAAAAAAAATTGTTGGGGGGAAGATATAGTTTTGAAGGAAAATGAATGCAATATACTATATTAATTAGTTAGCTGTATGTAAAATATTTTAAATCAAAATACAGTTGTACTGTAAAATATTAAGAAAAACATTTTTAAAAGAAAAAAACATGTAAAAGTTGTATATTAACTAGGCAATTTGACATTAAAATAGTTCAAATAATATCTATCTATCTATATATATAATCATCTGTCTGTCTGTCACTGTGGATCAGTTTCTTTGATATATCAATAACGATAAACGCATCAGCATTTAAAAAGGATGACTTGCAGCCAGACAGATATGAGAGGTCACAGACTCTGTTATTTAGAACTGTGGAATGCACATTTAGAAACTAACTTTGAAAGTCATACAATTTATCAGTGTAGAAATATTGACACAAAAAGGGTCATTCACCTTATGATGTCAACATTCAGTGTTTGAAAAGACTCTTTCAATGGCCATGTATTCTGATGCCCATGTGTGAAAAAAATCCCTGAGGCATTCTGTGTGCATAGATCCACATACAGTCATCTTGAGATAATTACCCCCATAGCTCGTGCTGCCCTCTTGTGGGCATGGGGCAAATCTGAAAAGCTATTCGGATACAGAATCATGCAGACAGGTTATGTAAATCTAATTATGACTCGAGTAACTGCCAGATATCTTATACTCTTCGAGATATTTCTCTGACGTCATACATACGGGTCACGCTACAGGTCATACCACAGACCTTAGTGCAAACAGTCCCACAGCATGAGACAGTGGCTAATCAGTAACTAGTGGGTTATTTCGTCACATCATTTTACAACCGCTGTAGTATGTGAAACAGGCAGGATTTTGGTATGAAATTTTCTGATGAGCAACCTCAGAAGGAAAAGTGCATTTCTACATGTCAATCAAATTGCTTTTTAGTCACAGTGTTAATCTTGATGTTAAAAGATGAGTGAGGGTCTATATTTAACTCTGTGCTGTAACCGAGTAGATTAAGGAAAATTTCCAAGCAATACCACAGAAAGAAAACAATATAAAAGGAATTACAAGCATTTTTATGTCATGTTAGTGTTATTACTCCTTATTAGAATCACTCAGAATCAAGTGTATAGAATTTAGTATCACTAACAGTGCATACCGACTCTTTGTCTGCCATTGGTCAGTCAAACACATAGCCCCGCCCTAAACTCACACCATTGGCTGAGCCAATACTGCTGTTTTAAAAGTTCAGTGTTTACATTTTCAGAGGAATTTACCTTCAGATGGTTGCAAGTTGCCTTATAGAAATAATCTTGGCATAGAAAAAAATGACATGCACATATATGCAATACAGTTTAAAATAAACTCTAGGGCCCTGTTTCACAGACAGGGCTTAGTTTAAGCCAGGACTAGGCCATAGTTCAATTAGGATTTTAAAGTAATTTTTATAAACATGCCTTAGAAAAAACATGAGACAAAACAAGGGCACTGACATATTTCAAGATCAATCATTGCAAGTTTCTTTCAGTTGAAACAGCTCACAAAACTGTCTGTGAATAGTCTACCGGGGGTAGATTTTTTTTTTTAACCGTTGAGCCCCTTCACCTTCATATTGTATTGCCAGAAGAATCACATCCCTCAATAATATGTGTGGCCACATAAAGGAGATCCATAGCAAGTTGAGAGCAAGATGCCAGGCTGATATTTCCTGTCGGTGAGGTTCAAGATTAAGGACCTTTTGTACCGGCCACTGTGCCTTTAAAAGATTCTGACCCCCAAGAGAGGTGTCAGATTACTCACTGCATTCAAATAGCCACTCTGTGTAATAAGGGTTAATTAGACTATTTAGACCTCAAAACTTGAGTGCTTTCCCCTCAAAGGGTTTCGCCCATTTTGATATCCGCATTCACATTTCATCTGGGATGCCAAAACCCTTCTTTTGAAAGTCAGACAGGTTTGTGGGATTTAAACCACTGCCTTTGTTAGAGAGTCTTGACCTGCCACTTTAGGATGGTGCTCGTTTAAAAACAACTATAGATTAGCAAGGTTAGTCATAGATTATAGTATATCATGTTCACTCTGCTATTGTAACTTCAAAAGATGTTGAAGCTGATCTGAAGTTCAGAATCTACTCTGAGAATGTAATATGAAGATTTTGTATTGTAATCTTAAGAAATGGTCATTATTGTTGCTGACAATTATATAAATGTATATAGTATATTTAAATATTATATATTTTGTGTACATATACTGTATATGAATTATATAAAATGATTTACAAAGTTGTGAATAAAACAAAGATTATTGCAGTATGTTTTACAAGAAGATACTATTTTAGTCTTTCAAAAAGATTTAACTTGCTGTATCATTGTAATCTGTTCAATTTACTAGCAATTACATTTCACAGATAGGATAGGTGAACATCCTACACCCATTTTTGTGTGTGTTTTTATAACTTTTTTCATATCAGCTGTAGCGTCTGGACCACCTTTGGGGAGCCCATATTCGACTGGGGACCCGAGATTTGTACGGTTCATCAGATTGAACTAGACTTTTCCGGTCCCGCTCTGCTCTGCTTGCCCCCTTTTTCATCCTTGACTGGGATCAAACCAGGCAGTTATGAGCTTCTAAATCACGCCTGAAACCATGCAGGAACAAAGGGTCAGATGGCTGTTGCAGAGATGACTATCTATTGTCTGACACTCAGTGCTATATACCAGTCCAATTACTTAAGCTTGTTGCCACCTCTCATATTACAGTTCATCAATGCAGCGAGTCCAGCCTGACAAGAATGTGGTGGAACAGATTATGTCCTTAATAAGAAAGCCCATGTGCTTTCACTGCAGGTTCTTGGATCTTGTGAGCCTCTGACTCTTAAAAAGCTATTTAATTCATATGAATTAGATTTTTGTCAAATTGCCATTGGGCCATGTATTATATATTTTTATATATATTTTCAAACAATAATTATTATCAGAATGTTTAACATTATGATGGTTGTAGTGCATTCTATTGGAGTGACCAGAGGTCTGTCTTGGGGATTTGAAATACACTGAGGATTTATCAAAGATCAGTGCTGTGCATCTTCAAAGTGCGCACAGCTGGACGATGGTGAGACAGAACATTGCTGGCAGATGAATTTACAGAAATCAAATGTCTCCCAGAAATAATGACGTATTAATGTTGATCCAAAAGTAATACTGTTGTGCAATATGTCGTCAATATGTGACTGGACAGAGAAAAAGAGTCTGTGTTGAGAGAGAGCTAGGGTAGAATATGAAAGAAAGAAAGAAAGAAAGACAGTAAATGTCCTGGAAAGTGTTGCTTTGTTTTTTCAAGATAGCTGCAATATGACATCTTTTATATTCTACCACATTTATGAGAAATTTCTAAATTATACTGTTTCATATTGAAGAATCTCTTATCAATTATTTAAATAATTTAAAAAGAGCAATCATTACAGTTTTAGAAGATTAATTATAATTCAATTGTAAGTAATTCCAGCATTTCTTATTTTTAAATGTATAAATTAGGAAAATTCTACTTCTTCCAATAATGATCCTTCAGAAATCATTGGTGCTCAAGAAGCATTTCTTATTATTATCAATGTTGAAAACGTTGTACTGCGTAATATTAGTTTTTTTTGACACTGTGATGCCTTTTTTAAGGATTCTGTGATGAATAGAAAGTTCAAAAGAACAGCATTTAAATGAAATAGAAATCTTCTGTAACATTATAAATGTCTTTACTGTCTCTTTTAATTAGTTTAATGCACCCTTACTGTAAAAATAAATAAAATACAGACCCCTTTTGAACAGTGTTGTAGTTTGAAAAAGTCTAATTTTTTCCTAGATTTCAAATAATCCCTCTAATTGAAGGAACACTCATATGCAGATTCACAAGTCATGCAAACCTTATAGATAATGGACAATTTCATGTCAGTGCTTGTGGATATGTACTTTCATGTGTGTTTATGTAGATATTCATCTATGTGCTCTCTAAGCTGTTCAATGATGTTGATGGTCTCATGGTAATTAGTGAGGATGGAGAGAACTGATCCTAGCCAGATGACAAAGTAAAGATGACACAGTGAAGGCAGTGGTATTTGAGGAAGTGAGAGATAGAGTGCTTTGGAACATCTTTCTGCTTATAACTTCTCACTCACTCTTTTAGAATATTTATACTTTGTTTATGTGACCAGCTTTTACTTACCAGGACCAGGATGGCAGAGACTGTGGGTCCTGAAATAAATATTATTCTCCCCTGAGATGTGAGACCTTCATTGTTATTTTCAACATTTATCTTAAACCGGCCCTTGTGAAATAAATAATGGACATTTCATTGGTGGCTGCGTGTGGTGGTAGATGGAAAGAAAAGTAATCAAGCTCTAGGTCAGTTTATAGGTTTGGCTTTTCAGCTATGGCTTGGTCATCTTTTTTTATGGCTATTTATAGGAAAATGTTAGCGAATTTAAAATGAAGCAATAAGGTCTTGCTATGCTTTATATAACACCTGTTGAACGTTGCAACCGGAAAAACGCCTGCTAGTTGCTAATAAGAACGCGAATGTAATCCACTCTCGTGGATTCAAATGTTTAAAAGGCAAAACATCTGTAATATATTAATTTGCGCTACACTACATTACAAATATACATGTCATTCTTTGTTATTCTGAAGTTATAAAAATAAATAGCATGTGCTATTAGAAAACAAACATGTTGTTTTTTTCACCATTTTTGAGACTGAACGACTCGCCAGCGACTCGGCCTGACCTGATTTTCGAGTAAACAAATGCGGTTTGCGCAGGTTTTGAAGTGGAGTATAGTTTAATTGTTTTCTTTAACTCTTTATGAGAAAGTTGTTTTATATCTTAGAATGTTACTTAACATATAACTCAAACATGTAGTGTATATAGTGAACTATATTGTATGGTGTTTTTTTGTGTTGAACGGACATCATACAAATCAGTAGTTTTAAGATGGTTGCACTTGTCATGATGTGCTGTTCAAATAATTTATTCTGTGATTGAAAGTGTCTCATAATAAGGTTGTAATGAAGATGAAATAGCATTTGACTCAGAAGACATGACAACCAGTGACTTAATGCATAAATGACGTTAAACCTGGCAGATGTTCATGTGGCATATAAGGACAATTTATATTTTCATAGGGTTATCTGGATTTTGTGCTTTCTCAGGCCACCCCTGAAAAACAGCCAAGAGGGAAGAGATACAGAGAGAAACAGAGAGATACCTAAATCTGCTTAGAAGGTGTTATGTTGTATCACAGTCTACATTGTTGCTGCTTGTCTATGACTTCATCCTCTGTGATGCCATAAAGAAACAGTGACGTTGTTAAAGCCTTCTTTCCCAGCTGTATAGTACGTCAGTTTTGTAACAAATAGGGATCCAAGTGGATTAAGGATGAGAGTGAATGTGTTTGTAGGTCTGTGTGTCAGTCAAAATGGCATTTACTAATTTGTGTGTCAGTTGAGAACATGCTCATTAATCCAGAGTTTTGATCCGGTCATAGGTGGGGGCAGAGATGACATGTATTGCCTACGCCAGCGGTGGCGAACTCCGGTCCTGGAGAGCCGCAGCCCTGCAGAGTTCAGCTCTAACCCTAATTAAAACTCACCTGCCTGTAGCTTCCTAATAACCGTTCAGACCTTGATTAGCTTGTTCAGGTGTGTTTGATTAGGGTTGAAGCAAAACTCTGCAGGGCTGCGGCTCGCCAGGACCGACGTTCGCCACCCCTGGCCTACGCACTCAGTAAGCCGATCATCCCTTGCTAATGCTAATACGAGATACTGTCGTCACCTTCCCTCTCGGTGATTAGCATTAACTCTTTGTCACATACAGATGAAGAAGAAAAAAGAGGAAATGTAACCAAATGACAGTACATTTAACCATAGTTGTTTTTAGTTCCTATGTGGGTGGTCTTCAGCCCTGTTTTATCTAAGCAGCCTTAAAAATCTGTGAATTTGACACATTTGCTGAAAATAGCAGCTGCAGTGAGCTATAAAAGGTTATTTCTGAATTCTCATAAAAAAATGTAAAGGATTGTTATAATAAATATTATCTTAATATCCTTTTAGTCAGTGGTGACATATGATGGTGGTCATAATGTCACAGATGCATTCTCCATCTCTCATCTGTTACGCTGTGTTCACACATAATTTAGTTATGAATAAAAGTGACAACTGCGTTTTGTAACTAAAGTGAGTCCAGATTAACAAACACATTTTTAGAGTATAGTTCGGTTAACCTGGGCTCTGAGAACAGAACAATTGTTATGTTCACACATAATTTATGTTATGAATAAGATAACTGTAACAAAAATTCTGTTGTTAATCTGGACTTCGGTTGTCACTTATATTCAAACGTAAATTATGTGTGAACAGCGTAGCAACAGTATTGTTCACAAAGCACAGGTTAACTGAACTCACTCTCAATATTCTGTTGTTAATCTGGAGTCGCTTCGGGAATAGAATGCAGTTGTCACTTATGTTCATATCCAAGTAATGTATGAACATGATGTAACAATAATTCTGTTCACACAGCACAGGTTATTCAAACCCACTCTCAAAATATGGTTGTTAATCTGGAGTCATTTCAGTTATAAAATGAAGTTGTCACTCCTATTCATAACTTAATTAAGTGTGAACATTACATAACAACAGTTCTCACACTCAAAAATTTATTGTGAGTCTAGAGTTGCTTCGGTTATACAATACAGTTGCCGCTCTAAATCTAAACTGGATTGGGTGTGAATGTAACAGTTTTTAGCACTTTAAAACAGACTGACAACTGTATTCTACAGGTGTGTGAATCTAGCCAGTGTCCGCACAGACCTTAAATTCCCTGCTTACCTTTATTCAGCAGAGGATGGAGAAACAAAAGTGTTAAACTGATTAGTGGATTTTGGCAGGGGGAGGTGAACAAGTCAAATGACACTGTTTCCTCAGCAACAAGTGGGCCATCTCAAGTCCTGATGAATACTCTCACTTTATGCACACAAGTGCCTCCTCTGTACATGCTTGAGCTGTGCGTAAAAGGTGGCATTAGCACAGCTGTGTGGGAAACCCATGTCGACGCTATAACCCCTCGTGCCCAGCGTCCTCTGTGTCTGGGCTAACATTAGCGTGAGAGAGAAACCATCCACAGATGAAAAAAAAAAAGTGAGAGGGAAAGAGGAAGGAAAACAAGTGTGGAACTGCTGGCACTGTGATCACAATGTTAGGAATGGGGATGATTGATGTGATGAGGGAATGGATCAGAGGAAGTGAGGAGCGCTCGCTTGTATCTCTCTGCACGCACTGAAACAACATGAGAACTCCCACACCAGCCCCCGAGACGAGAATTCTGCAGGACTTTGGGAGGGTTCCACTTCACTAGCTCAGGTTGCCATGTGACAGATTCTCAGTGAGGTGGAACTGTGTCCTCCTTGGACAGGAAATGACTTGCTGGGCCTCGTGAGGCCAATTATTCACATTTCCCATCTACCAGAAAAGGGGGTTTTGATTGACTTTATCAAGCACTTCCGCTGCCATTTCCCTCTTGGTCATCCTTTTATCCCCCTCCAAGACACCTTTAATTTCAGAAAGATTACATTGCTTAGGTGTCTAGCAATGCTTGTAGTTGTAATTATTCACATATCTGTAGTTCAAATTGTATTTGAGTATGACAAGAGTAAAAAGGGGATTAGCTTTGTTTACTTGTTCATACTAATATTGTTCTAGTGCTCACTAAGCACTTCTAATGCTCAATATAAAACACACATTAAAAAAAAAAGTTTTTTTCCCCATGCTTCACGATTGTTGCTTGTCGACTGACTTTAATTACTCAACCATACAAATATTGAACACATTTTGTCATTTTATTTATATTTACATTTTTTCTGTACTGTACAATTATTGCTTATCGGATTGTCCTGTTTTTTTTAGTTTTCTAATGCACATTATGCATTTAAAAATGTTTTTATTATTTTTTTATTTTTAATATTATTTTGCTTTGATTGTTGCTTGACAGATTGCTCTGTGTGACCCCATTGAGATGCGGCATGTGGTAGATCCTATAATATAATAAAATAATTTTTATTAAAAATGCCAACCAGTCTTAAAAAGCAGAATGAAATCGTAAAAGTATATCTTTATGTATTTAGGCTATTAATTGGCCATCAGTGAGCATGTCATAACAAGCATTCAAGTTCAAAGCATAGCAAGTTCCACTGATTTGCCCTGTGACATCTTCTGAAATTTGTCTCAGACTGCAAAATTGTGTCTGCGTGCATAATCAAAGCTGGATTGAATAACATCCTGTTGCCGGTGCAGGTCGCTGAAAGTAAAATCTTTTACTTTCACTGGGCCTGTGAGGTAGTTGTGCCTGTGTAAATGTTGGCTCAGTGGCATTTGTGTTCTTTCCCCAAGTATGTTTACACAGTAATGGCTCTGCTTGCAGTGAGAGATGTGTAGCTAATTAACTTGAAAACACATAGTTAAACTGTCAGCAATCACTGTTTAAATGCTCCACTCTTTGCTTTAATGCTGGAAGGAAGTTACGGATTTCTCTGAGGAAGTAGTGAGAGTCTTAGTTGATACTAAACCAGTTTGCTGCTCACCCGCCCGTCTGCCCCATTTAGCAGCTAGCGGTGGGAGGCATGAGAACTGTCAAACAAACTAGCCTTCTCTTTCTCCTGAGTTGTGTGAAGAAATGCAGTCTGGTGGCCTGTAAACTTATAACTGATAAAGAGTGCAGAAACAGATGCTATAATGTTTTGTTCATGCTAAATTTGTCATAAAAGTGTTTACAGTATAAAGTAGAGGGCTTATTGGTTCTAAAGCCCACCTTAAGCAGATCATTAAACAGGTAAAGCCTCTTGAAATACTTTTTTCGAATTTAGATGATAAATAATCCTTATAAATATGTCTACAGTAAAAGCGCACATTATAAATCATAAACATATATTTGACCGTCAAAGTTATTATGTATTTATGAAATTATGTCAGTTTAAGAATCTTCTTAATGGACTCTTTTTGTGTGTACATCTAGACACATACTCAGTACTGAAGAAGAGTATTACAATATATAAAAGATAAATGTTTATCATTGCTACAGAAGTAAACTGATGCTGTTCTTTCATTTAAGAGGGCACAATTATGATATATTGTTTATATAAAAAGTTACATAATGTTAAAACAAACACACACAAACAATTGATTTATTACCACCAATCCCAAAATCCAGGAGTAACGAATCCCACTGGAGGCGAGTTGTAGATGAACCCAAGTGCAGCTTTATTCCATTTAATGAGAGCAAAACTAAACCATAACTTGACAAGACTTGAAACCATGACACTCACCATCAGCAGTACAGGAAATAACATCAATACACGACACACTAACATGGCAACCAAAAGGGCTTAAATACTTAGACAAAAGGAACACATGACAAAACCAACCAATGAGAACATGACACATGCAACCAAGGAACCAATCAGAACATAAAAAAACGGACAAGAGTAGCACATGACATGATCACATGAGGAGCAAGGAAACACATGACAAACAGGAACTATGACAGAGAATAACAAAATAAAAGACATGAAAACCTAAATGTGAACAAAACCCAAAACAGATGTGACATATTTCCCCCCTCTAAGGGCTGCACCTGACTCCCTAGTGAAATACCCACCCCAAAAACAAGCAAAAAGGTCCAGGAGGGTTGAGGACTTGAGGCAGTCATGGGGGAACAGGATCCTGGAGCAATGGCAGGCCTGGAACATGCAGCAGAGGCGAACCTGGACTGTAAAGCAGTGGTAGACCTGGACCATGGAGCAATGGCAGGTCTAGACCGTGAAGCAAAGTTTCTTGGTGCAGTGGTGGACCTGCATCGTGGAATTGTGGTGGACCTGGACCATGGAGCTGCAACGAGCCTGGTCTATGGAGCAGTGGAGGATCTGAACTGTGGAGCAATGGCAGGCCTGGAAGCCAGTGAGTTCAGGGACAGCCTTTTTGGCTGTGGCAGTACAGGAAGAGAGTTCAGGGACGGCCTCCTTGGCCATGACAGGGCAGACTGTGAGTTCAGGGATGACATTTTTGGCCATGATAGGGCAGACAGTGAATTCAGGGACAGCCTCTTTGGCCATGACAGGACTTGCAGAGGGTTTATGTGTGACCACTGTGGTCAAAACAGTACAGGCAGGAAACTCACAGGTTGGTACCAAGACAGGACTGAGTTCTAGGGTTTGAGCAGGCTCTGGAGCGTATTCATAGAAGTTGAGCTGACTTTGGAGTAGATTCATGGACTGGAGAGCAGTGTGCAGCCCATACACACAAGATAGCAACCGCCATCATGGGTGGTACAGCTGGCTGATGACTCAGGCGAGGTGGCCATCTTGACTAATGACTCAGGCATGGCGGCCATCTTGGCTGATGAATCAGGCATGGTGGCCATGACGTGAAAAGGCTTTGGCTTGGTAGACTTGACGTGAGCAGACTCTGGCTTGGCAAGCATGACATTAGCAGGCACAGGCTTGGCAGGCAGGGTGTGAGCAGGCTCTGGCTTGGCAGGCATGACGTGAGCAGGCTCTGGCTTGGCAGGCATGGTGTGAGCAGGCTCTGGCTTGGCAGGCATGATGTGAGCAGGCTCTGGCTTGGCAGGCGTGGCGTGAATAAATCCTCACATTACAGTTGGTATGTGGAAACACTCTGGTGTGTTGGGTACTGTGGGATTGCGGGGTTCTTCTTCCGCAAATACCAACAGTAAAGGGGAACCACAGAGCAACAGGGCATAATCAATGTATTGAGCCAAAGTCCAGTTGTGAAATATTTTAATTTAAACCAAAACAAAAAAATGTCTTTAGTTGCTACATCATTAAAATCCACTTGATCACAAAGTCCACAAAAGTCCTCTACAAAATCTTCAATGGCCCAATCGCCTTGACGAAGGCGAAGAAGATTAACAGCTGGGTTAATTTTTTAAGTTGTGTATTCTAGAGATCGACCGATATGTATCGATTTACCGATATTTTTCCCGATATTTAAGCATTTTACAATAATCGGATATCGGTGAATATCGGATTCACCATTAAACACCGCCATATTGTGGATTTTTTGAGAATTGCGCGCAGGATCACCATTGCAGCACATCTGAGAGGAAACAAGACAACCACAACGTGCACAGGTACTTGATTTACTGTAGTTAGTAAACTTTATTTGACATAACAGCCATTAATGCACAAATTAGAAGCATTACATAAATGCCTGATATGCAGTTTATGCAGCTTGGCTCGAATAAATAGAGACAAACTCATGGAGTCACGTAAGATAATCCGTCAAGTCCTGTCAATGTATTGAGCCAAAGTCCAGTTGTGAAATATTTTAATTTAAACCAAAACAAAAAAATGTCTTTAGTTGCTACATCATTAAAATCCACTTGATCACAAAGTCCACAAAAGTCCTCTACAAAATCTTCAATGGCCCAATCGCCTTGACGAAGGCGAAGAAGATTAACAGCTGGGTTAATTTTTTAAGTTGTGTATTCTAGAGATCGACCGATATGTATCGATTTACCGATATTTTTCCCGATATTTAAGCATTTTACAATAATCGGATATCGGTGAATATCGGATTCACCGTTAAACACCGCCATATTGTGGATTTTTTGAGAATTGCGCGCAGGATCACCATTGCAGCACATCTGAGAGGAAACAAGACAACCACAACGTGCACAGGTACTTGATTTACTGTAGTTAGTAAACTTTATTTGACATAACAGCCATTAATGCACAAATTAGAAACATTACATAAATGCCTGATATGCAGTTTATGCAGCTTGGCTCGAATAAATAGAGACAAACTCATGGAGTCACGTAAGATAATCCGTCAAGTCCTGTCCCAATAAAGACGTAACTTTGCGTGAATTAAATAATATGCAACCATGAATGAATGTTGGAAATAAAAACGCTAAATTTAATTCTCTGTCTGTTGTCTATGCTCATCATTAGTCTCGTGAAGCCGCTTTCATATTGCTGTTCACTCACCTTTGATGTGGTTGGTTGATGCTCAGGAAATGCTCCAGCACGACCACAGCATGTAACTTTTAACAAGATTCATTTGTTTAAAACACCCTAAATTGTTTTAACATTTACTATATAACCATTATTTCACTAATAAACATCTAAATAGATACAACTCTATGGAAATTAATTATTATCTCCACGAGCGATTGCAGTTTGAGTATAGTTCTGTGTAAATGCATAGATAAACTGCGCTGTCAGCAGGCATTTTATAATCTAGAACGACAAAAATATTATTAGTAATTCTGATATAACATGCCAGTTGAGAGATGCAATAAAATACGATGTTTTGTTTGTTATATTTCAATATTCCATAGAATGTTATTCAGTGAATTAACATTATCCAGTGAATTATTCTTCACTCTTTAGCCTATTAAACAGCTTATAAACCTACTAAAACTGTAGTTTAAATGAAGTTGATATGACTCCTTTCCTTTATTTATTTTCTCCATTTGAAAACATTAGACCATCTACATTTATTTTGCTTATTGTTAATATTAGTGTTGCTGCTGACGCTTTAAATAAAATGTTTTTTTATTGTTGTAATATGAAGATTAAATTTAACATTAAAGACTGCTAATTTTCAACACTTTTTTTAAGATGACTGAAAGGAGGAAAAACCAAAGTGAAGTATGGACTTAAATAAATATCAGTTCTGCATATCGGTTATCGGGCACATAAACATGCAAATAATTGGTATCATTATCGGTTATAAAATATCAATATCGGTCGATCACTAGTGTATTCTGTAAAAAATCCCACTATAGGTGAGTTGTAGATGAACCCAAGTGCAGCTTTATTCCATTTAACAAGAGCAAAACAAACAAAACTAAACCATAACTTGACAAGACTTGAAACCATGACACTCTCCATCAGCAGTACAGGAAATTACATCAATACATGACAAATTAACATGCAACCAAGAGGGCTTAAATACTTCGACATGAGGAACACATGTCACATGTAACCAAGGAATCAATCAGAACATAAAACAACACACAGACAAGGGTAGCACATGACATGATCACATGAGGAGCAAGGATACACATGACAAACAGGTACCATGACAGAGAGTAACAAAATAAAAGACATGAAACCTAAATGTGAACAAAATTTATTTTGATACAAAATTTCCTAGGAAATATTGATGAATAATCTTGCAATCACAGACATATCCAATTTCCCCCCCATAAATAACACCTGTGGCCAACTAGCAATAACTCATTTATACCACTCATCAAATCATACAAATCATTATGGTTTGCTACTTTAAGTAAGCCTTTATAATTAAATATGGAAAATATTGATGATGTGTATACACAGAAAACAATTATATTTACTTTTGGTCCTTAATTGTTGACAGTATTTTTCCAAATGACACAGGATTGTATCTTTATTTTCTGTGGAAAATTCTGTGAGGTGCAAACTTTAAGTTTGTTGTTGAAAAGCTATTAAGGCTAAGTGCTATGAACTTCATATTGCTGCATCTGCTATTAAGCTTTGTGACTGGGGAAATACCCATAAGCCCTTGGGAGTGAATCATTTTAGAGTGTGCAAATAATTGCTATTTAGAATTAACAGATGCTGTAGCTATGTTTACTGCTTTTGACTTTTTGTAGAGAGTTTTGTTGTAAAGAGTTGTCGTTTATTCAGAGTCATCGTTAAGGTGATTAGTGTTTCGTGACTAATCATATGAATTCTTTTCGTGAATTTGGATCCTGCTTAGTTAAAAGAATCTCTCGCCTGCGATCAAAAAAGTACATTTAGTTTAATTGCAAAATATTACGGAAAAGAAAAACCCACAATCTGGTCATACTTCACATCAACACCCTAGTTACTAAAACACTGCATTGAGTCAACCTGAAATATTTTACTGTGTGGGTTCAGGTGCACCACATGTGGTTAAATTTAGAATTTCTCTCTGTTTACTCTGTTTGAAATGTTAAATTGCTCATGCAAAGGTTGACATTCTTTTGTCATCTCCTTTTCTGCATTAGCTCAATCAGAGTTTATCTAGCAACTAGGATTTTTTTAACAGCGTATGTATCTTGCTCTAAAACTGTATCATGTTGTCAGTTGACAGACATGTTGAAGCTGGTTAAAAATATTGATGCTGGCGTAGTGAAGGAGCCTCTAGCAGGCCATGACGTAGCGGTTTTTTCCATGACACTTCTGATGATTGTTTCCAAATGGTCCTGTCAGTAGTAATAAATCTAATGTAGACATTCCATTTAGTTTCAAAGTAAACAAAATCCTTTTCAATCCACACGGCTCATATGAACACATAAAGAAACAACCTCAAGTGGTCCAGGCAGCATTGTAAGATGATGTATGTTTTTATGCGTGAGGGGTTCTTTCCTCCTTTTCTTTTTTCATGCATTCTCCCTTTTGTGGAATGTATGAAGCACAAAAGGAGGGTAAAATCAGATTGATACTGATTTCCTAACTTTACAAATGGCAAAATCACACTGTAATGTAAGAGAACCAAGTGTACCAGTAATGTCAGCTGTAGAAACATATAGCAGCCTGGCCTAATATTAAAATAATAATGATTTACAATTTACTGCCAGGTTTATATCCTATTGTCCCCAAAGATAGAGAATGTAGAGTTCATATTTTTATTTTTAACCACACCAATTTATTAAATTGCTATTGACACATATCCAGTGAAAAAACTGTAATGCTCAAATCTTTATTTAGGGACTTTCGCTGCGAATGTTTGTTTGATATGGGATTTTATGTTGTTATTAATATTAATAACTAATTCTGTGTCAAATCAACCAAATTTCTGAAACTTCCCAAGTTAAAATGTTTGACTTTGTTAATATTTTTTCAGAAGAAAGGCATAAATAGTAATGAAAGCTTGTCTTTCTTCAGCCATTCCTCTCTAAATACAGTTAAGTATAAGCTGCACGCAAAGCAGCCACAGTTTTCGATCATTGAAAAGCAATGAAAAAAAAAGTGATAAACATAGTTAATTATGCATCAAAGTTGGCAGATTGTAGTAGTCACATGGGAACATTCTCAGTTTTCTTTCTTTGTTTTTATGACATTCACTCGGTGGCAGTCTTGGTAATGCCACCAGTCATCTACTAATCTTTTTGACAGCTCTCATTTACTTGAAAGGGGAAAGTCTGACATTTCTAAAACTGTTTGTCAGTGTTTGGTTTAAATGATTTATATTAGGCATGAAACCTTTAGCTCAAAGCAAGCATAAAAACTAATGCGCATTTAGGCAATATCTGTCCTTTTCCTTTTCCATTTCCTCTTCCTTTTCCCTTGCTTTCCCTTTCCCTTTTCCTTTTCCTGCTGCTATACAAGTGGTCCACTTCACCTTATAATGTCTCTGGATGAGTTCTGAAAATACATGAATTCAAGATTCAATGCTGAAAAGTATAGCTAAAAATTGTGAAAAATAAATAGGAGGTCCGGTCTTCCATTCTGTTCAACTGCTGAACACTATTTGAATTCCTGCTTCAGTAGAAGGTTCCAAATCAGTTGCTCAAGATGTTCCACTGCAGTTAGGATGCTTGCCTTTAAAAGCAGCTGTCTATATAGGATGTAGACAGCGAAGCGGTTGTGGAGTTACTGTTTGTAGCAAGTTTTTAAATTATTATTTTGGCAAAAGAGAAAGGTACACTGAGGTCAGATACACTTCTCTGCCAACCTGTCCTTTTAATTTGAGCCACCAATCAACCCACTCACATGAATGAAAATGTATCCAGAAGGACATCTTGTTCAATCCTGCTTGGATTGGAAGTCAAATCCTATCATGCCACCATCCACTAGAAGAGAGCCAGAAGAAACGTGTGGTGTGAGAATGTGATCTTCATGGTAAAACCTCTGGAGCAGGTCAACATGTAGGCAGGATGATATGTGTGACATGAAGGAGCCTGTCTATCAGTTGCTCTGTTGGCAATCATTGAAAGAAAAAGGCCATGCTGGCAAGTCACAGGGAATTTGAATCACTGACTCTGTTTGTCTGTAATGGAATGATAGACAGTGCAAATTTTATTTACTGTGTTGGAACCAGACAGGGATTTGCCCGCAGGGATTTCTGTCTGCTCTTTTATTTCTTTTCCCTCATCCCTTGATAATTTTATTTGTAGTAATTTCATCACAACTTGAGTAGCTGTTTGTAAATGTTATGTTTTTGCTCCATGCCTGGGTGTGTATGTGGCTGGTTATGATCATAAAATTAGGCTGACATCATACTGAGTTATAAAACTTGACTGCTGGGCAGAAATTATTTTAAGCAAAAATGAGCTTGAGGGTGGGGCGGGGGGTCTTACATTTAAGTCGTTTTATATTTAAATGAATAACGTAACTCTTCAGATTTTAATCGTATGAATACCTCATTTGTAGACTACTTTCAATTAAATCCAAGAATAAGTCATTAGCTGAATTAGTCATTGTAATTACACTTGCTTTTAATAACACACTGGGTGGAAACTGTGACATGTGAGACAGCCATTAAGACTAAAGAGGTCTGCAGGAGTTGTTCCTTGTTCCTATAAAATCATGTTTCAGCCTGTGACATTTTACTTGTGTACAAACTCTACCGAGAACGAGGTTGCATGAAAGCTTTTGAGGTACATTTTTTTTATTGAGAGAATGTCTAACAGACACTACTGGCTCTGAATGATCACCTCCTGTACGGCAAAAAATTATTTTCTTAATCAGCATTTTTGTCTTAGTTTACAATTAAAAGATAATGATTGTGGCAAAGTGTTGATTTTAGGAGGCAAATCCAAGAATAAGTCATTAGCTGAATTAGTCATTGTAATTACACTTGCTTTTAATAACACACTGGGTGGAAACTGTGACATGTGAGACAGCCATTAAGACTAAAGAGGTCTGCAGGAGTTGTTCCTTGTTCCTATAAAATCATGTTTCAGCCTGTGACATTTTACTTGTGTACAAACTCTACCGAGAACGAGGTTGCATGACAGCTTTTGAGGTACATTTTTTTTATTGAGAGAATGTCTAACAGACACTACTGGCTCTGAATGATCACCTCCTGTACGGCAAAAAATTATTTTCTTAATCAGCATTTTTGTCTTAGTTTACAATTAAAAGATAATGATTGTGGCAAAGTGTTGATTTTAGGAGGCTTTTTTTGGGAGAGTTTGTGAGTAACTCCACTACAATTATAGTGACATCTTTTTCTTAATCAGTATTGTGTCTTAACTTCTAGTCAAACTGTGTAAGATATTGCAAACTGTTTTTAGCACTGAATTTATTTTGTCTACTGAAAGTGTTTTCAGAAATACTTTTGTCAGCTGAACAATCAGTTGTTAAACAACAGTACAATCAATTGAACGCACTGTACTTCCATCCCTCACAGCCTCGATTTTATTCCTGTCAAAAATTAAATATGGTGCTACCCTGACTAAGGTCTATATCTTCTGCAGTTTTGTTTCTTAAGTAAATGTCTTATTTAAGAGATTTTTTAGAATTTAAATGTTGACATAACTGCTCTTTAGAAACCAAAGGTGTTTTGAAGACCTTCCCTCGGCTATCCGAAATCTATCCGCTCTTTACCACAATCTCCTTTCAGAGTACTCTGAAATTACCCAAATTAATTCTGGCTCAACTAATCCTGAAGCGGCTCTCATTGGACAGCAATCATTACGCTCTGATAATCTTAAGGCCATTGTCACTGTGGCACTTGAAGGAATCTTTTGTGAAAAGAAAGAATAGGGGGCAAATCAATGAAGCTGCAGAACAGAGCCAGTGAGGTGTGTGTGTCTGTGTATGCGTATGTGCCTGTGGATTGTGTTTCCTGGTCCAAGCAACCATGAGTGGCGTTGATTGACGTACAGAGTGAAAGACCCTAAACCCTATAGCTTTGATGATTGAAATGAGAGGGGTATCATTTATTTGACAAAGATCGGGCAGTGGTTTGTGTGTGTGAGAGAGCTCTACATTGCTGTTACCACTTTTTTTTCCCCTTTGGACTTGACTGACAGTTGTCATCCTGCATAAACTTGTCCATGCAAATCATATATCAGGGTTATTTTAGTTAACTAAAATTTAAATTAAAACTAAAACCATACTGTGAGAAACATTTTCATTGCTTGAAATAAAATAAACATTAATTGAGTTAAAATATAAAAAACTTTCATTTGAATTTAGTTTAACTTGATGTACTAAAATTACATCTTAATGAATGAATGATGAATCTTAATGATATATAATTTATGTAATTTAGTGTTATTTTATTAGTATATTCTAAATTACATGTATAACAATTAATTGACGATTTATTTATTATTTATAATTATTTATTTATAATAATAATAATAATGTATTTATGTAATATAAAATCTAAAAGAAAATGAATACTAATAGATTAAAACTAATTATTTAATATGTGCTATCAATCAGTCACTGAGCACACTGAAAATGGACACCTTTTATGAACCATGATGCATGCAGTTCATGTATATGTGTCAGATTCTCTTGATTGACAGCTGGCCTCTGCAGTACTCTGCATGTGAATGCACACCCTCACAGTGTGAGCCACAATGACGGGCTCCATAGCTCTCTGTCTGGCCTTTAAACCTTTGGCCCCTTGTGGGGCACATGCAGCCTTTCTTTCCCCCTGGAGTCCACTGCATGGATCCCTGGGGCTCTGTGTGGCAGGCGTAGGTTCTGAACATGTGTTTGAGAGAGTGAGAGAGAGAAGGAGGAGTGAGGCCCCTGATCCCCAGAGTGTGGAAAGTCTGGAGAAATCAATAGCCCACTCAGACAAATGTCACAAATTTCACTGACAGAGCTTCAAGTGGCTTTTCAAGTCTTTCTTTCTTTCTTTCTTTCTTTCTTTAAAACACTGTAAAATTGTGTTTTAGAAGTAAAATGGAAAAAAAAATCATAATCACGAATAATAATAACAGAATAATCACGGTTTCACAACACTACTAATGTACTACAGTACAGGCCGATCACAAATCTCCCTTTTCTGTCAAAAATACTAGAAAAGGCAGTTATCTCTACACTATCAACCACAACATTCTTGAGTAGACTACAAAATTATGGTGGCATTAGTGGAGTTGCATTGTCATGGTTCAAATCGTACTTATCTGACCATCATTAATTCGTAGCAGTGAATGAAGAGGTATCATATCGATCAGAAGTACACTACGGAGTACCACAATGCTCAGTACTAGGACCACTGCTTTTCACACTTCACCCTTGGGAGATAACATCAGGAAACATGGTGTTAGCTTTCACTGTTATGCTGATGATTCTCAGCTCTATATTTCTTCGTGGCCCGATGAGAATGCATAGTTGATAGTAATTTCCTACTGCTAAATTCTGAAAAAACAGAGGTGTTAATTATTGGACCAAAAACCTCTGCATGTAATAACCTAGAACACTGTCAAACACTTGATGGCTGCTCTGTCAATTCTTCTTCATCAGTTAGGAACCTAGGTGTGCTATTTGATAGCAATCTTTCCTTTGAAAACCATGTTTCTAGCATTTGTAAAACCACATTTTTCCTATGCTCTCAATGCCAAATGCAGAAACATTAATTAATGCGTTCATTACCTCAATGATAGATTATTGTAATGATTTACTGGGTGGTTGCTCTGCACGCTTAATAAACAAACTCCAGCTGGTCCAAAATGCAGCGGCTACAGTTCTTACTAGAACCAGGAAGTATGACCATATTAGCCTGGTTCTGTCAACTCTGCACTGGCTCCCTATTTTGAACATTGTATACATTTTAAAATCTTGCTAATTACTTATAAAATCCTGAATGGTTTAGCTCATCAGTACTTGAGTGAGTTCATATTGCATTATAGTCCTTCACGTCCTCTGCAATCTCAAAACTCTGGCCATTTGATAATACCTAGAATATCAAAATTAACTGCTGCCGGCAGATCCTTTTCCTTCCTAGTGCCCAAACTCTGGAATAATCTACCTAGCGTTGTTCGGGAGGCAGACACACTCTGTCAGTTTAAATCTAGATTAAAGACCCACCTCTTTAACCTGGCTTACACATAACACACTGTCACATTTCTATAATTCAGTCGTTAAAGGATTGTTAGGCTGCATTAATTAGGTCAATCAGAACCGGGAACACTTCCAATAACACTTGATGTACTCGTTACATCATAAGAATAATGGCATCTTTGCTAATTTTAGTATGTTTCATTCTTATTCCGAGGTCACCACCCAGATCAAGTCCATATCCAGACCAGATAGTGGATCAGCACCTAGAGATGACCTCTACAGCCCTGAATGTCAGCGGAGACCTTGTCAACTAGATAGTCATCGGGACAAGACCACGGGAACCAGACAAGCCCTTTGCACAATTTGACCTGTGTTGCAGGCTGGAATTAAACCACACCATGCTGGTTTTGTCTGGCCAGAGGAGAATTGTCCCCCCGACTTACCCTGGTTTCTCCAACACCGATAGTGTTTTGGTTCCTTGCCACTGTCGCCTTTGGATTAGTTAGTTGGGGACGCTTAAAAAAGGTGACCTCTGCTCTGTAAACATCCATGTCAGTATTTCCCTTTTGAAAATAAATGGAAATAGATCACAAAAGTAGCCTATTTAGTGTTTTCAGTTTGTGCATTCTTATTTATTTTGGACCTGAGGTAGGGAACTTGGAAACATGGTGAAAAAATATCTTGTTGGTTTTTGACTTAAACATAAATAATACTATAACAGGGATAATATATCACAATGCTAATTAAGTATTATTATTGATATAGGTAGGGCTTATTCACACACACAACTGTCTCTCTCTCTCTCTCTCTCTCTCTCTCTCTCTCTCTCTATAAATTGAGTAATTAAGTAAATTATATAATTAATTAATTCAAATAAATGTGACCTTACTGAGATCACAGAATGCTAGACGTAATTAGCCGTAGCTTCTTGTCAGGCGGTTTTTGCCTTCCCGTCGTGCATTAAAATAATTTTATATATATATATATATATTTGGTCAAATTTTAGTCTGTATGTAGATATAACAGGAAAATCAGACGGTGGTCTTTTGCAGTAAATGTCATCAGTATAGTGGAAGTGCTGTGTGAGGTGGGGTCTGCTATGTTGTTTGCGGGAATGCTGGAGACGAGCATATCATTGGTATCACCACTTTTTAGGTGGACGTCTGTTTTCACAGCTGATGCCTTTTGTTCAACAGGGAAATATATGGTGATGTTTGTTATGCAGAGACAGTCCTAGTGCTTTAGTTGAGGTTCATATTTATTTTATGAAGGAAATATTTCACGCTGAGCCAAAACATCATTTTTATTCCTGTACAGTCTCAATCATGCAAGTGCATGCTCAGCCACAGATATCAGTGATGAAGCAGATTTCTCATTAAATCATTTCCAAACGGTGTATTTCAATCATGGATGTATGCATTCTATGCATATTATGTAAGCAAATATTTTTAACACAGAAAAAATATAGACATCACCTTTATTATTTTTTCCCCAAAGCTTAAAGTTATAAAAATCATTGCATGCAGTTCACATCTCTGTGACATGCCCCTATTCTTGGTACTGAGAGATTTAATCTTAAGCAAAATTCCAAAACGAAATGGAGATACGACCATGAGTAATGAACATTCACAGAGTGAATGTCGAATGGTGTGGGAAAATGCATGTTTGCTCTATGAACATTAATTCTCAAAATTTAGCAATATGTTTTTACATATGTATTTTACATATATGTTTTAGTAATATATTATATACAGTATATATTTCAATGTACAAATCTGGAGGAGAAATGTATAAAATAAAAGAAATGATTCACCTTGAGGCTGAGCACCACTGAATGCTCTGTCAGTCAGTTTGGATTACACGTCATGTTACCGCCATGTTATCAACATGCATGTAAATTTGACGAATGTTAGCTTTCTGTCACACCTATTAATTTGCTTTCATAATACAGAGCAACATCTAATTTTTCTCTTCTTTTTTTCAGAGAGAAACAGAAGAACCTCCTCCAGATGTACCTGTGACATAACGGCCCTGTAATTCAGATGAGTAAAATTTTTATTCTATCCCATCAGTAACACGATGCATCTTCATTTTAAACAGGTTTTTTTAATGGTTACAGATGGTGTGAAGAGGGCAACATTTTCATATAATTAACAGTGTTCTATTAGAATGGCTGAGGATCAGAAGCATTGTAGTAGATTGTCTTGTGCATAGTTGGAAAATTACTGTGTTTATCTTCTTGATCACTGTTTTCACACATTTTCAGGATGGCATAACGGCAGATTCCAGCTTCATTTACAATATGCACCAGTGATTTTCAATTCACCCATTTATTATCTAGGATTATGGGTGATTTTTTATGTGATGGCTGAATCAACACGATTCAGCTGATTGATTCCATATATATACAGGTATATAAGCTGATTGGCATGTCACCATATTCTAATTTGTTGAGATAGTGATTTGGTGGGTTTTTGTTAAATGTGAGCCAAAATCATCACAATTAAAAGAACCAAAGACTTAAACTACTTCAGTCTGTGTGCATTGAATTTATTTAATACACGATTTCACAATTTGAGTTGAATTACTGAAATAAATGAACTTTTCCACAGCATTCTAATTTATTGAGATGCACCTGTATATACAGTATATAGAGAGAGTCCTCTCTCCATGATATTGCTTTCTCCGTCGAAAAAGTCTTGTCTGAATCAGGACAGAAATATGCACAGATCAAGCACTGTTTAAAAATGAAAATAGTTCTAAACAAATATGTTGGTGGATTTTGATGTGAGAGGATGACTTTTTTTACTGGAGGAAGCATTATTATTGATTATTGTTGTACTGTTGTACTGATTACTGGTATTTTGGCCAAAAGCGACAATTTAAAGTTAAAACTCCTTAATGATCGATTTGTTTTACAAAAACACAGTTTTTCATCAGTTAATGGACTGGAGTCTAGTCGATTGCTTATGGATTATTGTGATGCTCGTCTTGTCTGAATCAGGACAGAAATATGCACAGATCAAGCACTGTTCAAAAATGAAAATAGTTCTAAACAATTTGTTGGTGGATTTTGATGTGAGAGGATGACTTTTTTTACTGGAGGAAGCATTATTATTGATTATTGTTGTACTGTTGTACTGATTACTGGTATTTTGGCCAAACAGATTTTGGGATCTGGCTTTTACATCACTCCCCTGGAAATAAGAAACAACACATTAAAATTGCACAATGAAAACCTTTTTTTTTTTTTATGCCCAAGACATTTTAAGCTACTTGTGTGGTTTAGAAACGGCATTATGATTGAAAGAATTATGACTGATTATAGTTTTATTATGTAAGGTGTTTGCATTAAAATGCCAGAGTTGAGAAACAGAATTAAACTATATCAGGCCGCCAACCATCATACTCTCGAACAAACATTCTTCATTAGAATGACTCTCCTCTATGTGGAGATTGTAGCTAAACTAATAATCTCTGAGAAGAATCATTAACAAACCTCATTATTAAAGAGGAAAGGAAGATAATGCTGCAGTGTAATGTAAATGGATGGGGAACTTAAAGGAGGATCAGGCTGAGTGCTCTTAGGTAATTGTTGGAGTTCCAATAAATCTGTGGTGTAAAGCTTGACTCTAAGGAGTGTCGCTTCCTCTGATAAATCTGTAAATGGAACGTAAAAAAAAACTTGGTTAGTTTTCAACCACTTAATTCGTATGAGAATTGTTTCCACAAACAATGTTGATAATACAACATTGATCACACCAATAATTGTGTTTATGTTAACTTAATTAGTATTTTTCTTAATAGTCTAATCCTTGTAATGATATGTTTAGTAGTAAGGATGCACAAAAGGTATTATTATTTTCTTAAATGTATTAGTATTTGTTAGTATTGGATTTTTAATTGTGTTTTCTCATTCCCACATTTTTTTACATTTAAATTACCTTTGATTAGCATTAATCGACCACAATTCAGTTTCCAAATTTATTCTAACCAATCTATGATTTCTATAAAGATGTTTTATTACTCTGTGTGAATGCACTAGTAGAATCATATCAACTACTGTTACAACTTAATAAATTATAATACAAAAATGTTGACATTTTCACGTAATAAAAAAAAAAGTAACAATGTATCTAGCAGTAGTAGTTTTATATGCACTATGGAAATTAGAGATTTGTCTGATTTTAAGTGCAAAATAAGAGTCTGTTTGTGCAATTTATATCTTTTGATTAGTTGGTGAGATGTTAACAGTCATGTATTGTCCTTGGGGCATCTGACTTTGCTAGTTTTGGGTTTGTGGGGTTCAGTGCTGGTATAATTTAGGGTTTCAATGTGTATGCCATTTTAGCGCTGTTTTGGCACCTTCTTTGTGGACAGCTGAGCGTCAGTGTTCATTTTAGTGTAGTGCATGGAAAAAAAGCACTTTTCCTTGCGTAATACTTTTAGATGCTTGAGAGATGTGCTCCTCACGACTTTCTGTGTCTTTTTAAACTGACATGATCCCACTATACTGTAGATGAAGTGGAGTTGTGAATAATTCGATATGCATTTGTATGAACAACTTTTAAAATGCAGTAAACATTACATTTAGCAGTTTTACTGTGAATATGATAAAAAAATATAAAAAAAGGTCCTAAGTCAGTAGTACATCTCTAATTAGACAGCAAGGCTGCAGGATGTTGAGCACTGTGAGAACATTTGCTGTGTGTGTGTGTGTGTGTGTGTGTGTTATAATGGGGCTCCTAGTATGTTCTCTGTGGATCAGGAGAGGACCTTTCATTTCCGGAGGTACTCGATCTGTGAAGAGTGACAAATCATAACAGTTAGGGAGGCATTTGACCTCCTGGACCCCTCCTATTAGACCCACGGGGTCAGGTTTACACATTAACACTCTCTAGATATGAGCTACATCACAGTTCAAAGCCCTTTAAACCATTTCATCTTCCATTTTCTCACTTTCATTCTCTTAATCTCAAGCATCAACTTGATTTAGGGAAGCAGTGATTTAAAAACTTGAAGTGATACTATTTATCTGAAAAAGCTATATATATATATATATATATATATATATATATATATATATATATATATATATATAAAGATACTTTGACAAAAACTTAAAGACAAAATATAAACTACAAGTAATAAAATGTATTAACTAATTTTTTATTATAGTATTATTAAAAATTATATATTATTAAATAGTTTTTTTTCCTTTTTAAGATTAACTTAAATATTAGATAATGGCAAATGTAATCTAAATATAAAAAATTAAAATGAGCATATATATATATATATTTAAATATCCAATACTGGCCAAAAGCAATTAATTAAAAAGTATGTAATATCAGCTGATAACCAATATTGCATCCCTAACATGAATATCTCAAAGCAATAGGTTTACATTTTTTTAAATTTGAATGACACTTGTAAAATGTGTACGTTTTATCGGCATGTGTATTCCTAAATTAAATAATTTTGTGGTTTCTAGCTCTATCAGCTTTACTAGTACTCTGTATTTTACCAGTTACCTCTACTAACTGTTCACAGGTGAGGGAAAGTACTTAGTATCTTGTCTCCTTTCTGAAATGTTCCTTTTTTAGCAGCAGTTCATTACTTAAAACATGTAACTTTCCTTTCCTTATGTTTGTAGATATTTATCGTAGTCAATTTGTTTTGTCTCATCAGGATTTGAGAAGCAAAGGTCTCTTGCAGTACCATCTCCGTTGGACCTAAAATACTGATAAACATCCTGTTAAGTCAAACTGAACTGTTTGTCGTGGTCTCTTTGTGGGTAAGGTGCTTTGATAAGCAAGGAAAGTATTTCCCATCAGCCTGTCTGAAAGTGATGCTAATCTGTTTACAAACAGTCCCAAAAGGGAATCCACAGGTAGCATGGACAAACAGTTGTGACAGATGAGATGCTTCTCAGGTTCGCCCCGGCCTCCATCAGTAAACAGGAAACCTCAGACCTCTTGACCTGTCTTAAGATCCTACACGCTTTTCTCACGACTCCTGAGAAGCCGTGTTTCAAGAGACAAGTATTAGTTACCTCTCATCTGTTGATGTGATGTACTTGAAAGTTTGATCATAGCATTATATCTGATTCAGAGAGGGTTATAAAGCTTTGTCTGGTATGTTTTGCCACCATGATTTTCCTAAAATGCCAATCCATCTACTAGGGAAAAGCTGGTTTCGGCTATCAAGTTAAGTCCATTGTGGAATGGACGTTAGCACAAAGTAATAATGAGACGCATTGTTTCTAACGTCAATATCGGGGAGAAATCCGAGTTGTCTCAAACCAATGATTTGTGCGTACTTCCGCAGTAACGAAAATGTTGGCAGCTGAACAATTGTCCCATTGAGGTGTGTAAGAATCTCCGGGGGCATGCAGAGGTCAAAAAGTCAGGCCCCCTGTCGACTGCCTTTCCCAGGCCTGGGTTTTATCAGAGTTGGGCATCACAACACAGCCTGAGAGAATAGGGAAACACTTCTGTTGTGGAATCGCTTGAAATGACAATGGACCCTATTTCAAAGACATCCATTATTGATATTAGCTAGAAATATGCCTGTAGATGTGAAAGAAGTCTTAGTTTTAAAGGGATAATTCACCCAAAACATCATGTCTTTCCAACCCTTTATGGCTTTCTTCTGTGGAACACATAGGAAGATATTTGATCTCTTTTTCTTTGTCCATGCAATGATAGCCAGTGGGGTCCAAACTTTCTTTTGCATTCCAAAGCAAAGTTATGACATAACTGATGACAAAATTTTTATTTTGGAGCGAACTATCTCTGAAGTCCCTTGACTGATATTTAAGAGCCATCTAGACTTTGAGACATACAGAGTGCAACAGCCGGGTCACGGAAGTAAAAATCCAATGCATTTTCTCCATAGTGAAATTGATTTTTAGCAATAACTTATAAACCATCAAAGACAGACTTACTGTGAGCTACACGGTTGTTAATCATTGGTTGAAGCTATCAGCCTGCATTATTTCAACTCATTTTTTAAATAATCATATTTAACTGTGTAATTCGAAAAAGTACATTACCCATGATTCTGCAAAGAAATCGCCACCAATCAGAGAATCATGACAAGTAAATTGTCCCAAAGGAACACTTCAGTGCTCGACGTGAAGCAATCAGCCTACGCTCTCAAACTACTTAAATATGTATGTAGATATGTATATTTTGCAATAAACATAAATCAATAGAAACAATATATTAAAAAAAAATATTTGTCCATTATTTTTAATTTGATTGTCATTCACAGTGCTTCATGGGATTGTAGTTCTTTTCGTCACTGAAGATGTTAATTCACCTTGTAGCGGGTTGGTTTAGTTCATGACTTATAATATGGGAAAAATTAATGGGAAAAATACTTACATTTACATTACATTTACATTTAATCATTTAGCAGATGCGTTTATCCAAAGCGACTTACAAATGATGACAATAGAAGCAATCAATATATAAGTGTCACGGTTTTGCCATGTTTTTCCACAGAGACTGCAGTCGATTAGAGAAGGTAGGCTGGAGAGCCAACCTAATATAGTGCCATCTCAGGTGGTTAGTTCGTGTGTACAGGGTTTTGATGTTGCAAGGAGTCTTAAGCTGCGTCCCAAATGACGCACTATACACTATGTACTTATGCACTATGTACTCAACCATGTATAGTATGAATTATATAAGGTTATTTTGTCATTCATAATCCGAGTCTGATTGCCCCTCCCCCTTCGGTACGTAATTAAAGCTGCGACAATTGAGTGCATGAAGTGTCCAACATTCCACACTTAATTTTTTTCGGTTGTTTAAGTGCATCATCCGGATATTTAAAGTGCACTTTTTCTTTTTGGAATTTTCCATGTGAACGCACTACTCACACTATTTATGTGACAAAACATCATAGAATAGTGCATAAGTACAGGTGCATCTCAGTAAATTAGAATGTCATGGAAAAGTTAATTTATTTCAGTAATTCAACTCAAATTGTGAAACTCGTGTATTAAATAAATTCAATGCACACAGACTGAAATAGTTGAAGTCTTTGGTTCTTTTAATTGTGATGATTTTGGCTCACATTTAACAAAAACCCACCAATTCACTATCTCAACAAATTAGAATACTTAAGTATTTTTTATAAGACCAATAAAAAAAACATTTTTAGTGAATTGTTGGCCTTCTGGAAAGTATGTTCCTTTACTGTACATGTACTCAATACTTGGTAGGGGCTCATTTAGCTTTAATTACTGCCTCAATTCGGCGTGGCATGGAGGTGATCAGTTTGTGGCACTGCTGATTGAGGTGGTATGGAAGCTCAGGTTTCTTTGACAGTGGCATTATTTAATACGCGAGTTTCACAATTTGAGTTGAATTACTGAAATAAATGAACTTTTCCACGACATTCTAATTTATTGAGATGCACCTGTACACGATTTGGGATGCACCTTTAGTCTTATGACCAAGTTTAATGAAAATGAGTTGGACACATTCTTTAGTCTATTTGAACGGCTAGCAAATTAAAACTAGTTCCTGAAGCATATAGACAAAAGTTTTGAGTTTTGCATAAAGGAGCACAACAATCTTTTTCAGAGTTTGCAAGAGATTTGCGTATACAGTTTGATCTGTGGTGTTCCTCATCTCAACGATATCCAGTCCTGTCAAATCTGAACCAAAATCAGCTTTGGTGGCGTCTTCAATAGAGTGTGACATTACTAACATTCCTGTTAGGGGGCGACTTTGTGCAGGAACAAGAAAGAACAGTTATGTGTAGTGAAAAGCAAATGTATGCCTCATTTTCGGAGACATTTATTTTGTAGTCTGCTTTACCCTTTTCCGTTGTTTCAAGTACTCGTAAGGAAGTACTGATATAGGGAATTGGACTACAAAGTTTGTCGTTTCCGTTACACACAAAAGTCCTTCAATCAGAATTGGTTAGTGGTACAGTGGTTGTAGGTGTGCGACCTGCATTGCCTGTTGAGGGAATTTCTGTGATTTTAGGTAACAATTTGGCTTGTGTTTGCGTATGGAGAGATGTACCACCGCCTCCAATTGTAACAGTTTCTCCCACTGTAGAGGATCAAACTGCCATTACACAATTTCCTAATCTGTTTGTGGCTTGTGCTGTCACTCGTGCCATGAGCAAGAATAATTCTGATGTTGCAGGATTTGGAGTCTAAACCGGAAGATTCATTGAAGATGACCGTTACTGGCCTCTCTGTTCTGTCTTTTTATTTTACGCAGAGAATTGATTAAAGCTCAGCAGGAGGATGACATTTTGAAAGAAATCCCTATATCTTTGAGAGAAACAGTCTTGAAAACAGCACATGGAGATGTAGTTGGTCATTTTGGGGTTAATAAAGTCAAAGATCAATTGTTGCATTACTTTTATTGGCCCTGTATGAAAAAGGATGTTAGACAGTACATTAGAACTTGTCAATTAACCAGTAAGCCTAACCAGCCTCTTAAACCAGTTCCTTTGTATCCTATTCCAGCTGTGGAACAACTATTCCAACAAATTGATTGTGTTGGTCCATTACCACAGTCAAAATCTGGAATGTCTTAAAGTACAAGGTATCCAGCTGTGTATCCTCTACGTTCCATCACAACCTGTTCCATAGTGAAGGCCTTGACTCAATTTATATCTATTTTTGGTATTCCTAAGGTCATTCAAAGTGACCAAGGAACTAACTTTACCTCTGGTATGTTTCAGGAGGTGATGAGACATCTTGGGATAAGGCATAATCGGTCCACGGCCTACCATGCACAGAGTCAAGGGGTGCTGGAACGGTTCCACCAGACTTTGAAGTCTTTGTTGCGGGCTTACTGTGTGGAGCTTAATCGTGATTGGGAGGAGGGTTTGCCATGGCTGTTGCTGGCGGCTCGGGAGGTGTTGCAGGACAGTTTGGGGTTTAGCCCAAATTATTTCGTTTTTGGGCACAAAGTAAGTGGACCACTGGCAGTATTTCGTGATGGTTTACAGGAGGGTGAACCACCAGTGAGTTTGTTACATTATGTAAATGGATTTTGAAGGAGGTTGTTCTTAGCAGGAGAGATGGCTAAAGAGAATTTGTTGAAAAAGCAAAAGAGAAAGTGCTGGTTTGACAAGAAGACTGAGTGCCATGAGTTTTGTCCTGGTTTTCAGGTTTTAGCTTTGCTACCTTTGACTGAATCCCCTTTCTGTGCTAAGGTTTCTGGTCCTTACACTGTGGTTCGTAAAATATCTGATCAGAATTATTTAATTTCTACACCTGAACGTAAAAGACAGATTCAGTTGTGCCATGCTAATCTATTAAAACCATTTTGTAATCGCTCGGTTGTGGCTGAGACTATTCCAGTTGCTGTTGCTGTGGCTGTTGTTTCTTGCCCAGTGACAGTGGTGCCAGAAGATGTTGCGACACCTGATGTTTGTCTTTTACAGCCCCGTTTAAGAAATTCTGAGACGCTAGTTAATTTGGAGCAGTTGGTGAAACATTTACCTGATCAACAAAGAGCTGAGTTAATGTCCTTAATTTCTGAGTTTTCTGTTTCATTTTCAGATGCTCCTACCCGGACTCATCTAATAGAACATGACATAGATGTTGGAGAAGCCAAACCTATACGTCTGCGCTTCTATCGTGTCTCACTGGATAAGCAGCGTTATATACAATCCAAAATTAAGTACATGTTAGAACATAGTATTGCAAAGCCATCCTCTTCTAGCATCTCCTTGTTTACTGGTTGGTAAGTCAGATGGAACATACCATTTCTGTACAGACTATCGTAAGTTTAATAATATTAAGAAACCTGATTCTTTCCCTCTACCGTGCAGGGAGGACTGTATAGACCAAATTGGTTCTGCCACTTATGTCAGTAAATTTGACCTATTAAATGGTTAATGGCAGGTACCGCTGACTCCTCGTGCTCAAGAGATTTCAGCATTTATCACTTTGTGATGAGTGGGGCAGGCCAAGAGCCGTGGGACACCTGCGCCACTCACCGGTCTTGAGTCCCGGAGGAGCTCCGGAAGGATACAAGGAGGAGTAACGACAGTGAAGGACAAGAGAGGACCAGGCCTGGACTATTTATGTTGTTTTGCTTCTGTTTGTGCGCAGCAGTCATCCGTGAGGAGCTGTTACACTATTTTCAGTTTTGTGTTTATTTTGTTATTAAATTGTGTTTGAATGTTCGCCGGTTCCCGCCTCCTTCCCGTTCTACGAACTTTGTTACACACTTCATTTGGCCTATATTCTCACTCTGTGATGAGTTTTAGCCTTAGAAACACACCTGCCATTTTCCAACGCCTAATGAACCAGGTAACATCTGGTTTAGAGGGTTGCGCTGTATACTTGGATGATGTCAGACCTGGGAACAACATCTCTGCCGCATCCGAGCCCTGTTTGAACGCCTTGCTGAAGCTCGATTAACCGTTAACTTGGCGAAGTGGGAGTTCGCCAGGACAACGGTAACCTATTTGGGCAAGGTAGTAGGGAAGGGTGTGGTATGTCCTGTGCGTGCTAAGGTTCTGGCCATTGATAATTTCCCTCCCCCAAGTACTAAGCGAGAGATAATGCGTTTCTTAGGGAAGGTAGGATACTATAGGAGTTTTTGTCCAAATTTCTCATCAGTGGTGGCTCCTTTAACTGATCTGTTGAAAACACAAGTAAAATTTGAGTGGTCCTCATCTTGTCAACAGGCCTTTGAAAATGTCAAGAGGTTGCTTAGCACCGGACCCGTCTTGGTTGCACCACGGTTTGGGTCACCTTTTCAGGTCCAAGTGGATGCTAGCCAAGTTGGTGCCGGGGCTGTATTGTTACAGACTGATGAAAATGGTGTAGACCATCCGGTCAGTTATTTTTCTTGTAAATTTATTTCTAATCAAGTACATTATTCAGTAATTGAGAAAGCGACATTAGCCTTGATCTGGGCATAACAACATTTTGATGTTTATTTGACTAGTGGTACTGTTCTTATTGTGGTATTCTCTGACCATAATCCACTGACTTTTTTTACATTCTTTGCAGAGCCCAAACCAATGTCTAGTCCGATGGCTTTTATTTTTACAGCCCTATTCTTTAAATAATCGCCATTTATGCGGTGTGGATAATATTCTGTCTGACACCCTGTCCTGTGCTCCTTGTGGTGATTGACAACCTTATGTCGCTTTCATTTTGTGCTTCTTTCACATTAAATATTGCTTTTCTTAGTCGGCAAGAATTGCTGGAGAGGGAGATACTATGAGTGAGGCGGAGGGATGATTTTGCCTGGGGACTAAGTGGTTTCTGTAATTAAGTGCTGATGATGGAATTTAATGTATGTACAATGTTAAGTGTTTAACTTTGTAGTCTGACCCGAAATGGTTTAATAGTCAAGGCCCTTATGTAAGGTCCTTCCGTTTATTAGGGGAGATGTCACGGTTTTGCCGTGTTTTTCTGTTGTTTCTGTTTTGTTTCCTGTTCGTCATTTGTGGATATTTGTGATTGGGAACACCTGGTATAGATGAGCTAGGATTTAAATGTCTGTTATGCTAACTGGCGGGGTGTCTGTTGGTCTGTTGTTTTTCTCTTGCTTTTGCAGGAATGGGCACAGGTGGCAGGTGCCCTTTGTTTAGGATTTCTCCTCCACCCGATCTTCACTATTTTCTTCTATTTTGGTGGCCATGGATGAGAACGTCTGCGTTTTGAATGTTTCTTCCGTTATGTCTTTTCCTAGAGATTTATAATAAATATTTTTTGTAACGTATTTTGTTTGTGATGACCTTTATTTGTTGCAGTTGTGAGCCGAACTGTGACAATAAGTGCTGTGGCAAGTCCCGGTTAGTCTAATGCAGTACACTTCTGGAATCAAGGCTGCTGAAAAATTGGGTGGGCACTGTTGAACTCAATTACTCCAAATTATAGTGTTACCATGGTAATATATCCAAAAACATTGTCTGATGATTTGGTTTCCCCCCCCCCTTACTCTTACAAAATAGTACAGAGTAATGGTGTAGGCTGTGGTGCTCATATGGGAAATGCAAGTTTAAATCTAGCTAGTTTTATTCCCTGATCCATTTTCGCATAATTTCCTGTTCTTTCTCCACTACATCATCAATTTCAAACTCCAATAAGCAGATCTTATCTTGTTGTAACAGAGTATTGTTGTAGAATTCAACATTTGCCATAATGTGAAAAAGTCCCTCAACCTCACAAATTACATTTTGGCTTTTCGCTCATGTGTTTCCATCCACCCAGAGGAATCCTGTCAACAGACTGAAATCACTAGTGTGTATTTATTTCATTAGTAGCATAAACCGTCACTCTCCGTGTCTGGCTTTGGATAGGAGAGGAGGGGCTCATCTGTTGGACACAGAAGGATGGGAGTCAGTGAGAGAGTGAACACAAACCAACTATTAACGTCTAGACGCAACATAAAACCAAGCAAATCCTAATAGCAAGCACTTGTGGACTGTCAAAGTCTACCTCTGAAAAGTGTGAGGGGACATGCACTTTCTAAACATCTCCACTAATCACCAAAGGCAGCAGAAAAAACCCACACAAACCAAACTTGGCTTCAGGTCATTTGAGATGTCTGCTTGATTGGCTAGTAAGAGTTCACTGCTGAAAGAGCATGAGAGAGAGAGAGAGAGAGAGAGAGAGAGAGACAATGGGAGTGCCATTGAAGCGTTTTTGTTACTACAACTCCTTTAAGGCATTACTGTTCATTTTCATTTTTTTATTTACGGTCACACAGAGAAAGTGCTGGCATGGCAAAATTGAGTGGCCCAATTGCTCTTTTCCTCATTCTTCTATCCACTAACGACGCTCTTTAATGACCTCTGGGCCTTGGCTTGGTTAGAACTCCTGAAGAGTATCGTTTTCCCCATGATTGCCTCTGCACTGAGGCCAAACATGAATTTATTTTCCAAGAGGTCCCCCACCCATCCTAAATGTATATCTCCATAAATCTTAACATGATAGACCTGATGCACATCATAATGGTGCCATACTGAGGTGAAGTGACATTCTGATCCATATGCAAAGCTACAAATGGACTTAAACTGCTGAGAGAGCATGAGAGAGAGAGAGAGAGAGAGAGAGAGAGAGACAATGGGAGTGCCATTGAAGCGTTTTTGTTACTACAACTCCTTTAAGGCATTACTGTTCATTTTCATTTTTTTATTTACGGTCACACAGAGAAAGTGCTGGCATGGCAAAATTGAGTGGCCCAATTGCTCTTTTCCTCATTCTTCTATCCACTAACGACGCTCTTTAATGACCTCTGGGCCTTGGCTTGGTTAGAACTCCTGAAGAGTATCGTTTTCCCCATGATTGCCTCTGCACTGAGGCCAAACATGAATTTATTTTCCAAGAGGTCCCCCACCCATCCTAAATGTATATCTCCATAAATCTTAACATGATAGACCTGATGCACATCATAATGGTGCCATACTGAGGTGAAGTGACATTCTGATCCATATGCAAAGCTACAAATGGACTTAAAGGAACAGTTCACCCCAAAATGAGAAAGGAGACTTTTTTTTATCTTAACATGGCTCTTTCTCTAATACTAGTGACCCAGTTTGTGTCATAGAGGACAAAAAAAAACCTCCAATAAAGCACCATAGAAGGACCTATATTATAGGTATTATATCTATATTATATAGAAGAACTATATTCCATAGTTTTGTCATTATTTATTATTGTCATTTCATATGGACTGATTTTATGATGGTTTTATGGAAGTGTTTTTGTTTTGTCTTTTTCAGAGCATTACAGACATGATTTTGTTAAATGTAAGGGGGATGCATAAAGATCTTTGTTTAGAACAAAGATGACAGCATATGGATTTAGAATGACATGAGAGAGTGAAAGATGACAGAATTTTTAATTTAGGTCAACTTCCCCTTTAAGGTTAGTGATTTATGATAAATAAATGTATGTCTTGGAAAGCATAAGAGACTTTTTCAAAAACGTAAAAAAAATCTTACAACCCAAACTCTAATAAATGAGTATATTATTTATCATTATTTGACTCTGAGTTGTTGGCTATATGTCTTTTGTCTTCGCAGAAACCTAGTTGGAAATCTGTTTGTTCACCATCCCTTGCAAAGTTTCACTTTCTCTCCCTCCCTCCCTCTCCATTTTATTCTCCTCCCTCTCTTTTGTGTCTAACCCTGAAACAGAGAGTGCAGCTCTGCTAGGTAAAGAGGAATGAATGTAGTTGTTTCTCTGAGGAGACTGGAGGTCTGGCTCACTCTTCAAATGGCACGGTGTTAGTTGGGGAATGTGCAATTATGGAGCTCGGTCCTTTGATCCCACTTTTTCCATCAGGCCTAAATTGTCCTCACATTGAGCACCGCCGTGTATCCTTGGGCACTCTCCTTGCGCAGGCTTTCTTTCATGTACGCCCCTTTGGAACTCAAAGCATCCTAGTCTGAAAACTGAGCTTTTCCTCAGCCATGCTCCAGTGCTGGAGCGAGCCACGCTTTTGTTTCGTATATGTGTGTGTGTGTGTGTGTGTGTGAGTGAGGGGAAGGCAAAATTATCACAAAATTGGTTTTAGCTGAATGTTTCAGATTGTGAAATATGTATGTTTTTGATAGTGCACTTAAACTTCTGTTTGCATTCAGATATCTTTGCTTGTGCACATTTATACGAATTTCTGGACATTAAGTACTTTTTATCCATCAAGTCGTCCATGTAGATAATGTGTGGATGTCTGTTTGCGTGTGTTTTTGTGTCACACTCTTTTTTCACTGATTATTTCCATATGCTCCAGTACGTTATCTGTGCTTCATATAATAGCTTCCACCTCTGGGGGATTAACCCACAAAGTTTATAGACTTTCTTTCATTCTTTGCCCCCTCTTTTTTTTTTGCCCAGGTCTAAATTACTAGTGGCAGGCATAGTGTCCGTTAAGCTGTGGGACCACAGCTGCATGCTCTCTCGTTCTGTACTCTGCGGGTCGCCTTTTCTTTTGCTAATGGCGCTGTACAAAGCCAGGGCACCTGGAAGGTCTATACCTCAACTGCAGGGCACTGCATTCAATTCCCATCATGCCACTGGCAGGATGGCATGCTCTATATATTGTTTTATTGGCATACTCAATCAGTAATTAATAACAATATGACAGCAGCAAGAACACGGATCTTACAGGAAAGGAGTCTGATAGCAAAAGCGGTTAGAAGTCTGCTGTTAAAGAGCTACATTTACTGTTGAGTATCCCATGAGTTCCTGGTACATAATTTTGGTCACAAAACACGTATTTGATTGATGCTTATATCAGCACATTTAGACCACAAATGGCTTCAAGAAGCAGTGATTTTGCGGTGTCTGCCACTGGGGTTTGCAGATTCTCCACAGTGTCAGATATTTAGTAAGTATCTAATAGGACATCGCAATCACATGTGTTTGGACACAATTGGCATAATCATAAAATGATCAGGAATTAGCTTTCTTTAATTAAGCCTAACAGTAATAAATCATTAATGAATAGACGTTGTCTTCATCTCAGGGATGGGAATTGTATGAAATGTAATAATACTGCTTCCAATTCCAGTTAGCAATTCTGGATCCATACAGTTAGACCAATGATTCTTTTTTTTTAGTACGTCTGAAGAATAAATATTTTGGGGGGAAAAGAAAATGCATTTTTTTTATTGCATTTAATTTCATCAGCAGTCGGTTGCCAAATAATAGGATCATTAGAGAAAGATTTTGAAATGGTTACACTGTATGTTTTTGATAAGAGTCAGGAGAGTCATTTGTACAGCAATCAGATTACACTGGTTTTGCTGTATGTTTTTCATTCAGTAAATGGAACTGGCTCATAGTAGTCATTTGTTGGGAATCGAATTACATGGGTCACACTTTGTTTTACGGTGTTCTCTAGACTCAGTATCTTTTTTCTTTTGGTGCACATGAGTAGTAGTTTTGAATGCATTTTGAGTGTAAGAATGCATATTTAAAACTTAATTTACTGTTAACAGTTTTAATTAAAAGTTGTTTTTGTTAACTGAAATAAAGATCAAATAAAATATAAGCAACAAATGAAAATTTTTAATAAAACATATTGCCTTGACATCTTACTGAAATAAAAGGAGTTGAAGTACTAAAATTACTAAAACTAAAATAAAAATGAATTAAAGCTAAATAGAAATATATATAAAAAACGAATAAAAATTACAAATTGCCAAAACTTAAACTAACATGAAAATGAAAACTGAAAATATAAAACTACATGTTAATTCTTAATACTAAAATAGTATATAAATAATACTAAAATAAGTTTCCAACACTGTTGATCGCCATATGATTCTATATCACAAAGCATTATCTGTCATGGTTTTTCTGCTTAATCTGTGTTTTAAATTGTATATGAGTAAATGTAAGTAAGGCAAGTTGTTAGCTGTGTCAAGATAGCCTTTCAGATATCGTCCATTTACAAAACCACATTTACATGTGGTCATCTTGCATATGCTTTTATTTAAAGTGACTTGACAGTACACTGACAAAGTGTTCCTGGAGAAACCTGGGTTTGTTGCTTATTTTAAGGGCACAGTGGTTATGGTTTGCTCTTTAAAGGGATTTAGCCTTCCAGTTACCAGCCCAGTGCAACTTCCAGCTTAACCGCTGCACCACACCAAACCCAGTAGAGTTCATAGTGGATAAGGAGTTGGTGGTGGACAAGAACTTGACGTATTCACTCTTTTCAATCCAGGTTACAAACAATGTGTTGAAGAACTCTTGCTGCTTTGTTGCAAGTGTTGTATGCACATAATAGTCACTACAACAGGACCACCACACAATAACGGCCTTGTAAAATATAAAATGCATATTGTCATTGCAGTTTAAAATTTTTTTGTCATCAGGAATTTCTAGACTCTGTTGACAACGATGCTGTATTGCACATGCAACACATGCAGATGTGTTTCCAAGACGCTTCGTAAGCTGCCAAAGAGTTTCATTCCTTGCTGCTTGTTTCTGCATGATCAGAAGATAAGAAACATCAGCCACTTGGAAAAACACAAGGAGCAAAACAGTCAGCGGTGATAAACAATACCACTTGATGGCCAGCACGGCATTCTGAACTCAGTCATATGGCAAACTTTTTGACTAAACTTTGTCTTTTCGATTTGATTGCCAATGCTGTAAATTTCCAGCTCAAACTATCCTCATCCGATACTTTGAAAAATATGTTCTGAAGTGGCCAAGCCATGCATATAAATCTCATTGGGAGTTTAAGATTACTTTGAAAGGCATTGTGTATGCTGCTAAGCATGAGATCTAGCTAGTGTTGATTTGAATGGCTTTTTTAAGACCATCTCCAGTTCAGTAATTCTTGTCCAGATGAATTGCTATTTGAAGGGAGTGTACTGTAACTCGATGTGCCAGATCACAATTTTCTGTAACAAAGGTTAATAACGTCTGTTGGCTATCAGTTCTTCTGTCAGGCTGTATTTTTCCCGTAAAGTTGGCTTCTGTGTCCCCCCCCCCCTGCTATGCAAAGCTTTTCAAGGAATGCTTCCAGGGAATCTCTCCTGAGATACAGAAGAGCTCAGTTGGGGCACTTATCCTCTTTATTTAGTGCTGAACTAACTGAAAGTAACATACAGAATCTGGCCTGTCAGAGTAACATAGCGGTTTCGCTTCACATACACACACTGAAGTTTTAATGTAAGCCGAAGGAATGCTTACGTTTGCAGACGGGAGGAAAATGTAGCCTAGTACCTCAGTTCAGCACTCTGGAGGATTGTGAAATAGTGTATTTTTAAACAGAATCTCTCTGGTTGTGGAGTGTAATGTTGCTGGGCCTTATTCACCCACTGCTTCAGAAATGACACCTCAGCAGTCAAACACACTTGGCTCCGTGAAGCCTTTAAGCCAAAGTCTACACTCTTTTGGAGCTGAGCAGAATGCATCAGCCTTCCCCAAACAGATCAACTACAGATGCACAAAATAATCAGTGATCAGCCCGGTTCTTGACCTTAGAGTTTATAATTGTCATTATTTTATATAAAATTTATTCTATCTTAATAACTAAGTTTTATTACTTTTTAAATATTTTTATTTTTATTATTTCTTTTGTTTTTTTCATTGTGAGAGTTACTGTTTATGAGAGTTACTGTTTATTAGCGTTTAAAACACCAATAAATAAACTATTAACCAACAACAACAAAAACAAAAAAACTAAACACTATCGGCCAATCGTTATTATTCATTTAGGTACTGAGTAATATTAATTAACTACATGTACTTAATATATGGTTAGGGCTAGGATTAGGGTTTGGTTTAGGGTTACTTGCATGTAATTACGCATAATTTATTGTTATTATAATAGTTAGTACATGTAACTTGTGTAACAAGGACACCTTAAAATAAAGTGTTACCAACTTGTCATATCTGTTTTGCCGGTATACTGCAGAAGAGTAGAAGGTCTCAAAGCGACCGCTGCAGCAGAGAGCAGTATGGTATATGTCAGCTGTCATGGGGCGTTAAGCGACTGGCGGAATGTGATTGAAGTGGTAAACCTGGTGGCAGACCCGTGTTGAAACCACCTTCCTCTGGCCTTTTGCCAACCCCAGCTGCCAGATCCTACAGGGAGGTACGACCCTGACCCGCAAAACCCAAGAATTAAACATCAGTTAGAGTTTCCCACTGAGGTGTGGAGTGCTCTTTCAGACATGGTATCTTACACAGCTTGGCAAACTTTAAACGTACATAAAGTCAGTAATGTACCAGCGCTGCCGTGCTTCCCTGTGCATGCGTAATGAGATCACATGTATGTGCTGCGGCGAAATAACTTGTTGTGTTAGTTATAAGTAGATTCTTTTGGTTGAAATTAAGCTTTTTTGGACTTATGGCTAGACATTGTGATCTGATACGTCAATGTTTATGTTCTGACAGTGGTATGAAAGCCTAGTGAGGATTGGTACATGATAATGTATGATAGCTCAGGATCGCAGGTTCATAGAACTTCAGCAGAAGTGTATTGCATGTTTCTTTTGATAATAATTAACATAGGAGCATCTTTATCAGACATTAAGAAAAACTCGACCCCAGAAAACTGCCTGCTGTGGAGACAGATTTCTGTGGCACGTTCGCACATTACTTTCTTATAAAAATGGTTTAGGGAGGACGAATAGAGACACTCACAAAGAATGAAAGAGTGCCAGGACTGGTGAGAGAGTCTGGCTGCCTGCCCTGAAAAGCCACACATGAGTGTCTTTAATTGCTAGACAGAGCAGAATAATTCTTTCGTGATCTTAATTTATACAGTTGCATTTGTAGGGCCATAACATGCTGACAGAGAGCGTTGGCAATCAAGGTGCAATCGTTCTTTCTAACAGGAAAAGCAGTTCTCCCTCAAAGGAAAAAATGCTTTTGTTGTTGTGTTTAAAGTCTTGTCCCTTATAATCAATTGATGTTTTTCCTCAAAACCTAGCGAGCTGCATCGCTGTCTACTGTCTTCATAGGCAGCTGCCTTCTAAGACAGCTTCCTAACCTCATAAGGGACTGATTTGGAATGCTCTAAATTGGCAGCAACTCTTTTTGCCACTCAAATACACTCGACTCACAATTACTGTAATTCCAGTAGAGTTTTCTGTTAGCAGCTAAAAACACAATGCTCTGCTAATAAATTTTTTTTTTTTTTTTTAATTTTATTTAGTAAGGGTGCATTAAGTTGATCAAAAGTGACAGTAAAGGCATTTATAATTTTACTAAATATTTTCCACAAAATATTAAGCAGAGTAATGTTTCTTGAGCAGCAAATCAGCATCAGAATGATTTCTGAAGAACCATGTGACACTGAAGACCGGAGTAATGGCTGCTGAAATGTGAACATTTTAAAATATATTAAAATAGAAAACAGTCATTTTAAATTGTATTAATATTTCACAATATTACAGTTTTTATTATATTTCTTAAAGGGATAGTACACCCAAAAATGAAAATTTGTGACTTTTTTTCTTCAGTAGAACAGTAAAGAAGATTTTTAGGTGTAATGCTGCATTCCAGATGAGATTGGATGTGGGAACATTCAAGTTGAAATGTCCCACTTCCCACTTCGTGTGTACATGGTCCTCTCTCTCAGTTTGCACACAAGTCTATTTATTTTCTATTCAGTTTGCCCAGGTTGTAGATTAAAAGTAATAATGTTGTAAATAATGTTAATTTTCTTACACAGACTGATTGTTTTGCTTCATAAGACCTCTGTGTATCGTCAGGAGACACGGGTTTTGATTTGGTTTTTTTGGTGCTCAAAAACCGGCAACCACAGATGTGCAGTGTATGATTTGCCAAGGACAATGGTTAGACCTAAAAATCTTCTTTACTGTTCTACTGAAGAAAAAAAAGTCACCTACATCTTGGCTGGCCTTGGGGTGTGAAATTAACAGCATTTTTTATTTTTTCCACCCCGATTGTTGTGTAAAAATACATAGCACACTAATATTAGGTAACATTTTAATTAAACAATTTTTAATATGCAAAACTAATTCGTGTTGAATGAAATAAAAATTGAACATTTCTCTTGCTTCTTCGACCATTTTTATTATTAATTTATATCATATACTTATATTGTTTCTATTTTCTGATCTTCATATTTTGACTGAGTTTGACAATTCATTTAGAGATCATTTTCAACATCATGTCAGGAACATGCATAGGATGCCTTTAAAAGGGGTTTGGACTAGCTTTTGGAACAGATTTTCTTTCTCCTTTAGACACAGCAGTTGAAGTATTATATTTTTATTCCCACCCTCCCCTTCAGTGACCTTTTTCTGTCAAGGACCTGTGGTATGATCCATCAGTTTTAACAAATTAGTAAATGACTGGGAATGTGTTTGTGTGTTCCACAGTGATCTTAGTTTCCCTCTTAAACGATTGAACTGTTAGAAGGTCAGCCCTCCTAGGGGAACGTCCCTGGCCCATCCCTTGACCCCTGTCAGAAAGATGGTTGTGTCTGACACATCTGCCTCTCTGAAGGAGAGGAAGTCGAAGTTGGCAGACTCCAAGGTGAGAACGCAGGGTACTTGCTCATAACTCATCTGCCAAAACACGCTTAGAATGAATTAGAGTCATTTGATCACTTTAATTTTTATTTGACCAAGTTATTTCCTCCTTGTGTGTTATTGCATTGATATAACTGCAATTAATATATAATTATAATTATACATAAATATATTTACAATGTAGTTATAATGTAAAGCCTAAATTTCTGTCTTAAATATGTAGTTTTGGTTAACTTTGCTCCTATAAATGTGTAGCACTGGTAGCTCCAGCCATCTGCTCTATCCATTAAAGAGGTACAGATGCCTCTGGCTCCTTGGGTCAGATGGATTTGTCGGGGTTGCTGACTGCAAGATGAGTTTTTTTACTTATTGTATGTTCCCCTTTTCACAGCCGAGGGGGCTTGTTTGTGCATATATGTCTGTTCTGTAGTACTGCTGTGATGAATGACTATCTCTCAGGTGAGCAGTAACATTTCCCTCATAGAGGGGAAGCATGCAGCAACCAGGACGTGCATTTCTAACGACTGGGGGGTAGTTCTTCTAGCAGAAAAAATTTCCAGACACGCTGGAAAATGTATCTATTCAAGATTCATACAGTACATCCACTTCTGGATCAAAGCCATTTTAGAAGCCAACTGGTTGCCCTCAGGTTCCCAGTCTGCCAGGATTGTGTTTGCATATATGATCATACAGTAACTATGCTTAATAACTGATCAACATGTCAGACCTTGCAACTTCTTTGTTTTCATGAGATAAAGGTCATAGATGGTTTTAAATAAAACCGGTTGGTAATCATATTCAAATTCAGCCATGTAAACCCTTCTACTGGTATTCTGGTGGCATATTAAATATGATCATGTCTCATTTGGATTTTTATGTGAAAATCAGAGGAAACTACTTTCTTGCATTGTGTTTTTTATAGTTAACTGATTTTTGATATTATTTTTTAAATAGTGGTTTGCTTACAGTTTACTCTAATCTTTAGAAAATCTCAAATTCAATATCCCTTTTCATATTGTACATGTACAATATGTATATTTTAAATGCTACTCACGTGTGGCATTTAAAAAATATTTTTTTATTTTGTGTTTTATCTTTAATTTATTTGACAAAATAGTTTTGAATTGTGATATTGGCAATAATTAATCAATATCGTCCAAAATGTCAATCAGTTTGGATAAAAGCATCTGCTAAAAGCATAAATACAGTATAAATGTAAATTGTAATATTGGTGCATTCCTAATTTCCATTAGAGATGGGCGATATGGACCTAAAACTATATCACAATATTTTCTGGTATTTATTGTGTTAATGATATCAATGACGATATAAATAAAATACCATTCTCCACTGTTTTTGGCTACAAGTGAAAGCTGCATGCAGTCTTGAGAGCCTCAGAAACAAAAACACAGAACTAAAACTGAAACTTACCCCATCATCAAATTACATAAAAGAATAAAACCTTAGGCCTGCTTGACGTTGGTGTCTCTGTCTCCTTGCGCATCTTCAGACTTTCTTCACACTTGGGTTTGTGTTTGATATTAATTGATTATTAATAATAATAATCTGATCTGATGACAAAAATAAGTTATTTCAAACACTCGACTGATGTTATGAAGTGAATTTGGAGTAAAAACTAATGGGATGTCATCAACTATAGGGTTTATCGTTATTATCGCTGGAAGACTAATTCTTATCGTGGGGAGAATTTCTACCAGTATATTGCAAAAGATAAGATGTCGCCCATCCGTAATCTCCATGTATTTTTCTAGTACCATGGCCACTCATGCAATCTAATATTATACTATATGAGGAAAAGCTATCCTATTATTTTGCTAATAAGAAGCCTTGCTGAAAAGACCAGTTTTGACAGCTTTGGTTAATGTTTGTTAGTCCAGGTTGGTGATGGTTTGGTGCAATCCAAAGCCAGTCGACCAACATCAAAACTCCAATATATACTGGTCACCAGCAATGCTGGTGTTTTCGGAAGCAGTGGGGAAACTCAGATGGTAGGTTTGTCAGGATAGGAGCCATCTGCCTCATCAGAGCTGGTTCCTCAAGCCCCCTGAGACGCATGACCTTTAGATGGTCAATACAAGCCCAGCTGTGCTTGGTTACCTAATCGCGTACATGCTCCACCGGTGATATGACTTCCCCATAGTCATCAATACAAATGCTGTTAATTCCACCGCTCTGATTGACCATGAGAATAGGCATCACTTCTCACAGGAAGCTTCTTAATACTGTGACCTTACAAATCTATTCAGGACAGGAAAAACAAGATTGTACTTGTGCATGTGCGTGTTTGTAAGCCTGTGAACATTCAAAATTTGCTTCCTCTACTTATCCTTTAAACACAATATAACAAATATTTGCAAACAAACTTAAACCTTTGCGTGATCTCCTGTCTCATCTGCATCACCACCCACATGCTCACCTTATCAGGCTTTAAAATTGATGCGTTTTGCATGAGAGCAAACAGGAATTTAGCTTCAGTATGATTTAAAACATCTTAATTATACTTCGAATGATTTGGGAAATAATCTACAATGATAATTGCGAGTGGATGGAGAATGCTGTGTTTTCTTATACTCGTCATAATATCTGTACTGATCTGGTTTGGCTTTAACAGCAAACTCTTTATGTACTTCTTATTTATTGGGGCTGTGCTAGAAAAACTCAAGGCTTCAGTGTCTTTTAAATCACGCAAAGAGAATAACCGAGGATGCTTCATCATCTCTGTGGTTTTCAGAGATGGCAATAACAAATCCATGCCCTTCGTTTGTCCTTTATTTCCATTCCTTCTTTCTCCTCCTCTTTAGTCGTAATTGCACTCTGCTGTTCTAAATAAATGGACACATTCCAGGCATCCCAGTTCGTGAGAGGACAACGTTTTTTTGGAACACAGAAGGGATCATGTTCACACACTGATCCAGATCATCAGCGCTCTGCTTTGTTAGAATGCGTGTGTGCAATTGCATGCATTTGAAAGCACATTTATTGCGAAACAAACTGTAATAACTAATGTAATAACTAAAACAAACTGTAAGCTAATGTAAAAAAGGGCTGTCAATTTAACACTTACGTACAAGTAAATAGTTTTTTAAAGGTTCAAAATAAAAAAATGCATTTAATCATTCCAATGAATGAAACATAATTTTTTATAATACATTAAGATTGCACAAATGTAATGCTCTGTTAGCACTGTAATTTTCTTTCTCTCACAAATATGTATTTATTTATTTTTTTACTATAAATTTAGAAAGAAAAAATAAATTAAAATAAAATAAAAAATTGGGACACTGTAAAAAAGGACCGTGAATTTAACGGTAAAAGACTGTAAAAATGCTACAGTAAAAACCTACTGTAATGGTTAATGGTAAATTCCCCTACTATATACGGTGAAAAACTGTATTGGACATTACATGTATTGGACATTAATTTGACGGTAGTGTACCGTTTTTGGAAGTGAACAAGACTGTATAATTTACAGTGAATAACCGTAAATTGACATTCCCAGAATTCCCTGCGTTAGTTTGAAGTTTTTTTGTTGAAATAACTATGTTTCTTCTTAGTTTTTTCTTATCAGTTTTGTATATTAGGGTTGTGTGTTACACCTAATGTTGTTAAATGTATGTTTATTGCATTATTTCAGTTTCATGTGTGTTACCATGATGGTGTTTAGTGTTTGTGTGAATGACACTGTGCACCTTCTATACATGTTATTATTTAAAAGCTGCTTGTGATGGGCTTTGGTTCATCATGTGACTTTCTCATCACCACCTGCATTTGGTGGTTATCAGTGTATTACAAAGGGGCACAACAGATTTCAGTACTTCAATAGGTTGGTATATTGACATTATATCAGTTAATGAAATTATGGTATTTAACTGTAAATTTAAGTTAAAACCGTAAAACTTAAAATGTTACTACTGTATTTTTTACGGTAAAATTCCGGCAACCACAGCTGCCGGTTTTTACCGTAAAATTTACCAAATTTGTTTTACAGTGTAGCTTTTCCCTGCAAATATTATAAATATGCTATTTTATATGCTAAATTAATTGCATATGTAAGTTGTTTAAATTTACTTGATTGACAGCCCAGAGTAATGAATTAACCTTATTTTTTTTAAAACACCAAGACTGCACAAATTGAATTTTGCTCAGTTAGCATTGTAATTTTCGTTCTTATACTTCGGATTTTATCCTGAGAAAGAAAAGAACAAGCAACATAATTAGAAATTAATTCCAAAGGCTGGCTAAATGTTTTAATTACAGTAATTAGTGTTTGGATGCGTAATTACATGCTTTTCACATTCTTTGTAAAAGCCTTGTATGTCTTCTGCGCCCATGCTGCCATAGCTATGTCCCAAATGCGACCACAGACAAAGATCCTCTTCAGCCTAAACTAATAAATAACCTCACCACAAGGAAGAAAAGCTGTTCTCTTATATTATTATCAAAGAAACAATTCCAAGTTGTTTTTCTAAGATGTTTACTTCTGTTGTTTATGGCCCAGTCTGGGTTGATGTGAAAGAGGAAGTGCATGTAATTCACTGTGCCAGTGTGAGATATTCGTTCCTTTCCCTTCTTTTGTCACAGTGTAATAATGAAGTCAAATGGGTGATGTATGGCAGAGCTGTTTTGTTTCCTGTGCCGCCAAGGGCCCACAAACCCACATTCACAGTCTCGTACATGAGCTAAGCATATAAATGCGTTCTAAATGTAGGCCGAAATGAATAGTTGATTGATCTGGACAATGATACCCTCAATGAGAGAGACGGGAGGGAGAGCGATAGAAAGAAAAGGCCTGAAAATAAGAGCGGGAGGGAGTCGGTGTTTGTCAGAAAAAGAACGAGGGAGGGCTGGAGTCTAGAGGCCCAGACAGGCTAGAACAAGAAAGTAAAGAGAATATCTAATTGGAATCAAGTGTCCTGACAGAGTGCGTGGGCGACTAGATTCCACAGAGCTTTTTCTTTGAGGGTAAAGAGTATTAGAAAATCCCCTCCATAACAATTCTTTATTTTTGGGGTGGTGTGTTAAACTTGTAAAGACAGAATGCCAGGGGTGTGGCTTTAAACACAACTACAGATTTCCAGAGACACCCTCGTCTGATGACTTCAGCCTCTTAACTGGAGCACAGATTTTGGAGTGTGTGCATGTTTGTGAAGGCAAGAGCATAGGCTTTCTTGAAGACCAGCTTTCATGCATTCCACATGCATCGATTGACCCTGCGGTCCCCAGGGCTGGATCAGTTTACTTTAATTAAATATGCAATTTTCAAGAATGTTAATTGCTGTCCTGTGTGTGTGTGAGAGCTTTACGAAGCAGCTTGGATTGATGTGTGGCTAGAAGCTGTACATCTAGGTCATTTTATAAAGATTTTGAAGCATATATGGAAGGTTAGATTGTATAGGGTGTTTTGTCTTGTGACTGGGAAATGGATCTATAACTGGTTTAGCTGTGGATCAAACTAAACCAGTTTAGTTTGATCTATTGAGATGAAGTATTTTTTTCTGTGTTAAAGTACTTCGTCCTATCCCAATTTATGGAGTGTAAACAATTTTATTATTCCCTTTTATTATTATTATTATTATTATGATTATTATTATTATTATTTAGCAATTCTGCAGTGTTTGCAATTTTATATACACAATAATAATAATAATAATAATATTGCAATAATAATAACACTTTGTAAAAAATAATAAAATGTAGCGTAATAAAAATAATTTAAATGAATTGTAATAAATAAATACATTTTGCAATAATAACAATAATAATAATAATAATAATAATACTTTATTATTGTTATTAGATAATGTATTATTATTATTATTTTGCTATTTTTCTGATTTAAAATAGCACTAATAAATGTAATAATAATTTTATTATTATTATTATCATCATCATCACAATTTTATATTTTTACATCTTTGTTGTTATTTTGCAACAAAAATAATAATTTTCTGATTTAAAATAACACCAAAAAATTTAATAATTTTTTATTATTATTATCACTATTATTATCATTTTTAAATTGTTATATCATTATTATTTTTCAACAAATAATAATAATTTAATTGAATAATTTAGTTTATTTTTTTAAATTATGATGACGACTATGATTATTATTATTATTTATTATATATTTTGGGGGATTTCAAATATTCTCAAAGAATCTTTCATATCTTTCTTTCTTTGCACTGGGGAGCAGGTGGTGTTCACTGTTTTAGGAGATGGACTGATGAAAAGGCCTCTCATGTTACTGTATGTTAAGCTTTCATGTGCGTTGAGTGCTTTACAGTGAAATCAGATATCAGGGATCAGGAATCAGGAAAGTCCAATTTATTTGATTTCCTGTTGATGAGCTGTTAGTGGATCACTGTTGGCACATTTTAAGCAACCCATTGTTACATCCTGGCTTAATAGGAAATGTGTGACTGATTTTTGAATCTCAAACAGACCAAAAAAAATGCTTTGCTGGAACATGTTGAAGGCGCCATTTGATTTGAAAGTGTGTTTGATTTGTCTCGATAGAAGTACAATTTACTACCCATCTAGTGTCCTAGTGGATGTTTTATATTTGAAACTGCAGCACATTGTACCCGCAGAAACATATTTTGGGTTTTGCTGAAATTTATTTAGTCACAAAATTTGATAGATTTTTGATATGATGTTATAAAAATGTTGCGTTATTTGGAAATGGGGTTCGGCTGTGCTGTAATTTAGGGTTTTCTAATATGGTAGTGCTTGTCATTTCCTGCACTGACATCAGCGTTTCAGTTCATCCTTGGTGGCACATTTTCTTATCTCCAAACAAGCGTGTGTGGTGCACATGCAGGATCCTCCAGAACATTGATGGGACCCCCCACACATAAAGGGGCCCACCCGTATGACAGGATCGAGGTGATGGAGCTGTTTTCTGTTTCTATAAATGAACTTAAAACCTCTCAGTTCGTGTTGCACTCAGTGATTCGGTTATTAGCACAATAGAAGCAGGAGATAGTCTTAGACATGCAAAAATGCCCAATGATTCCAATGATTCATGCCTTTAAAGCTAGTCCTCATGTTACCTTAGCAATGTACAGTACATGCACACATGACTCAGGCATACTTTTAAAGTGATAGCAGAGAGCGTTTCTCCCGCAGTCATTTGTTTCAATTAGCGTGAAGCTCTAATGCAGACCACATGCGCCAGATCTGTGTAACGAGATGACTGAGGGACTGACTGGCTTTGCCACTCCTCTGCAGTCACATCTGGGGACCTTTTTATGCCATCGCCTACAAGTGACATGCTTTTCATGCCCGCAAACTTTTCCATAATGTAGCTAGCTATTTGATATTGCACTAAAACAAGCTATGAGTTCTCCATTTGCGCTTTTAATCAGCGGCTTATCAGGACAAAGCATTGTAAAGCAACAGCAGACGGGGTTTGTGTGTCCTTTGGAAACAGAAAAAAACACGTGTAGTATTACTTCGCTTTTATTTTACGTCTCCCATTCTCATAATTAGTCTCTGGAAACACCCTCACACTTTCAATAAAGTCCAAAAGTGGGGATAAAAGGATGAGGTCACTGGATAGAAAGTGATGACAATATCTTTCTGAGGAATTAAAGGGTTATTTGTAGACGTTGTGGTGTCATAAAACGAAAGTGGTTTGCGTGGAGAGGCTCAAGCACTAAAGCTGATGTTCTCAAGTGCTGAGCATTTGATTTTCCTGTCTGACGGGACTGAATGTCTAGTGACATGTCTAGCATTCATAAGCTAGTGCTCATGGGCTTAATGTAGAACATGTTATGCAGAGGCATGATAAATGCCTTCAAGGAATATTCTGTATTTGACTACCAAAAGTACAGTAGCTATGTTTTTCATCCAAGTTGCAATTCTATTTAAAGTACATATATGTATATCAGTGGTGTTCGGAAATGAGGAAAACATTTTTTAAATTTTTTTTATCAAATGTAAATTCATGTCCCAGTCATATTTTCTTGGTTAAATAAAGATTACTTACACTATCAAAAAAATAAAAACGCAATTCTATTTTATATTTTTACATTAATAACAATGTAATCAATATTCTATTTATTAAAGCCATGTATTAATCTAATCAAGTTAGTGTTTTTAAGCATTTTACATTTATTAAAATAATAACTCACAGCAGTATAATTTAAACAATATATATTATTTGTGAACTTATGTTCAGCTATTCTGTTTAATAGTAAACTTTTTACTATTTTTTAATTTTTCAGATCATCAGTCATCAAACATGGTAAATATTGGTCACAGGCACAGAGAAATTTCACCAAGCTGATTGTTCACTAAAAACTCCCACATATCATGTTTTCATGCCATTTTAAGTCTTATTTTGACGTAACAAAGTGGTTATATCTAAGTGTGTAAGTTGTTTACTTACTTTTTAAATTAGTCTTCCCATTAACTTGCATGAACACAAGAGGTGCTTGAACCAATTACAGCCAAACATAACCAGTCATATCCAATCATATCTTGATGTGAGGCATTGCCTCCTCTCACGTGACTTTCCCCCATTCATTCTCAATTACCCGCCAGTAAAGTCACGGCACGCTATGGGGTCTCTGTTAATAGTCAATGTGCTCAGGGGAGACAAGCCTTCGCTGTAACTTTACCTGTGGGTGTCGCTGTTTGGACAGTGTCACTTTAGAAAAAACAAGTGATTTATACACTTTTTAATGTTATACTTTGTAATATGGGAGTTGTTTTATTTTTGTACTATTAATTTTTTTTTCTCATCCAATATTTTGTGGAGACACTGCCTCCCTTGCCTCCTCGGAGGAAACGTGATGTTGAGTTGGCCGACAGGCCCAGAGATTTAACATGCTAGATATTTGTTTGGAGTCCGTGAGTCATCGACGAGGCTTCAACAAGCCTCTTTGATGGGTCGTTGAGTAATTCATACATAAATATTGCCGATTGCTGATCCCCCACTGATTTCCCCCGATCACAGCCCGACCTGTCAGCGATCTCGTTGACTTGCAAATCGGGCTTAAATCAGGCTTAAAATCCTTTAGTGTGTAATGTCTGTTTGGCTCATACTGGATACCAGAGGACGTCCTCGCGCAAGAACTCCACATATGCTTCACAGAAGTAATAAAACTCATGACGTTCCAGGAAATCTCTAATATGGACAAAGGCATCCAGCTATCGGTGTAACTGAATAAAAAGAAGATAGAAGCACTTGAACTGATCAAACATAAAGACAGTAAACACAACACGGCAATATATGGTTTATCTGTGTTCTTCAAGCACAGATGAATCCTCTCATTACAACCCAAAAATTATAAACACAATCATTGCCTACTTTATTATGTACCACTATAATCAACTGTGCATTCAGTTCTTCGGCCTTAATTATTAGCTAGCTATGTTTCTGAGACACAGGGAATATGGTTTCATGGAGTGAGTAAGTTCAAGCTGCATACAATCCCTCCAGTGTGTTTGTTTAATTGATTGAAAGGTTTGGAAAATTACAAAAATTTGAACTTGGCATAAATTCATTTAATTGAAACGGATTCCAAGATTCTCCCATCGATGGAGAGCTTTAAGGGAGGCTGATTCCCTGTCTTTGCATTGATCTAGTACAGGGGTGGCGAACTCCAGTCCTGGAGAGCCGCAGCCCTGCAGAGTTCAGCTCTAACCCTAATTAAAACTCACCTGCCTGTAGCTTCCTAGTAATCGTTCAGACCTTGATTAGCTTGTTCAGGTGTGTTTGATTAGGGTTGAAGCAAAACTCTGCAGGGCTGCGGCTCTCCAGGACCGACATTCGCCACCCCTGATCTAGTAGTTTAGGAAGACTGACTATCATAGCGTGCATCAATGCAGATCTCCATGAACAGGCCCCAGTCACATGAGGGCCAGAAATGTTCAACTGCCTCCTCTAGCTGTCATTGTTTGCTCTGGATTGAGTTACACTGTCCCTCAGGCGGGTATGCGTGTTACTGTTGGTCTCTGATCCTAATGGACGATTTCCACTCTTACTGGAGGCAGGACATACATACATACACAAACACAGGTTCAGCGAGTTGCTCTATGCTCCTAACCCTGACCAGATGTGATGTCCAAACAATGCCTTAGAAAAGTTAAAAATAGCTAGAGTGGCAGCTTATTTCTCTTATTTCTTGACCCTGTGGGTGGTTAACAGTGTCTTACATGCATTGATATAATGAATAAAGCAAGTTAGCATGTAGCTGTGCGTTGCTAAAGTGTGCTAAGTGGTTTTGTTGCTATGCATTGCTGTGTGTTTTGAGGGAGGTTTTGTGTCATAATGAGTTGCTGTGGTATTCTGAATGTTTTTTTTTGTGTGTCCCTGTGTTGCCATGGTGGTCTAGATGGCTTTTAGCATGTTGATATGCAGTTCCTATGGCCTTCTGGGTGGTTTTGAGCACGATTCTATGTGGTTGCTTATAGGTCTGAGTATTGGCAGATTTCTATGGACAGTTAATGGCTTTACTGAGGTAAATGCAACATTAAGTGTCATTGTTTACAAGCTGTTTATTGACATCTTTCTGTGGTTGAATCACTGAGTGAGCGATTACATGAGACATGATACAGTTCAAAAAGTCATTCTACAGTATATCTTTCAGCATATCTTTTGATATTTATTCATGTTTTGTGATATAACTAATAATAAAGAGGAAGAAATGATGACATGCAGTACGTGCTACCACTTGAACTGAGACGACTACAGAAGCCTGTCACATCACATTAAAGAACGTCAAATGATATTTATTTTTTAAAATTTGTGATAAAATTTACGGAATTTGAAAGTTGAGTCTTTGTTTCTTATTAAAAGCACCAAACTTATTCTGATTTTTGGATGCCAGGTGCACTACAAATAAAGTTTAATGAAGTTTTGTTCACACATTAACAGAAAACAGCACAGACTAAGAGATCGATCTTGGGATTTAAGAATTGATATCGGTCCATCAAAATGACGATTAATTTAAAATCGATTAATCAATGTTATTAAACCAGCCCTAGTTGCTTAGCTGTTCTAAATATCTGCTAGGTTACATTGCCTTAGACCACCAAAGTCTAAGGTCACGATATAAGTAGTGACCATATAATTTCTTTATTGTGACATGCATCCAAGTGAAAGAAAACAAACTGTAGGCTTGAGTTGGTTCTATACATCGGTTGTTGATTGGATACTTGCAGATGTAAATGTGAGCTTGCAGTTAATCGTAAGAAAAGTCGTTTCACCAGAAGTTTAAGTTAAAAAAATTAAAATTAAAATTAAAGATGAATGGAGGAAGTAAAATGCATTTAGAAAATAGATGAGGTGAATTTTCTGCCGACTTTAATACATCGATTTAGGGATTTGAACTCCTAGCCCTAAATATGAGTGATACTGTAGTAATCGCAAAAACCACTTATATGAAATCTAGCACTCTCCTAAATGGAAAATGTGTAAACAACTCTTTTTCCAAAGAATAACAAACATATGTAGCAGAGCTTGCCAGGCCAAATGATACAGCTGTCAAATCTAATTTTCTTGTGTTTCGTCATGTAAATTCACAATATAACAACTACATAAAACGCTGTTATCATGTGCAACTTGATATGAGTTCATTAGGTGCAGCAATGAATAAAAATAGTTGCTTTTTATTGAAGCTGCAAGCTCGCAGCTCAAACTCAGTGCCAAGCACATTAGGTTTTAGTGGCTGTTATATGACATTTTCATCCAAAAGCATATGAATTATGCCTTCTAAGCTTCCATTTCTGCTTGATTGATGAAGCTATAGTGTGGCCCGCAGATACACAGTGCGCCCTCATGAAAGTGCAAGTATGTTGTTCCCCCCTCTCTAGGGTGTGTGGGATTTGCACCATAGTGAGCGTGTCATAACAGATTTGGGCGAACACTTCCTGGCGTGTCGCGTCTCAATACAAAGAGAGCAGCGTATGCAGATGTGCTGTATGTATGTGTATTTGTGTCTATGTTTAAGGAACCTCCCTAAGACTCCACCAACACTCACTTTTTCCAAGAGCACCACCCAGAATCAACCAGGTGTGTTATATTTCATGTTTAGTCCGTGCAGATATGTGTAGTTTAGGATTCTGAGTTATGGGTTTGTCATACTGTACATTACATCTGCATTGTTTTTTGTTGGTGCTAAATATTGATTATTAATATTATTATTATTTTTGATATTACAAATGTAATATAATAAAATAAAAAAGCAGGACACCTTCTGCTTCAATAATAATAATAATAATTATTATTATTATTAAAATACTAATTAATATGAATTATTTTTGTTTGTTGATAAAATATTAATAAATTGTAATATTTTATATCAATATTAACCAAATGTAATAGTTTCATCCTGCTTTTATAGTCAGATTGGAAACCATGAGATTAATCATGATGATTGTATTCTAAAAACAGCTCCGGTTTTTACCAGAAAGAAAAACAAATAAAACAATAACAAAAAAAATAAATAAATAAAAAAAATTACAATGGGCATACATTCAATACAATTCACTTTGTATTTGTCAGGGTTTCTAAATGGGGTTGAAATTGGCCTTTATAAAGGAAATATATGGTATATCCATCATTATATTTTAAGAATGGTTCCCTCACAATGAGATCATTGAATCTAGATCTGTGGCTTCAAAAAGTTTAAAGATCCTTGGTTCAGACAACCCAGTTACACCTCTCCACCATTTCCTAGAAATTTTTTCCCACTTGTGTTAATCTGAATGCTTGTTGATACAAATAGTTACAGTCTCCCTCTCAAGAGTGCTTCAATTATCCTAAACAAATACCTGGTCTGCGGTCCTCGAAATACGTCTGCTTATGTACACCACTTAAGACATCTGTTACGAGTCCAGCCTTGTACACAGCGCTGAGAAGCTTCCTGTTGCTTACTCTGTGTTTACTCTACAGTTCACTGAAGGAGGGGAATATCCTGTCACTGCATGCTTTCTAACATCCATCTCCCTCTCTTTCTCTCATTTGGCCAGAGCAGAAACAGCAGAAATCCGAGAATTGACCCATGAAAGCTCTTTCTTTTTGCCCTGTGCTGGAGCTAACAGAGGCTTTGATGGAAATCCTTTCCCTGTCACCTGGAGAGAGGCTGATCCACGCTGTCTATATGGCACTTAACCGCGGCTCTCAGACAAACACAGGGGGTGCGACATGGACACGGAACATCCGTCATGGCCGACTAGCGGAAAATAGACCCCTCAAGCCCTATTACTCTCTCCTCTGTCAGGAAGGAGTTAACCCCCGCAAAGACTGAACATTAGGGGCAAATGTTAACAGAGCGTGTAATTAATGTCATGAGCCCCCTTGACCAGTGGGGCGGACTCTCGCTGTCTGTTCCCAACTAGCCAGCAGGATCAAAGCGTGCAGGAATTCATTCAGATCTCTTAATCAATAAGTAACCATTATCAAAGGCAGATTGTATCCTACCTGCTATTTCAGAGAAAGTAAACAATATTAGGAGCTGTAGCAGAGCACCTTCCGCTTCTAATCATTTTTACATGCAAGAAAACACATGCAACTCTGAAGAACTCACGAAATAGAGAAGAAACTATTTCAATCACGAAACTCACTGAATGAAATTAAGCATCAAATGTGAGCTGTTATAGTACTGGGGATTGTTTTTTTTTGCACAGTCCACAGTTCTTTTAGAACAGGTTAAGAGCGTTAATCAGCATATGTAATTATGATCTAGCAAAAATATGATCTGCCATAAATATGGAAAGAACAGACATAATCTGGCCTCAGGCATTGTAGAAACATCTGTCTGGTCCGCAAATGGAAAAATCATTATGCAGCACATTCCAGGATTTTAGTAAAGCCTTCCTTGACAGTAATTACAGTGATAGGAGGATTGGACAAAATTCAGAATTTAAGAATTGGCTTCTTTCAATTCATAAATTGGAATTTTTATTAAAATTGGCCATGCTCTACAGTAAGTTAAACTGGAATTTGATTTGGAATGACAGTAAGTGGAATTTACTAAAGTGCAATTCAAAGAAATTCAACAGTATTCTGGGAAATGTGTAAATGTGAAACTGGGACGTGTAAATGCTTAATTTGCAAGATTTGTTTTGGACTACACGGTTCAATAAATGTATCATTGTCTGTATGGTCTATGAATCTCCTAAACTAAACTTAAACAAAGCTGTCAAGCCAACATTCAGAGTTTGTCTTAACAAATTTTCCAGTTTTCTTGTTACAAATTACACCTGTTGAGGTATATTAATTTCAAGATTAAATTAATTTGAATTCTACTTTTTTTTTAATTCAAATTCCAATTTCAGATCTAGTTCCTTTTTGCTACCTCAGTTAAAATTCTATGTAAATTATTTTTTTCCAGCATGAAAGTCATTTAAATGACTGCAAATGTAGATATATTTGCTTATTTTTATGTTAGATAAAATTAGAATTTTATCCATTTGAATTTGATTCTGACATTGGACATTAGAGAATGTTCATGAAAAAGATGTGGATGATACAAAGCAAACAAACACAGACACGTGCGATTCATTTTATTCTGAGAGCATCAACACTGTGACATGCTAGGGAAATGTTGCGAACGAGATCTGCATTGATCACATTGGTGTAGTATTCCATGTGCAGGGAGAAGGGCACCACTGTGGCATCAGTCTCACACACAGCTGCTGGGCTTAATCTCACCTTTTGCATTCATTTCCCAGAACCTCTGGCACACAAGGTCAGCTACACCAGCCCAGTATTTTCACTCTCCATTCTCCAAGATGTCTGGGTAATGTATTCAAATAGCTGACACACTGGCCTGAGGTTTACTGATAAACATATCAGGGAATGCTTAAAATATGTCCACATGTTTTATCTTTACGGGTGAAGCTGGAACAAATTCTCATTCCTTGTGGCAGACCTGAGTTCTGAAGTTGAGATTTTATTGATGAATTCACAAAGCATACAGAGAGCTTATCACTACAATCGTTGTATTTGGCATTGGTTACGAATGCCCGCTTTCCCCCTTATGTTTTCTTTCATTCCCACCTTTTTCCATTCACATCCATCTCTGGATGTTGTGGCTGTGAAAACATTCATCTCGGACCAACCGCTAATCAGCGTTGGTTGTTAAACTAGAAATATATTTTTCTCCACTTCTGGGAAATATCCGTTTGGGGAATGCATTTCTGTTCCTGTTAAAGGGGATTGTATCACAAGGAATTACATTTTGACTTCGATATACTATGAAAAAGATCTTTTATTGAAACAAATCGGTTTAATGCTAATGTTGCTAACGACCTCAATAACTAATGATAATAGTTAAATGGTGGGAAGTTTATAAAATCTTGTGTTGTTCCTGGCTGCGTGTAGCGCCTCCAGCTCTGCAAATTCTTCTGATGAATCTCAAAGTAAGAAACAAGTGCTTTTTAACTTTTTGTATTAGTAGTGCCTTGGAATTTTTTTTTTAAGCTAATGTTTATGATTGAAACCCAACCAAAGAGCATCTTCTGGGATTATTTTACAAGGTTCTTTAAGGAATGGTTGGGATGTGGATGGATGGACAGATAGATATCTAATTTTATAGAAAAAATTATAATATTCATAATATTTTATATACAGTATAGTACCATTCAAAATTCTGGGCTCAGTAAGCCCAAATTTTTAAGAACTTAATGCTTCTAATCAGCAAGCATGCATTAAATTGATCCAGTCACTATCCATATAGAGACTCCCCATGTCCTTCATATGTCACTGGCCAGCAGTGATGACGAAAGACTCCTGACTCTCTTGTCAATGGTGGTTAGTGGCCCTACCACATGAGAGCATTCCTCAAACCCTGCAGTCCCACCACAAGCTCATATTTACTGCATGTGGTAGAAGCTCCAAACTGGAACCACAGAAAACACATGACCCAAACATAAACTGCATACACAGATGCACAAACACACACACAATACGTGCAAAGACTCTCCATTGATAGTCTGTCGTCACACTAACAACATGCAAACTGTCTTTCTCTACTCCTTTCTGTTTTAATCTTTCTTTTTGTCTTTTTCCAAACAGACATCCCAAACCAGACCATATGGTAGAAGACTAGAGGTTTCAACATTCTCAAAGCTAATGCATACAGATCTGTGGTTTTGCAGTGTGTGAGAATAAAGATATAGATACTACATCTGCAATCTTGAACTTTGGGCTTCATGCGGCTGACATGATCCAAAAGCAAAGCTGCTTTTCACCCCTAGCCTCTGTACTCTCATCAAAATGACATTGACGACCTTGTCATGTGAGATTATTACAAATCCTGTTCTTAGGAAATTTAATTGACCCTTGTTTAATTGGGTTTAATCGCTTTCACAGAAAATTTCCTCTCCTTTACGATGGCTGTTGGCCGTGTTATGAGATGACATCCTTTCACATAGAGCTTTCCTTCATATAGACTTCCCATTTGCTGCCAGTAATAAGTGTGGGGAGTCGTTCCTTTGATTGTGAAGTGTCTCAGTAGTTTTAGTGGTACTTGGCTATTATCATTCTCCGATGTAACACGCGAAAGCCCCTTTTATGTCTTCCCTGAACTTTGGCCAGCTGGATGTGTTTAGGAGGGTTATAATGTAACAGAGGTTCAAAAGACTTCACTACCTTCCATTTACCTCTCCTGCCGTTCGTGTTGTGTTGCTTTAATATGCTTCCATAGGGGTCTGGCTCTTATAAAAGCCAGATGGGTAAAGAAAAGAGAGTGAGAAAAGTGGAGATGAGAGGGAGAAAGAACATGGTTAAGAATGAGAGCTTTAGTGAGGAAGACTGAGATTTTGGTATGGCATGTGCCATCAAAATGAAATCAATGGGAACTTTTAGTCATGTTTAAAATTATCACTAAAAATGTGTCCTAACCAGGCATGAAAAAAAAAAAAAATTTCTCTGTGTTTTTGAATTAACAGTGACAAGTTACATTTAATTTTGCTGCTCTCTATGTTTCTCTTTCTGTGGCGTATAGTTGATTTTGATAAATGTCAAATTAATTATTTATGTTAAATTATGCAAGGTATATGGGTTATCAGACTTATATAGATATTGGAGATATTGTTTTAGCATATGTGTTTATGTTGGATATTTAATTGGTCATGTTAAGTAATTTTTAGAAAATCTGTAAATAAATTTCCATTTTTCAAAAAATATGTAAAACGACAGATTTTTTGTTTATTTATATTTCATTTATAATTTTTTTAATAATAATTTCAGTTTAGCCATTTCAGTTTGCACACATAAAAAAATAATTGGTTTATTTGGTGTTGGCCTGAATGTCAATATCTTTGAGTCCCTAATTTGTTACAGTTTTTGTGCTAGTTTACAAGGAAGCGTGCGCCATTAAAAGCGACTGAGATTGCTGTCTTGTTCAAATGTTGTCTTCTTAAGTGAGGCACTTAACCCTAGGAGGAACCCTACTTTGGAGGAACTGTCCCTGTGATTAGTCCAATGTAACTTAGACCACCTCCCTTTACACAGTGCAAACATGTTAGTAAATAATGTTCTCATGAGCCTTACGTCACTGAAACCAGATTTCCATGGACAAATGGTGGGATATTATAAAATTTTACAGAGGTCTGGTGGTGTGACATGGGCGAGCCTGTACCTCACCTCTATTATAAAAATGGACCAGGCTGCCTTGGTATTAAAAAAAAAGTTGTAAATAAAAAAAAAAAACCTAAATTCCTTCCCCGTCAACAAACAGCAAGCCTGTGAGAAAAAGAACAAGAAAGGGGAAGAGGGAAGTCAGATATGAAACAAACTCGCTCCCAGAAAACTTTACTGGAAACACTAATACTCGCTGGCCCTCCAACATAGCCTAGAGTTTCAGCCAAAACCCTACTCTGAGGCAGAGAGGGCCACCAATACAGTCATTATAACAATTCTGTTTCTCTTTTTCCTGGTTTACAGGCAAACAGGGTTATGTCATTCAGACTGAGAGGCCCTACTGTGCAGCTGAGAAGGTTATGGATTCTACATTTAGTTACAAACGTTGTTGACATGCGTAGAACTGGCAACCACTTCCACTAGTTCCTCTTTCGACCAGCTGTGGATGTTCTCTAAATGTCCTGCCATGCTCAGAGGGGATACTAAAATTCCCGGTAAAGTCAATTCTGAGAATTGTTTCTAAACGCATTATAAATATTACAAATATATTTCTGAAACACATTACAAAGACTGTGAATTCTGTAGTACTGAATAGTGGAGTTAGACCGTTAAACAGTTTTTCACCAATTCTGTGTTCAGGATTTTTTGGGCGGGGCTAAAATGGCTCGATGACGCACTGGAGCCACCGATTATGGCCCCTCCCCTAACACTATAATAGCTGTCGATGACGCACCAGAGCAAATATGTATGGCTTTGTAAATCCAATTAAGCTGCTAGGAGCATCCATTCAGGCTGTAGCGGTATTTGACAGGTAAGAGGCAGCAGCTTTCCCGCGATTGGGCATGGTTTCAGGGCAGACAGCGGACACGCCCCCAGCGTTTTAAGAGCAGAGGATACCGCCCATTTTTTCGAGATTTTGATCACTTATTTTATGTACTTAGCGGATTTTTTTATCATTAAAATTTGACTTAGTGGTTAATAATACATTTTTCTGTGATGTTACAAACTCAGAACTCATACTTAATATTGACTATACAGGGACTTTTTTTTTTAAGGGATAGGCATCTTTTACTCACTGTCATTTCAAACGTGCATGACTTTCTTTCTTCTGATGTTGTTACAAATACCAACATTTTTGTAGTTGGTACCAGTACTCCATAAAATGTGAGAGTAACATAGTAAAAACTATTGGATCTACACTCTCAGAAAAAAGGTACAAAAGTTGTTTCTGGGGCAGTACCTTTTAAAAGTTACCTTATTTACCCCTAAAATACATGTAGGTACATTAATAAAACCACTGGTACATATTAATAACTTTTGAAAGGTTACCGTCCCAGTGACAGCTTTTGTACCCTTTTTTACTGACAGTGTACAAACTATTTGAAAATTTGATATATTAAATGAGCTAATTATTAATTCTAGTATTAATTAAATAAATACATTAACAAAATATTAGCATGTAGCCTTCACATATCTATTTTGATGTACAGTTGTCTCTCCCAAAATTTAGCATTGTGCATTTAGCAACATGTAAAATATGACTTTTATTCTTATTTAGAATGGGTCATAATCACTGCAGATGTCAATCACCTCAGTTCAGCGCAAGCTTACTTTTGCAAAAACTCCTGTTATAATCAATGAAGCATGAAGAACTTAAAGGGATAGTTCCAACCTGGTCTCATAAAAATACGTACCTCTGGGTACTTTTCTGCAATTCCGTTTTTACGTACATTACTGCACGTTTCGCCGCAGTTTCAAAGAGAAATGTCCACTGAGTGGCGTTAAAACACGGGTTCAATATGTGAACCCTGGCACATTTTTATTACATTGATATAGGTACGTATTGCTGTGTTTTTATTACATTGCTTCAGGTACATATTGCGGTGAATCAGAATTCAAATATCCAGGGACTGTGGCTAAAAGTTAATGCTCTATCATGTTGGAAATATACCCTACACCAAACCCAACCCTAAACCTACCCGCTAATGTTAACAAATGCAAAACTGATATAAAAACGCATTTGTTGACGCAACTGTGCCATTTGAACTTCCTTGTATTCAGATTTGAACTGTTTTGTCTAACCGTATTAGACACGGGATACCAACCCAGAGCTCATCACCTCTCAAGTATGTCTACATACTCCGTGAGCTACTGAACAAACCTACTGTCTATGAAATCCCATAGATATGAAGCTGGATATGTGTGATGCTAACATTCAAAAGCATAATTTTTAAAATCTCCCAGCATATTAAAATTGTTTTGAACTCATAACATAATATTCTTCGTGTTATTGTGCAAAAATGTATGCTTTATTAATCGGAACTCTGTAAATATGTGTGAAAAGGAATAAAAGGTTTCTGAGTTTTACTGCCTCTAGTGTTCATTTCTTTTGGAAACTGCAGTGATATGTACTTATTGGTACGTATTTCGCGTCTTGCGAAAAAAGGCCCCCAGGTGCGTTTTTGCCATGAGACCAGGTAGGATAGTTCACCTTCAGTTGCTGGTCCACATTGTCTTCCATAGTATTGAAAAAAAACTTTGAAAGTCAATGGGAACCAGCAACTGAAGGTGAACTATCTCTTTAATGAACTTATCATAACCAAAACTTCAGTGTTTTGAGAGGTATTGTGTAGATCTGTCTTAACTTTAAACCTCTGATTGGCCTGTGTGTTCACACACTCAGAAATATGAAATTTGAAACCCGTGAAACTCTTCACAAAGTGTTCAAACAAACATGCACGGTAGAGTTTGAAAGCAGTGCCTGGTATCATAACAATTTTAAAATTTCAGTATTGGCTTGGTACCAAAGTAATGGTACTTTTGACAACACTACTTTCTCATATAGAACAGACAAAAATGTTGAGTGGCCGTGTCCAAGCTGCTGACAATGGGTGTCAAAAAGACCATGAAAAAAAAATCATAACATGAACCAATTTTACTATATTTCAGGTCTATGATAGCTTTCTGTACAGTCAAATTTAAGTTGAAAATCATTTGACAGCTTTAGTCACCATGCACTTTCCTTGTATGGACAAAACAGCTTTGACCTTCCGCTAATAATGTTTTGCGTACTATGGAAGAATGAAAATCATATGGTTTTGGAAATGACATGAGGATGAGTAAATGCTGACAGAAGTCTCATTTTTGCATTAACTATCCCTTTAAGCCCTAAGACTTCATCATGAGATCAGGAGGCCCAGACATGTTTTTTTTGACGTGCTCAATGGCTGAAATTCTTGAAGAGCAGATTGATGGAGTAAGATACTTTAGATTCAAAGTGGTTTCATATGGTACAGCACATTGGGCCTCTGGATTGGAGCAGAGCAGTGAGATGGATCTATGCTAATCGCCAAGCCCAACAGCACTGATAGCGAGAAGAATGAAGACTGAAGAACCGGCTGCCTCACAGCGCCAAGAGTTCTTCATCTGCACTTGGGAGAGGGAGTGAGAGGGAGAAAGCGTGCTGTGTATTTACTCAGGTGTGTTCCTGTTCTTGGCAACTGTGCTACAACAATATTGAAAACAGGCTGCTGAGCTTTATGAACAACCTGAACGTGGGGATGATGTTTCAGTCAAATCTCAGGAGCTCCCCCTCACTAAAACATTTCTTCATCCAAAATGCAAGTCATGGAATGCCTGGCGATAAGAGTGAGTGCCTCAAGACAATACAATCTTTAATTTTTTGTAGTCAATGCCAAACTTTCCTCTTGATCATGAATGTGTTTGAGAATTGAGTTTGTCTTTAAACATTTACATTCATGTGTTTAACAGATATTTTTCTCCAAAGTGGCTAAAAAATGAGAAACACAAGAAATTTACCTTAAATTGAAAATTGTCATTATTTACTGATCCTCATTCGAACTACATAAATGAACGTTCACTTTTGAATGACTCATTTACTTTTGAACCAGTTCTTTTCAGTGAATTGAATGATTCCTTTATGAATCTGTCCTCATTGACTCTCTCAAGATTATCAGTAAAAAAATCACTTTAAACATTTTTGCTTACTCAAAAATGAAAATCGTCATTTACGCAAGCTCATGTTGTTCCAAACCTGTATGCATTTCTTTCTTTTGCAGATATTTTGAAGAATGTTAACAAACCCATTAAGTTTAATTGTATTATTTGTCCATATAATAGAAGTCAGTGGGACTGTTTGAAACTGTTTGGTTACCAACTATCTTCTTTTATGTTCTACAGATGAAAGAAATGCATATACGTTTGGAACAAAATGAGGGTGAGTAAATGATGGCAGAATTTTAATTTTTGGGTGGACCATCCCGAAATTTTTTATTTTTGAATGCACTGTTCCTTTACTTGACTGTATAACCATTCCACTGTTATCTACAACTATTAGCAGATAGATTATGACTTATAGACATTAAAAATATATAAATTTCCATAATTCCAAGTCCCATGATTGTAAATTAATACAATTGAACCCATAAATATGTATTTTACAGCATCACTTTTTCATATTGAGATCTCTGCAGTGTAGGGATACAACTGTTTAACAGTCATACAGAATGCCACATTTTGTCCAATGACATCATTTTCTGGATGAAACTTCAATCGCCTGGGGTCTGCAGAGTTGCATGCCCCACACAATGTGACTGCAGTGTGCCAATGAAAATACATGTTTGTTCTGCTTCTCCTCAGAGCTATCCAGTCCATTACCAATGCTTTTGGATAAAAGTTTTCCAGGAGACGTTTTTCCAGGAGGTCTTACTTCTAAAAGGAAGCAAACAGTGCGTAGTGTACTCACTTTAATATGTAAAGCAGTCTCAAATGGCAGAATAGGCATAATGGAACTCTCGCCAAGAGTGACTATACAATCTTCAGAGTGCAGAAAACAGTGACTCACCTTTAATTGTTTCATGACAACGGTTGCTCAAGACACTTTATAATGCAAGTAACCCGTTAACCCTGAAATTTCTGTCACATGCTCAGAGACTTGTCAGACTTCACCTAGTAGAGATGGAATGTGCAGAAGACATACTGGGTCAGGGTGTGTCTTCATATTGGGACATGTTTGTGTGTGCAAGCTGTGAGTATGGCCATGTCTTCTGTCTGGTCCTTGACGAGGACCTCTGCTGGTATGTAGACCTTGCCCCATGGGCTTGTTCATGGGCTTACTATGGCAGACTGGAACTGTGGCCTCCAGACTCCTTAAGGAGATGAAGATATTTCAAATACAATACAAGTTAAGGAGATCATTTAGGAAAGGAGAGCTATGGAAACCATGCAAAGAGCCCACACAAGCAATTATGCACATTAATACACAGAATACACTTATTTTTCAACTATATTTTGCACCATCATATCCAAGTTACTGTTTCAAATAACTTAAATGCATACAATTGACTATTTACAGATTTGCAAATACAATTTTTTACTTAAGAGTAACGCAGTATTATAAGATGTTAAAATGTAACATTTACTTTTTTAAGTAAAACAATACAACAACAACACTAATGTCAAGTACAGTCAAATTTATTTGTAATATACATTGTACAATATGTGCTACAAGCACTGCAGAATGTAATATATTAATATTTTCATGCCTTATTGTCACGAATCCGGTCCATGAACTTCCGTCTGCTAGCCATCAGAGGTCACCCTTTCCATTTTCATTGACTCTCGCACTACACCCTGTTGCATATCACCCCGGACTACATATCCCATCATTCATTGCACTGATTGCACACAGCACTGATTGCACACAGCTGTTTCACTGATTGCACACAGCTGTTTCATATGACTCACTCCCTATTTAACACTCACTCTGATCCCTTCCCTCTGCCGAGTATTGTTTAGCGTTTATCACTCCCCTAGCGATAGCTACACTACGGAGCCTGTTTAGTTTGTCATAGCCTCACCTTAGTCGTGCCTTGTCTGTGTTCTCGTTTCTTGATCTTCGCCTGTGTCTCTCGGATTCCTCCTCTCATTTGCCCTATTTTGATACTGTTTGCCCCTGCCTGGATCTTGCCTTGTACCTGGACTTATCCCTCTAGTCTCGCCCCTTTGATTCTGTTTGCCGATCGTTGACCTCCGCTAGCCTTAGGTTTCTTCTTGTGTCTTGCCTGCCTTATACCTCTCTGCCATTCTCTGACCCATGCCTGTTCTATGACCACGTCTCTGTCTTCTGCTAATAAATAGCTTGCACATGGATCCGCACATCTCAAGTCTTGTCAGCCCCGTAACAGAATACTCGGCCACACAAGGATCCAGCAGCTGTTCAAGTGGACATTGGCCAGGTATGGACACAGCAAGAATTTTATTAGCCCTTAAACAGGGCACATGATCATTGGAGAACTATACTCGAGAGTTTTTAGCCATTGCTCACTATTCTGATTTACCAGACTGTGTATTGATAGAGTTTTTCTGCGATGGCATTAACCAACCTCTTTGGTCTAAGCTTAGACGCGAGGGTCCACGTTCGTCACTCACTCAGTTTATGGATTATGCTTTGTTGACTGTTGGATCTTTGTTTACTGTGGGTGTCGTGGAGGAAGAACGCGACACAATGTCTGTGACTGAAATGGCGGCTGTACCAGAGCACGCTCACAAAATGGCGGCGACAGCGGAGCCTGATCGCAAAACGGTGGCCACACTAGAGCACGCTCACAAAATGGCGGCGACAGTGGAGCACGCTCACAAGATGGCGGACACAACAGCATCTAGTCAAGTCACAGCTGATAGTCATGAGTCTAGTCAAGTTACAGTTGATCGTCATGAGTCAAGTCAAGTTATAATTCATTATCATGAGTCAAGTCAGGTCACAGCTGATCTTCCTGAGTCAAGTCAAGTCACCACTGATCGTCATGAGTCAAGTCTAGTCACAGTTG